>NC_137037.1:14366672-14461672 GCF_032717465.1 Coenobita brevimanus | reverse complement strand
CATCATCACAGCCACCACCATCACCATTACCAGTGCCACCATCATCACAGCCACCACTACCACCACCACTTCCATCACCATCATCATCACCACCACCACCACCACTGCCATCATCATCACAACATATATATATATATATATATATATATATATATATATATATATATATTGTTACGGTAGCGCCGGCCCGGGGCTATTACAAAAAGACAAGTCAGCCTTAGATGATCGGCCTCCACTGCGTTGCAAAAATAACGCAGACCCCGGCACTGACACTCCGCAAACTAGAGAAAAACTGCGCAACGGAAAAGTACTTACTTAAGAACGCAACACTCTGTACTTTGATAATAAAACGGAACAGCCTACCTATAGATCTAGCCTACTATCGTCGCTACCGGAAGTAATACCGCCCGAGACAGCCTACAGGAACACCTCCCACTTACTTCCGGTGGTGACGACTTTCTACTTAACCCGTGTCCAAGGGGGAACGCAGTTAGTAGCTCACGATGGTTCTCACTAGCCTTGTGCAAAGAGATGGGATTAACTGTGTAGGGGTTAGGGGTGTGTGTGTATGTACGTGTGTTGGGGAACGTTAACAAAGGCAGCGAGAGGACCACGGTGAGCCAAACTGGCCCTCCAAAGACAACACGGTTACAAAAACAAAATAAAATAACTACTTTCCTCAGTCAACAAACAAATGAGTAAAAATAAACTTAAACAAAAACGCCAGCTCGGCATAAAAATGACTGGGGAGAGAGAGAGAGTGTACAAGCACCCGATACTAAAGCTGGCTGGGAAGAGACTGCGGTGATGCCAGGCCCACGCGCAGCCAAGCGCGAACGCATGAATCAGATTAATTAATAAGGAACTTAAATTCGTGCCCCTCTCTCTACAATGAATTGGTACTTCTAATGCAAGCAAAACATTATTAAATATACTGGTGGCTCACATAAGACAATCAAAATAATCAAATGCATTCTCAGCATGGTATGAAATAAAATTGCCCTCAGTGGCAGGAACGAAAGAAACAAAAGAACTTGTAACACTCGCTAATTTAAACTCCGCGAATGACACGGATACATACTGCATAATCCCCCTAGCCCAGCTGTAACGGCTGCATCCGTGGGAACGGAAAGGCGAACAGCGTAACACGCCCTTCCCCAAGGGAAAATTTTGAGCCCTGGATCAAAATTTTCGAATCAAGACCCTGACCCCTCCCTGGATAAACAATCAGCAATTACGTTATCAATCCCTTTAATATGCCTAACTTCTAAATTGTACTCTTGCAAAAGCAAACTCCAGCGGGTCAAACGCTGGTTCTTAAATTTGAACTTGTTCAAAAACTGCAGGGGATGATGGTCTGAATAAATCTTGATCACAGGGCCAAAAGGGGGCAGGTAGACAGCAAAGTGTTGCAGGGCCAGGATAATCGCTAATAACTCCTGCTCTATGACGGAATAATTCTTCTGGGCTCTATTAAACTTTTGAGAAGTATGATATGGGATGTTCAACCTGGCCCTCATCCGGTTGCATCAACACTGCTCCTACCCCTACTCGACCAGCATCAACTGCCAGCACAAAAGATTTGTCAAAATCTGGTGCACGCAATATAGGGTGGTGGCACAGCAGAGACTTAACAGTAGTAAAAGCTTGCTCACACTCGGCTGTCCACTGCCACTTCTTATCCTTGCGCAATAAGTCAGTAAGAGGGGCAAGCACTGTGGAGTAATTCCCAATAAATCGTCTGTAATAGCCGATCATGCCCAAAAATCGCTGGAGGGCACGGCGACACTGGGGTGCTGCAAAGTTGGAAATGGCATCCACCTTAGCCCGAGGTGGAGCCACTTGCCCATGTCCTACAACAAATCCAAGGTACTGGACCTTAGCACGTACGAACTCGCACTTGTCAGGGTTGACTACTAAGCCAGCTTCCTCCAACCGCTTAATGAGCATTTCCACATGATCAAGGTGCTCCTCCCACTTGGTGTCATACACAATGACATCATCGATGTAAACGACACAATTGGGTATGCCATCCACCACTTTATCCATAAGCCTCTGGAAAGTGGCTGGAGCATTCTTCAATCCATAAGGCATCACCTGGCACTGATATACTGCACCACTGACAACAAAGCTAGCCACTTGTTTAGCCCGTTCCGTCAGCGGGACCTGCCAGTATCCTTTTACTAAGTCAAGTTTGGTGATATAAGTGGCATTTCCCACCTTGTCCACAGAGTCATCGACCCGAGGTAAAGGATAAGCATCGGTCTTAGACAGTGAATTAACTTTCCGGAAGTCCACACACAACCTAACCTTCCCATCTGGCTTCGGCTGCAAGGTAACTGGTGAACTCCACTCACTGAAACTCCTCTTGATCAATCCATGGTCCAACATATACTTGATCTCATTATCGAGAGCTTTCTGTCTGATAGGGTTGATGCGGTAGGGAGCTAATTTTACAGGCTTACTATCCCCAACGTCAATGTCATGAGTAGCCCAAGTTGTCAATCCCGGTGAATCTCCAAAACTTTCGGATGTTTCCATAATCTGTTGCACAGCTCTTCTCGCTTTACTGGATCAAGGTGTCGCAATTTCTCCACCAGAGCTGCATAACCATTGCCCTCCCATAGGTCAGCTGGTAACATCTCACCACGACTAAGCACTTCCTCCTGCTCCTCCAACTCACTACCAACCACCAAAACTACAGGAGCGCTCTTATCCCTGGTTCCCTCAACGTCCACTCCAAAGTCACCTTCCAGGGACTGTGGCTGTAACCCTGGTCCACTACTCACATCACCGGCACCAACAGCTCCCTCCACAGCACGTTCCCTTGATGCCACGTCCTCCTTTCCCCGTCCTTCACATCCCAGGTGAGACACATCAGCAGTCATCCCACAATGAGAATCAACTGGGCGGTAGTATGGCTTCAACATATTAATGTGGCACAACTGAGTACTCTTCCGCCTATCTGGGGTAACAATTAGATAGTCAAGTTCCCCAACTCTCTTCTTCACAATATAAGGACCACTGAATCTAGCTGCCAGAGGTTTTCCTTGCATGGGCAGCAGTGCCAAAACTTCATCTCCTTGCTTAAACTCACGACTTCTGACCTTATCGTAATGAGCCTTCATTTTCGCTTGAGCCCCGATTAGATGGTCACGGGCAAGCTCTAAAGCGCAATGCAGTCTCTCCTGAGTGCGGCAGACATAGTCAAGCATGGATTCCTGGTTGCCAGATTTGTTGTTACTCCAGGCCTCTCGCACCACATCCAAGGGACCACGAACTCTGTGCCCAAACACTAACTCATTGGGTGAAAACCCTAACGACTCAGTTGGTACCTCTCTCACTGCAAACATAACAAAGGGTACCGCTAAGTCCCAATCCTTTCCACTATCATAGCAGAAGGTGCGCAGCATGGTCTTTAAGGTCTGATGATGCCTCTCCAGGGCACCTTGTGACTGCGGATGGTAGGCACTGGACAAAATGTGTTTGATGCCCAACTCTGTCATTGTCTGCTTAAACAAATTAGATGTAAAATTCACTCCACGGTCTGACTGCAACTCCTTGGGCAGGCCAAAATGAGTAAAGAACAGGATAAGTTGCTTGACTACTGACTTCGCCTGCATGCTTCTGATTGGTATAGCCTCTGGGTATCGCGTTGTAACATCCATTATGGTTAACAAATACTTGTTTCCAGCAGAAGTAGGAGGTAAAGGGCCCACGATATCAATGATTACCCAGGTAAACGGAGGTTCAACTGCAGGAATGGGAGTCAAAGGGGCCACAGGAAGAACTTGATTAGGCTTGCCCACTATCTGACACGTGTGACAGCTCTTGATGTACGCAGCAACTTGTCCCGGCATACTTGGCCACCAAAAGTTATATCTTAAGCGCTGCTCTGTCTTCCTGTTTCCCAAGTGACCTGCTAAAGGTCCCTCATGTGCTAACTGTATTAACGGCACCCTATACTGCACAGGCACCACCACCTGCACTAACTCACCCACTCCTCCATCCACCGTGGCGCCAGTGGGCGTCCATCGGCGATGTAAAACATTGTCTTTAATCAGGAACTCCTCCTTACCACACTCCATACTTCTTTCTTCCCCTACTCGAGCAAACAAGGGCTTTAATGTTACATCCTCCTGTTGCTTCACCCTCAATTCTGCTGACCCAACACCCGCCAGCTCTACTGAGGACTGAGATAAGGGACTGGTCGGGACACTGGATTGCGAAGGGCAATCAATCTCAGCGTCACCTCTAATACACTCGACAGGGGGAGGAATGTCAGATTCCACACTGACATCATCACCTCTACCCTCAACAGAGGCACTCTGTTCCTCAGGCGCGTTTGACGGTGGTCCTGCATCCCCGCAGTCGACCCCAGCGTCCTGAAATTCTTCTAATTCAGTCGGTGGGCTGGGTTCAGTCTCCACACAGACACACTCAGCACCACCTCTAGTGTCCTGAGTGGGAAGTGGGGCGGCACCCATGCACGCATTCCCACTCTCCTCACCCACCACAGCAACACTCTGCTCACTGGGTTCCTCCATTGGTGGCCCTGCCTCATCACAGTCGACCCCAAGAACCTGTGACTTCACCAGTTCTTCCTCCCGGACTGCAACCTGTGCCATAGATCTTGTAATTGCACAGACCGGGAACATGGCTTCCACTTCTGCATCAACTTCAATACCAATTTCTGGGGCGTCAAAACACTTCTCTGCCACAACAACTGGTGGGGGAAGAGATGGAAATACTTTCTCCCCAGCCAGGTCGTTCCCCAGCAGAAAATCAATCCCCTCTACTGGCATTACATCAGCAACAGCTACTTGAGCTGCAGCCTGAACAATGGGGCAATCGAGTTCCACATGAACATAATCATAGTATTCATCTGAGTTCATGCCTCTACACAGCACATACTTCCCTGAGTTTACAGGCCCTCCAGTCACGTTTCTGCACACAGACTGTTGTGCACAGGTATCACGAGCCACAGTAACTGGATAACTGATCCCATGAATTTTCACTGTGCCGTGACATATAAAAGGTTTACACCAGTCTAGGGACGATTTCTGAGGCAGTTCATCCGGAGGTGGCGTAGCATGTTGGGTAACCTTTTCAGCCTGAGCTGGCAGCGAGCACAGCCGGCTGAACTCCAGCTTTCCACAGACTTCTCCCTCACCGTTACCACTCTCCCAACTCCTCTCGTTCACCTGACTCGAACCTACAATTAGTGCCACTGGTTTGGCATTTTGGGAGGCCTTCCACTTAGGGCAGTTAGGCTTGATGTGCCCACTCTGTTTGCAAAAGTAACAAACTAGCTTCGAACTGGATACAGGGCTCTTTCTCCCTGAATTCTTTTTCTCCTCTGAACTTCCCTTGGACTGATTCACGGGAGATTTATCCCAGGCAGGGCCACTCACAGTCCTCTCCCTGGAATACTGAAAATTAGCATACTTGACCCCATACTCCGCAAGGCAAACACCCGGTCATCAGCCCACGTCGCTGCTTCCTTCACGGTCTTAAATCTCTTCTCCCTAATTTTAACACCAATTTCTTTGTCAGCCATGTTGGTAAAATGTTCCATCAAAAACAGTTCACGCACATCGTTATACGAAGTGGCGCTCTCACTCAGCAACCACTCGTCTAACCTCTCCTCCAGATACCTGGCGTAGGCCATATAGGTGTCAGCAGGCCTTTTCCGAGCACCACGGAACAACAACCGATAAGCCTCTGGTCTAAGTTCATATGCCTTCAGGATGGCTGTTTTAAATTCATCATAATCATCTACATCCTCAGGGCTCAACCTATTATACACTTCCAAGGCTTTTCCCTTCAGCACATTAGATACCAACCCCACCCAGCGCTGCCTTGGCCACTCAAACTCCCTAGCCTTCTTCTCAAACCTGACAAACCATTCTGTCACCTTCAACTCATCAAATGCTGGCACTAATTTTAGACTCCTTGAGAACCAACTCTCCCTATCCTCTGCACGGCCTGAGGTTTGGGTATCTGAAGTTGGTCTATTAGCAGTCACCTCCAAGCGAGTCTTCTCCAGCTCAAATCGCATTTTTTCACGCTGCAACTCCATCTCCTCTCTTGCACGCTGCATCTCCATCTCTTCTTTTGCACGCTGCATCTCCATCTTTTTTAACTCCAACTGCAACTGAGCCTCCGGTGACAAGACTCCAGGGTATATGGGAGTGGAATGAACAGCTCCAGGGAAAGCACTAGACATACCTGGGGGAACTGCTCTAAACTGGCTCGGCGGCATCATAGATGGTAATAGTGGGAGTAGCTAAAGCGAGGCAACTCAGCACCATAGTCAAACTCAGGGCTCACACGGGGAGTACCTTTGCTATGTGCCTCTCGTTGTTCCATATTTTCCATATCCACAGGTGACTCAGCACGTACGCGATCTGGTGTAGACACGCGTGACTCCATGGCGACAATTCAATGGCAGTACTGAATAATGAAATACTAATGCTGACTGAGAAACTACACACACATCAACTCACCTCAAAGCACAGAGAACGCCAAGGTAACGATATCCTAGCAAGAAGAAGGCACTGTTAGGATATCCTGATGCGAGGTCGCCACTGTTACGGTAGCGCCGGCCCGGGGCTATTACACAAAGACAACAAGTCAGCCTTAGATGATCGGCCTCCACTGCGTTGCAAAAATAACGCAGACCCCGGCACTGACACTCCGCAAACTAGAGAAAAACTGCGCAACGGAAAAGTACTTACTTAAGAACGCAACACTCTGTACTTTGATAATAAAACGGAACAGCCTACCTATAGATCTAGCCTACTATCGTCGCTACCGGAAGTAATACCGCCCGAGACAGCCTACAGGAACACCTCCCACTTACTTCCGGTGGTGACGACTTTCTACTTAACCCGTGTCCAAGGGGGAACGCAGTTAGTAGCTCACGATGGTTCTCACTAGCCTTGTGCAAAGAGATGGGATTAACTGTGTAGGGGTTAGGGGTGTGTGTGTACGTGTGTTGGGGAACGTTAACAAAGGCAGCGAGAGGACCACGGTGAGCCAAACTGGCCCTCCAAAGACAACACGGTTACAAAAACAAAATAAAATAACTACTTTCCTCAGTCAACAAACAAATGAGTAAAAATAAACTTAAACAAAAACGCCAGCTCGGCATAAAAATGACTGGGGAGAGAGAGAGAGTGTACAAGCACCAGATACTAAAGCTGGCTGGGAAGAGACTGCGGTGATGCCAGGCCCACGCGCAGCCAAGCGCGAACGCATGAATCAGATTAATTAATAAGGAACTTAAATTCGTGCCCCTCTCTCTCTACAATGAATTGGTACTTCTAATGCAAGCAAAACATTATTAAATATACTGGTGGCTCACATAAGACAATCAAAATAATCAAATGCATTCTCAGCATGGTATGAAATAAAATTGCCCTCAGTGGCAGGAACGAAAGAAACAAAAGAACTTGTAACACTCGCTAATTTAAACTCCGCGAATGACACGGATACATACTGCATAATCCCCCTAGCCCAGCTGTAACGGCTGCATCCGTGGGAACGGAAAGGTGAACAGCGTAACAATATACAGTATATATATATATATATATATATATATATATATATATATATATATATATATATATATATATATATATATATATATATATTCTTTGCATTGTAAGGCGAGGTTTATAAACACCATTGAAAAAGAAACAAAATTACATGAAACAATCTGAAAATGTACCTTAATAGTGAACAACTTTAATGCGAATTCGTAATTCATGAGTGATGTGTTAATCCTTTTTGCACACCTGTCCCATGGTGCTGTGCACGGTTTTAAATTATCTCATAAATGATAAGATTTCGTTTCTGAACAGAATATACCCATATCATGATCCTACATTTAATGTTTTGTTTCCCAGTGGCTCGTGTTTCAGATGGTGCACACTCATGTTTACATTTCGAAGCACACAGGTACAGTACATAAGTCTCAGGCAGCCACATGGCTGAGATAACTGAAAATCATAAATGAAAACACTGGTCTCTCACATGCCAGTGGGTGATTATAACTAGACCGATAGGATATTATGACTAGACCGATGAGACGCTGTGGCAGGGGCGTTTTGACCGTAGTGACGTACTGAACCGAAGCAACTTGACGTTGGGACGTCGTGACTCGAAACCTCCACGATTGTCTCCACGTCAATTTGCGCGTCAAATTATTTGGTAACTCAAGCCGAAATATTCTCTCTCTCTCTCTCTCTCTCTCTCTCTCTCTCTCTCTCACACACACACACAAACGATTAATTTCATCTAACCCTTATTACTGGTGTTAAGAGGATCAAAGGTGCATCTCATCACTCGCCTGAAATGTCGATATTCCTTAAAAAATGTAATCCCGGTTGCGACACATTTCCTTGCAAATCACTTTTACACTCTGCTCTTTTTTATCTTTTATATTTTTCCACTGTGATTTGACTTTTCCGTTTATTTTTCGTTAGTTTCCATTTTCTATACTTCTTTCACTATGCTAAACATGTACTTGTTTTCCTGTTTTTTTGTATTATTACCATCTCATTTCTTGAACAATTCAGTACATCTGATATTTACTTTTTTTCTCTTTCACTTTCCATTATTCTAAGTCACTGGAAATATTTGCTTTACATGTTTTACTGAACATTAATCTTTCAACATTTTTACCTGCCATTATTTTGTGAGAATTTCATCAAAACTTACAACTAATTTCTTTCTCTTCGCAATAATTCTTTTTGCAACACTTTTGCTTTCCTCACTACTATTTATTTTTCATCATTCCTCACTTGGCTTATTTTTAGGCGCTCATATTATTATTTTTTTTTTTTCATTTAACTACTTACTAAGATGTATACTCACAGATACTTTTGCTTGCAGCTGTTTTTTAACATTCACTAAATTATTTCTAGTTTTTCCTTTTAAAAGTTTTGAATTTTTTATTATTATTTATATTTCACTTTATTTTTATTTTCTTTCCTCATTAATGTTTACTTCTCAGTCTTTATTCGTTATCACTGATGTTTGATATTTGTTCTCTTTTAACTTTCTTCAGATATCTTAAGTGCATATTCTTATGCTTCACAGTTACCTCATTTTACGTTTTTTTTTTGCCTCTCATTCTTTTCTACACTTCCTTCTCACACTTCTCATAACTTAACATTTCACATTTTTCTGTGTTTCACTAATCTTTAACAATGAATATTTTTACACTATCACTATTAATTTTTCTTTATTCATTGTTTACAGCCCACTCTTATTTCCAGTTTCACAACTGTCTCTTTAGATAATGAAGTAAAATGAAGCCTGTTGCTGTTACCCAGTGTGATTAAGGCATGCATACTATTGAGGGTGATTTTTCTCTTCAACACACACACACACACACACACACACACACACACACACACACACATGCATAACTTCGTGTCTGCCTGCACTGCATAACGTAGCATCCAAGCTAATCAATGTCCCTAAAAAATTATGGGCCGCCTTTCCATTAGTGATACACGGTTTTAAACCCCTGGATCCAGTGATGTGCTTTACTTTTTTATTCTTGTTACTTCCAGATTGTTTTAGTCAGCCTTTGGAATATTTTCTCTAGCAGAAGATAAACAGAGCATGGAAAAACAAACTGAATAAAAAAAAAATCCATATACGAGACTACAGGTAAGGTCGGAATGAAGGCGACATCTCATCTATTCATTTTTTTTTTTTTTCCCCAAAGCACAGAATAGTAGTTTGGAGATATCAGCATCCACAATAAACTCTTTGCAGTCCCACTCTGCAGCAAGGTGTTTAGGAAACCTGAATGAGGAAAATGAACAAAATCATAACTAGCCCTAAAGAGTTCTGAAATGCTTCCTATTGCTATGAAAATGCTTTCAGTTAGAGTCCCTCCTACCCTGGAAAGAAAGTGGTTTCCTGTCCAATCCCAGCGAGCTATGGAGTAGGAAAATCTTAGTGAAAATACGTTCTCGTAAAGGGTGCAAATGATGAGGTGAAAGAGATTGTCCAGGTGCTTGAGGGTGCGAAAGTGGAGGTATGTGGATTAACTGAAACTAAATGGGGAGGAGAGAGTGTGAGAGAATGGGAGTACGGATGGGGTATATGTGCAGGAGTAGGTGAGAATGAGAGGGCAAAAAAAGGAGTGTGTATTGTTGTGAGTAACATATGGAAGATTATAAAAGAGTATGGATCAGTTGGCTCAAGGGTTGTGTGGGTAAGACTGAAAGTTGGACTACAAATGTGGGCGATTGTGTGCATGTATGCGCCAACGTAAGATCGTGCAAGCAGAATGAGAGAAGAGTTCTGGACAAATGTGGAAGTGTGCATGGAAAAATCTGAAAGGAATGAGAGAGTATTTTTGATTGGTGATATGAATGGTAAAGTAGGGAATATGAAGGTGGATGGAGTAGTTCGTGAGTGGAGTGTGCCTGCTGAGACAGATGAGAATGAAAGTGCTTTAGTGGACATTTGTGCCAGGAGGGGGTTGGTGATTGCCAATACCCTCTTCAGGCACAAAATGATCCACAGCTATACGTGGCGAGTGATGAGAAGGGTGGATGATGAACTGAATGAAAGGAAGGCAATGACTGATTGTGTGTGTGGATGAAAGGATGCGAAGATGTGTAATGGATGCAAGAGCATATAAAGGCTGGGGGAGTGGACTTTCTTACCACCACTTGGTGGTGGTCAGAATCAGGGTCCAAGTAAAAATTATGGAGAAATAGAAGTAGGGAAGGACGGGAGGAAAGAGTAGATGCAAGGAGCATGGAAAGGTTACAAGAGGGTGAGGAAAAAGGCAGAATATGAGAGAAGTGGAGGAACGATTGGATAAATATGAACTGGAGCAGATGGGGGACGTGGAAGGTGTGTGCAAAATATTCACAGAAGAAATCTGTGCAGCATGTGAGGTGGTGAGTGGGGTGAAGAGAAGACGAAAGGAGGTGCAAGGAACAGCATGGTGGAATGAAGAGGTGAGACAGGCTGTGGCACAAAAGAAAGAAGCATACAATGAAAGGATGAGAAATAGGGACGTGGAAGAAGTTGAGAGACAGAAGAGAGAGTTATATGTAGAAAGGAAGAGGGAGGTGAAAAGATTAGTAAGAAAGAGTAAGAAGAGAGTGGATGAGGAATTTGGAAGGAATTTGAGTGTCAAGTGGAGGGAATGTAAGAAAATGTTCTGGAAAGAGGTAAAGATAGTCAGACAGGGTGGCAATGAATTTCGAAGGGGAATGAAAGATAAAAATTATAGATTACTAGTTGAGAAGGGAGAAGAAGTGAGCAGATGGAAAGAACACCTTAATGAATTGTTGAACATAGAGAATGAAAGTAATGCGAGTATAAGTAGCTGGGGAATGGCTGGGAGAAGGAGGGAGGTGAGATATCAGGAAGAAATCAGTAGGATGGAAGTTGTGGAAGCAATGAAGAAAGTTAAAATGGGGAAAGCCCCAGGAATTGATGGAGTGTGTGGTGAAATGCTGAAGCATGGGGGAAGAGTGTCACGGGGTTTTTATAATATCACGGTAATTTTGAAATAAATGGTTAAATATTATTTAATTTGATAATAATATTCAATAATATTGAAGAGCAAAGACAATGATTGTCTTGCTACATCAAGCAACGATTACTTTACGCTGACTTGCTAAGATTCTCAAGAACGAGAATTTATAAACTTTCTCAACAGTACACAGCAGAGACTAATTACTCACAATTGCTGAATTACTGTACTGTTAGCCTCTGGAGAAAGTTACATCACCCCTGACAATAAATAACTAATACTAACATCAGGTTCTTGCCGATGCTTAACTCCCAGATGGCACAACGGATATTAAGTTAAAACAACAAGACTGGTCTAAGTACCAGTTATGAAAGCAAACGTTTATGCAAGCTAGGAGCTATATGGAAAATAAGCTTAATTATGGAAAAATGAAACAAGATTTTTACTTTACATTAAGCTCGAGAAAGGAACTGTTAAATTTATTAATTACAAAAAATAAATTTAACGTTACATTTCAAATCAATGAGACGCACTCACTCACTCTCACACGAGCTAAATACTTACGTCTAAAAAAAAACACCTTAATTAAACTCTTATAACTAGAGAATACACAAAAGAAATACTATAGTCGATGAATGCTGCGTATCACCAGATGGGTGGGAAGACTGGACTAACTGTGAAGTGGAGTTTGGGTACTAGCTGACCTCTCACACTGCGGCACAGGACCTTCCTCCGTCACATCAAACACAAGACTAAGTCGTGGGAAAGCGGAGCACTCGGCCGCATTTTTTAACGGTCGAATGAGCAGGGACGAACGATAAAAAACAATAGTATCGCTCAGTACAGCACTTAGTGACGTGCATTAAAAATCGGTCACTCTTTGAAAACGGTGACGAATGATTTGAAAAGTATACTCCGATAATGGAGGGAGAAACTGTTAGCTGAGCGATACACAGTGAGTTTTCCACTAATAGTTCGTGGTTTCTCACAAAAAGGAAATGTCGCGAATTGATTCGTGACATTACGCCCCTTGAAAATTAAATCTTTCTTCCTTCAGAAGAAAGATTTCAATATACATACATATACATCCTAACTCAGTCACACAAGATTCACACTGTGGTGTGTGTGCTATCCTGCTACAGGAGTATGTCGCAGTCGCCAGTGAGCGAAAAACCTCGTATTTACGTTTAATAGAAACAAGCTTGAGGGAAAAACTCCGTGACGCTGTGAAAATCCTGTACTCAGGTCAAACTGAGCGAAAGTTCGCTACATTTACATTAACAACTAATTGTTATGTGGCGTAGTGTGTGTAATACACGGTGTAGGTGTGACAGTTGTAGTGTAACTGTACCTACGTGTAAAATGACACAGTAATACAAATTTATAGTAAAATAATGATGACGAGGCAGAAGAGAAGGGGCGGCAGCATGCAACAGGAACGGCCAGCTGATCTGTACGGCAATGCTGCACCCACCAGCTACACCTGCGAAAGGAATTAAGGTGGAGCATCAAAACTGTTATTTCCCGTCCCATTCCTGGCCAGAAAAAGTCAGCATGGATGCGGTCAGATGTCTTCTTTTGACCCATATGACCTCCCATTGCTGAACAGTGACCTAATTCAAACACTGCTCGGCGATACTTTGCAGGAACGACAAACTGCAGTCGAACCTCACCCTGGGGTGTCTGTGACTCACGGTACAGCCGTCCTCGCTTACGAAGGAACCTGGCTTGTCCTCCCCGTGAATACTTGGTCACTTTACCCTCCAGCTTCTTGCGCACTGAGGCAAGTGTCGAGTCAGTCTGTTGCTCTTGGACAACATCTTGACTACGAATCAGATCTTGCGGCGTTGCGACGGTCAACGGAGTGACGCGATTTGGAGCCTTGGCCATGGCTCGTGTTATCGCAGCAGCCGAAGTCTGAGTAGCAACATCTACGGCACAACTATTTTTGATGCCAGGTATGTTGCCTAAGATGAGGTCAAATAAAGGTTCTGGCATGACAACTGCAGCTGTCAAGCCAGTGAAAAATGGAGACGCCACCTGGATACGTGCCTCAGGGAAACAATCTCACTGATCCATCAATAAGTCTAACTTGGATCTGTCGACCTGTATACTCATCAGGCCGAACTAAACTCTGCTTAACAGAGCAACCTGAGGAACCATTGTCCCTCAGGACATTTACAGAAACACCTCCCACAGACCCTGGCTGAACAAGAAAGGCAGTGTTGCTGGTGGAAGGGTCTGAGGAGGTAGCAGCCAGTCATTCATGAGACTGCGGAACAACCGATGCAGCAAACGTGGCGCCCTGGGAACTAGGTGTCTGAGGAGAGTTCATGGTCGGAGGGGGACTTGTAAAGTGTTGGGAAGTACCTGTACTGGTAGAGATGGCACCACCGGGTACTTGTGGAATGAAGGCTGCATTTGCCTCCTGCCTCCGATACACTAATTGACCTGACTGAGGGTTACGTGGCTTGTCCTTGTATTGCTGCTGATGCTTGGGAAACTGCTGCTGGTTGGGGTGCTTGTTGTACCGCTTCCACTCAGATTTCTGAGTGTTTTGCCCCTGGTCCTTCTGTGGTTTGCTTGGACCTTGACCATTACTCTGAGAACGGCCTTGGTGCTGGGATTCAGTCTGAGACGGCTTCCCAGACTTGGCAGTATCTTTTCTGCTCCAGGTGTTTTGCTTACGAGCTTGATACCCGTATGCAGTAAAGAATGCGTCAGCCTTCTCTGCCATTTGGCTGGCATCTTTCACCTGGCAGATCTTAAGCTGTGCTATGAGCTCAGCAGGCCACGACCTCTCTAGCTGTGTACGCAGCATAAGGTCAATTATCCCCTCACGCGTGGAAGGAGTTTCATCTTTCTCCATCCACTCATTTAAGTAAGCTGTGAGACGATCAAGGAACTGAACAGCTGTCTCCTTGTCTAGGAGACGAGCTCGCATGAACTGAACTTTGGCGTCGTCTACTGTGAGACCATACGCCTTAATGAGTGCAGCTTTCATCATCTCATATGTGAGATTGTCTCCACGAATTCTGTGGAGAATATCGAGGGCAGGGCCCTCAAATAGGCTAAGAAACTGAAGCCGCTTAGCTGCCTCATCGAGCTGGTAAAGCTGAGCCATGTCTTCAAATCGAGCTATGTATGGCTCGATTCGCTCGCCATCTTTGTATGGGGGAAGCTTGATGTGTGGGGTCGCCATAACATGTGCAGGGAGAGCGCTCGTGGAGCTTGAACCAACTGCACCAGATGTGTCTGAAGCCAAGGAATCTCGCTTGAGCTTCAGCACTTCAAGTTCATGTTTTTCTCGTGCCTCACGTTCGGCACGTTCATGTTCTCGTTCTTTGTCTCGTTGTTCACGCTCGTATTCGCGCTGTTCACGCTCGTATTCGCGCTGTTCTCGCTCGCATTCGCGCTGAATCTTACGCTCATCACGGGCATCATTCTCGCGCTGCTGTTCCTGATTATGCCGTGAGAGTATATACTCTTTAATTTCGGTTGGGTCCGAAAGACCCATATCTTTGGCTTCCTGTAAAAATATGTTGGTAGCCATGTCGCTAACTCAATCTAAATAACTAGCGACTCAGTACTGATTGCTGCTTCGCAAACGAATGCTAATAAACAAATAAAGAATACAGACACAAGCTAATGGTGACCAGTCTTATCTAGTTAACTGGCAAAAATTAAAGCAAAAATGCAAATGACTGGGAAGACTCAATAATAAACACAATGGGTACGGCGACTTCCCAGAAGCGAATAAAATCGTCTGGCGTTACCAAAATAAACTAGAGTTAAGTACTCTATGGATTGATAAAGCAAAATTCACTTGCTAAATTAACGGTAAACACCAGTAAGCTTGTGCCTATAAACTTTAATGGTAAATACCTAAATATGAATGAGTGAGCACTATCTCGTGAATAGCTTTAGAGCTAGGAGTTAATATCCTGGAATGAGGTCGCCAATTGTCACGGGGTTTTTATAATATCACGGTAATTTTGAAATAAATGGTTAAATATTATTTAATTTGATAATAATATTCAATAATATTGAAGAGCAAAGACAATGATTGTCTTGCTACATCAAGCAACGATTACTTTACGCTGACTTGCTAAGATTCTCAAGAACGAGAATTTATAAACTTTCTCAACAGTACACAGCAGAGACTAATTACTCACAATTGCTGAATTACTGTACTGTTAGCCTCTGGAGAAAGTTACATCACCTGACAATAAATAACTAATACTAACATCAGGTTCTTGCCGATGCTTAACTCCCAGATGGCACAACGGATATTAAGTTAAAACAACAAGACTGGTCTAAGTACCAGTTATGAAAGCAAACGTTTATGCAAGCTAAGAGCTATATGGAAAATAAGCTTAATTATGGAAAAATGAAACAAGATTTTTACTTTACATTAAGCTCGAGAAAGGAACTGTTAAATTTATTAATTACAAAAAATAAATTTAACGTTACATTTCAAATCAATGAGACGCACTCACTCACTCTCACACGAGCTAAATACTTACGTCTAAAAAAAAAACACCTTAATTAAACTCTTATAACTAGAGAATACACAAAAGAAATACTATAGTCGATGAATGCTGCGTATCACCAGATGGGTGGGAAGACTGGACTAACTGTGAAGTGGAGTTTGGGTACTAGCTGACCTCTCACACTGCGGCACAGGACCTTCCTCCGTCACATCAAACACAAGACTGACTAAGTCGTGGGAAAGCGGAGCACTCGGCCGCATTTTTTAACGGTCGAATGAGCAGGGACGAACGATAAAAAACAATAGTATCGCTCAGTACAGCACTTAGTGACGTGCATTAAAAATCGGTCACTCTTTGAAAACGGTGACGAATGATTTGAAAAGTATACTCCGATAATGGAGGGAGAAACGGTTAGCTGAGCGATACACAGTGAGTTTTCCACTAATAGTTCGTGGTTTCTCACAAAAAGGAAATGTCGCGAATTGATTCGTGACAAAGAGATAGTAGTAGAATGGATGTGGAAGATGTGCAGATTGGCCTGGGAGGAAGATAGAGTCCAGGAGGATTGGAAGTCTGGTATAATTATTCCCTTGTACAAAGGAAAAGGGGAAAAAGAAGTGAGTGGTAATCATAGGGGCATTTGTCTTCTTAGTGTAAGAGGAAAAGTATACGGTACGATACTTATTAACAGAGTTAGGGAAATAACAGAGGAATTAGTTTGAGAAGAACATGGAGGCTTTAGGAAGGGAAGAGATTGTGTAGATCAGATATTCATTCTTAGATCTTTAGTGGAAAAGTTTCTAGAGAAGGGAAAGAAGTTGTATGCGGCTTTCATGGATTTGGAGAAAGCATATGACAGGGTGGATAGACAAAGATTGTGGAAAGTATGAAGAATACACGGAGTAGATGGGAAGTTGCTGAATGCTGTGAAGAGTACGTATGAGGGAGCTATGGCTGCAGTGCGTGTGGCTAGTGAACTGAGTGAGTTTCTGTTTGAAGGTTGGGTTGAAACAGGGATGTGTCATGTCTCCATGGTTGTTCTCTCTGTACATGGACGGGGTAATAAAAGAGGTACAAGGTAGGGTAGTGGATGTTGGAGTGGTCCTGGTGAGAGAGGGTAGTGTTTGGAAACTCCCTGTACTGTTGTTTGCAGATGATACTGTGTTGTTGAAGATGAAGGGGAGTTGCAAGGCTTGGTGGATGAGTTTGGGAGAGTGTGTAAGAAACGGAATCTAAAGGTGAATGTAGGGAAGAGTAAAGTGATGGTCTTTGAGAGAGGTGAAGTCAGTGAATGTACAGCGAGGTTGGATGGTGAGGAAGTGGAAAATGTGAGTACGTTTAAGTACTTGGGTAGTGTGATGAGTAAGGATGGAGGTTTGGAGGATGAAGTGCTTGAAAGGGTACAGCAGGGAAGAAAGGTTGCTGGTTCCTTGAAAGCAGTGATAAGAAACAGGGAAGTGTCCTTTGTCCGGTCCTGGGTCGTCATCTTTTTGTCAGTCCTTGTCCGAGGCTTCTTGTTTGTCTTTTTAGTTAGTTGTTTTCCGAGGAGGGGCACTAACCCTCCGCCAACCCTTTTAGTCGCCTTGTACAACAAGCAGGGATACTGGGGGAGTATTGCTGAAAAATACCCGTGGATTCCTACAAATCTAATATTAGCCCATTTTATGTAGACCATTCTCTGACATCATGATTCATACTATATTGTATTAACAGTCAAGCCTTAGGCCTGTAATGCTACGGTGCTTCCTGCTGCCCTGCGAGGATGACTGTGTGGTCGAACCTCAGCCGTTTCATTGCCTGCTACGAAACTTGTTCGTTTCGCTTCATTGCCTCCTCCCTCGACACACACACAACGTCTTCATTTCCATGCTCCCAGCGGTCACGTCATGTATGCTTCTATGCACCTCTGGTAGGATGATGTTCAGTATTACAATGTACATGTGTACCATGATTTGATGTGTGTTAAACACGTGTTGTGTAAAACATCGGTTGGGAGTATGACTCACATGGCTAGTGACGAGTATTCAAAGTGTGCTTTGGTGTGTGTGTGTGTGTGTGTGTGTGTGTGTGTGTGTGTGTGTGTGTGTGTGTGTTCTCTCTCTCTCTCTCTCTCTCTCTCTCTCTCTCTACGTGAATCTATGTATTGTGATATAAAAACATCGTGCTGTAGGTAACATAAACACTGAAAACAGGATGTGTGGTTGATGACAATGATAATAACGAACCTCACAATATGTGACGACATGTCATCATCTGGATAAGGAAATCAGCTGTAAAACGGCAGTGGGTTATCGGAAGTGTATTATGATAGACATATGAGGGGGTGTATTATGTAATTCCACACAAAATAAAGCTTCAAATGCTGATATGTTTATCCATTTGGCATTAATATAATTGTGCATACAACATTCCAAAGAATAAAGCCAGTGTAAGCCTCTCATCGTGATATTACTTTTAACACTAGTTCTAGGGACCTTTTCGATGTCATTATTACAGTTCTCATATACTGTAATGTTTACACACTAAGTGCAACACTTCATAGTATGATGATAATACTGTAAAACTAAATTGCAATACAAACCTCAAAAAAGGGCGATTCCCTTCCCTTCAGTAATGCATGTTGATGATCCCTAACATCCCTACATAAATGTCGATATAAATATATATAACCTCTGATATCCATATCGAGAAGTATTATGTTGGCAATCTGAAACCTGGGCAGAGGCAACCTATCAAATGGCTCGTCCAATAGTTTGTGGGGCGCCGGAACAAATTTATCAGTCACCTTCCGAGCAGAGGGGCATATATTCATTACCTATTGTTCGCCCGGGTGTCGCTGGAACTGTGGTTTCTGACTGTACTGTACGTCAAACTACAAAAGAGCAGTTGACGAGAATAATATCACAAGGTTATTTACCGAAACTCCATCGTGGTGTAGGATTCCTTTCGATTGTCACATTGCTCTGCATGCTTTTGTGTATTAATTGTTAATTAAGAGGGTTTATTGCTTTATTCTCACTACCATCATACATTCGATTTCAGGACAGAAGAGATGAGACAGTATTATGAGTATTTTTTTGTATTTCGTTGTTTACTTACTATATATAAGTTTATTCAGATTAAGGAAGGCCACTTATGCTAAAAGAAAAACAATCACATTAATCCTCATACTAAGGTCACTACTATTCTTTTTATTCTGCTCAACACGAGATAATGTTAAAGGGCTTAGGAAGGACATTGCGGAGAGAGAGAGAGAGAGAGAGAGAGAGAGAGAGAGAGAGAAAGAGAGAGAGAGAGAGAATCTTACACATTATATCAGACCACATTATCTCATCCTGGGAACAATTACTATACCCTTTTTACTCTAACCTGCCCTAAAATTACCATCTCTCCATGATGCTAGACACGAAGAAGTGCCATGGAAAGGTTGCAGTCATAGTATTTGCTTATTCACCCAATGAGCTACGTGAAATACTGTAAGCTGCAATGGGACAAGAATCTGGGCCAGGTTAAGGTGAAAGGAGTACTGTAACCTAATAAAAGTGCAGTTCGATAACAGATTACATATTTCCGGTGCACTAGGCGTTATGCGATACATTAGCCCCTTAACTCACATGACGTATATTTTTATTTAATCTCGCTGCTTGCAAGTGACTTATTCAGCAAAGGAGAGACTTTTAGCACTGAGGGGCTTAGATGTCTCCGCCTCCAGTGCCTCTCATCGCAGGCACACTCTTGTACAGAGACAGCAAGAATAAAATAAACACCATATCAGATGAGCAGGCTAAGGTTAGAATGTGACTTGAGGTGCTTGATTTTATGACACTTGGACCAGTATTCTAGTCGGTTAACGAAGCTCTCTAACACCTCTTCCTAAGCGATTTATTTTTATTACTACACCTTGCCGTCCCTTTTTGTGTTATTTAAATCCTTCTTATATCGCCATACTCTGCAGATCTTACGTACAAAGCGGTATAACGCAGTAATATCCAAAAATTAATCGGTAAGGAAGAGGTTTTAGGGAGCTTCTGTAACAGCCGAGACTACAAGCCTTGAAGTAGACGTAATTTTTTAAATTAAGAGGAAACTGGATGATCATTTATTTATCATTTTATTTATTACCAGCCGCGATAGCGAAGCTGGTACTGTTTTCAATTGATTTGTCTGTTTGTGTGTATCTGTTACCACGATAACTTGCAACCGCTCAAGGTATCATCACAAAATTTTACAAGTGTGTAGTAGGGATTAAAATCTCCTACGAGTTTGAAATTGGTGCAAGTAGGTCAAGGTCAAGGTCATATTCCGAGCCGCGCAAGATCTGTATCGGCTCGCGACTGGTGTGATTCTCCCCTTGGCGGGCCTCTAGATTATTTATACACTTATCTGTTTATTACAGTCTTGCTGCTACCCATTCCAAGGTGACGGCGCCTGAGAGCATAAAACAGTATAAATACGGCCGTTTGTACAGCTGATTTGTTTGCATCATTGTGGAATATGATAAGCATCACTGGGGGAGGAGGTATGGAGTTTGCTGACGAGCCATGGCGACTATTCTGATAATATCCGTGTTTGTTAATTCCCTGAGGATTCCATGGTAACGGCTGAAAATAATGTTTAAGATTGTAAATTCATTAAGGATGCCATGGTAACCTATCCAGCAATGGTGATATAAATTCACACAAAATTCTACGGTAACCTATCTCGTTACGTTCGTGATTGTGGAAGCGGAGAGAGAGAGAGAGAGAGAGAGGGGGGATTTCGTTGTTGAGTATCAAAGAAAACTAAATAAAAGAAAATCAAAGACAAGAATTTAATAAAAAACAGGGAAAGTGTAGGAGGCCGCTATTCTCTCAGCTGCTGTAAATAATGGTCAACAGCGGAGCAATTGTCTACCATCCACACCCAGGCCCCGCTGAACGTTTACACTGGAACAGAATACTAGAGTTGTTCCCACCATGAGACAGAATTAACACTTTCAAGACCCTCTAACTCAATGTCAGTTGCATGAAATCGTTACGTGTTAGCTGGAACAAAATACAGGCTAAGGCGCTACCACGACAGGGGTAAGAGTAGTGCTATGGTACTTGCACCTTTACTTGACCTGGATTTTCGTCCATCTGAAGCTTATTTCACGTAGTTCCGTGACAGAAACGGAAAAAACAACGGCTGTGCAACTTTTCCACAGCACTTCTTCAAAACTAGTATCATATTCTTGTGTTAATCTATTACTACAACTCAACATTGAAGACGGATAGACGGCAATATTGGGCCAAGTTAGGGTAAAAAACTATACTTGCCACCTCAGGCTCATTTGAAAGTGAAACCACTGCACTGTAGGCTAAGGTTGCCCAAATTCCTTATGTCCACCATCCTTCCTTCGAGGGATGGAGAGGGAGGTGAGGTAAGCTTGTACAGTACAACCCGGTAGTGAAGCCACCCGGTCACATCGTTGCCACCACGGGAGGGCCGAGTACCCTTGTTAAAGATTAAAAACACCATCAGTTCCCTGAATGCAGAACTACTGGGAGATTTTCAAAAGTAGTATATTGTAATTTTTAGAGCATGACGCGGTTTATAGAGGAGGTACAGAGTTGTCTTTGTTGCTGTAGTAGTGGAGTCTCTCTCTCTCTCTCTCTCTCTCTCTCTCATCCTGAATTATCCCCTACTACCCGCGTACATTCCCCTGCCTTTTCCCCTCGCATTCCCCTCGCAGATCAACATTTGTTTTAACAATTCGAAAAAGGAAATGAAATCTGTGTAGTGTGTGTGTGTGTGTGTGTGTGTGTGTGTGTGTGTGTGTGTGTGTGTGTGTGTGTGTATTGAAAAAAAATGCCGGGGAAAAACTAAACAAAATGAAAGAAAAGCATTCAGGAGCCGAATGCTAATCGCCCGCCAGAATATGCTGTTGGCCAAGTGCAAGATTTTGGCCATATCTTGATACCCTGAAGGTTCAAGCCATTCATGAGATATAATGGTGCTAAATGCCGGCAATAAAAACTAGTTGACCTTTGGCAGCCATTTTGGCGACCTTGTCTTTGACCCAGAGTGCCCATTTTCGAACTCGTCCAAGATTTTGGCCATATCTTGATACCCTTGAAGGTTTCATGTTGATAGCTCAAGCCGTTCATGAGATATAATGGGAACAGATACACACACACACACACACACACACACACACACACACACACACACACAGAGGCAGGCAAAAATATTATCCCTTCGCTTTGTAAAGCCAGGCGATAACAAGAAGCGATGGCAAGGCACAGCAAACCCATCCCGGGCAGTCATTTTAATGCTGACGTATAAACACAACAGGAATCTAGTCAAAGATGTCACATATCAAATTTGGAGTAAATCGGGTGAAAATTGACGATTTCATGCCCATTTGAAAATTTAGGCCCCGAACCACCTGACATTCATCCCCCAACCGCTAACTGAGGGTGAACCCACTGATGTAATGAGTCATGTTATAGGATGCAGATTTGAAAGGTGCACCTTTAGGTTTTGGTTTCATGTCAATATGGCCAACTTGAAAGGAGTTATGGCGAGAGAACGATTCTGTTTACTTTTTTTTTTACATTTTTTGGGCCTACAGCCTGGGCGTTGGCCCAGTTTGACCCAAAATTTAATCAGGTGATCAGGTCATGGCCCATCATTCCTGTAATTTTAGTCAAAATCGCACCAGTAGTTTTCGCTTAAAGTTGTTAACAGACAGAAAGACAAACAAACAGACAAACTGAGTGAAAACAATAACTCGTACCCGAGCATAAGGAAATGAAAAAGAAAACCCTGAAACACTAGTGGAAGGGCACAAGACAGCGAAGGAATAGCAGGTCATGAAGAGGAAAAGATACAGAAAATATGAGAAAAAAAAAAAAAAACAAGAAATGTGAGGTAGAGAAAAATGCCACAGAACGAGGAAAGATAGCGAAAAATAAGGCTGTTTGTGAGCGCCCTGATGGTGTAGGTGGTGGGGAAAAATTGGAGTGATTGGCAAGGAGAAATCTGAACGGCTGGGAAAACACGGAGGCAGAAGAAAACACGAGAGGCGTAGGTGAAGATAAGAGAGGCAGGGAAATACCAGAAACAGCGATAGAGAAAATATAAATACCGGTGAGAAATCGGATTGGTTGGCAAGGAAAATCGGAATTGCGAGGGGAAATAAGGAAATGTGGGAGGAAAACTGGTAACTTGTGGACAATATCACAGATCCAGGGGAAATTACGGACAAGGGAAGGACAGAGACAGGGGGAAAACAATGACGGGGGAAAAAATCACAGGCAGGTGGAAAATCAGCGAAGTTGGCAGGGAGACTCAGAGTGGTCAGGGTAAAAATGAAAATGAATTTTTAAAAACTGACAGGAAAAAATTGGAGTGATGAGGAGAGTGAGAGGCAGAAGGAATGAAAAACAGAAAGGAAAGGAAATGGGCAGAAGAAACAACAGTGGAAAAGGAAAAAGGTGAATTGTAGGGAGTAATAAAAGACGCAAAGGGGAAATGAGACTGACGGGGGGACGTGAATGGTAGGAAAAATTATATTAGCGGGGGAACATAAGAAGAGCAGAGTAAAAATCACAGAAAGGAAGGGAAAATCATGGACAAGGGGAAAATCACAGTGGCAAGAACCGTGATTAAACTGGCAGGGAAAAAGTCTGAGTGTCAGGGGAAAACTTATTGGCAAGAGGGAGGAAATGAGGGATGATGGGGAATAAAAATCACTAACTGCCAGGGAGAAGTGAAGTCTGGTGACAGGAAAAATCAGAATGCATGGTGAAAATCAGAGTGACAGGGTAGAGTCAGAGTGGTAGGGAAATATCAGTGAGGCTGGCAGGAGGATATTTAATGGCAGGGAATTACAAAAAAAAAAAAAAAAAAAAAAAAAAAGGCTAGCAGGTGAATATTAAAGAGGTTAGTAAGGGGAAACCATGAGTGGCATATGAATATCAGAAAGTTTGGCAGGGGGAAATCTGAGTGGCAGGGGAATATCAGAGAGGCAGGCAGGGGAAATTTTAGTATCAGGGTTAAAGTCAGAGTGGCCGAAATAACAGCAGTGTGCCGGGGGGAAATCAGTGGTGAGGGTAAGATTCACAGCGACAGAAATAAAGCAGAGTGGAGGGGGAATTATAGTTTACCGGGGGAAATCACAGTGGCAGGGAGGAAAATTAATGTGGTGGAAAAATATCAGAATGGAGTCCGAAAAAATTACCGTCATAATTACCATCATCATCATCAATCTAACTTTTCCATCTGAAAGTGGGATAAGAAAGGATCCATAAACAGAATAGCAAAAGGTACAAGGCTGATGAATTATTACCAGCAAGTAACGAAATGGGCAACACAGTCGTTTACATATCATTAATGTGCCCGGAATGCTACTCCATTCTCACAGGCCTATCTACCGTTTATATATATATATATATATATATATATATATATATATATATATATATATATTGTTACATAGCCTATGTTTTCATCATCCTTTGTGTAATTTTAACGCACAGTATGCTGCATGTTTGATCACGAGCGTGTTCTGCCTCAGTCCCCCCTTCTACCGTTATAGTAGAGTAAGTCGTCCTTTCTGTTGTTCAGAGCAAGATTGTCAGCTCTTTGCCCCCTATGGCTTCATTTGCGCGTCCTTCTTACAAGTTGTATCAAGCTCTGCCGGCCCCTATATAATGAGCTCAGTCTCTGCATCATTGCCACTTAGATCTACTCTTCATTTTGCTCACATCTCTGTCCTCCCCTGTACAGTTATTATTATTGTGAGTGCTCAGGAAGTCTCCAGCCATCTAGCAGCTGTGTGTAATTTGAGTATAACTGTTGTTGCATTTTTTCTTGTACTGTGTAGCATAAGATTGATTCTTAGGCCTAGTAAGGTTTTTGTAATTTGCGTAAGGTTCTTATTGTCAGCCATCATTAATAATAGTTTGTATCTGTAATAATATATCTGGCATTCACTGAGTATTATCTGGTATCTCATTTTAACAGGGCTGACTTAGATAAATTTACTCATGCTAATTTTGTGTTAATAGAGGCTATTGCAGTTAACCATATATTTAACCTATTTTTTGCCATTACATTATCCTTATGAGTCCTGAATGTTTTGTTGTTAGTTTGAGCATTAAACTTTAACTTGTAATTTTACCTAACTCTTTTGTTTTGAACCTGGAACTTTACGGGACAGTAGTGATTTTTAGTATTCTCACTTAAAGTGTACATTATCTTTCTCTGTTCCGTAACATAAATTTGGCGACCTCTTATCAGGATTTTCAGGATATTATCATAAGGATATTGCTTGATATTTTGTGAATGTGATTTATTCATGATGTCTACTATTTCTACACTTGATGAAACCAAAGATTTTTTGTCAAATGTGCAAACAGTGTGTGATGTAGAAAACAGAACAAAGAATGAACTTAAGCTTGTTGGTCAACAATTGGGAATTGCAGTTCACTCTCATCATTCTAAAGATCAAATTGTTGGCATGATTAATAAAAGCTTGTTAAATGTAACTCCTCCAAATGAGCAAACGCAGATTGAATTAGCTAAGTTACAGCTAGCCCTGCAGGAGGCTCGTGTTAAGGAGGCTGAATATCAAGCACGTGCTAAGGAGGCTGAGTCTCAGGCTAAGGAGGCGGAGTCTCAGGCTAAGGAGGCGGAGTCTCAGGCTCGTACTCAGGAGGCTGAATTTCAGGCAAATGCTCGTATTCAAGAGGCACAGGTACAGGCTCAGGCACAAATTGAACTTGCTAGGATTCAGACAGACCATGAGTATCGCATGAAACAATGTGGAACTGGATCATCTAGCTCTGATGATTTTGATGTGGCTAAAAATGTTAAACTTGTCCCTCCTTTTAATGAATCTGATTTAACAAAGTATTTTCAGTTGTTTGAGAGGGTAGCTACAGGTGTTAATTGGCCCAAAAGGTATTGGCCAGTACTCCTTCAAACTGTTCTCACCGGTAAAGCTCAAGAAACTTATGCATCTTTGCCTCAGGATCAATGTGATAATTATGATGTAGTTAAGAGCTTGATTCTTAAGGCCTATGAGCTTGTTCCTGAAGCCTATAGAGTAAAATTGAGGACAACTTATAAGCAAGATAAGCAATCCCATGTTGAGTATGCAAAAATCAAAGAAGATCTGTTAGAGCAGTGGTTAAATTCTAAGAATGTGGATTCTGATTTTGGTAAATTTAAGCAGATGATTTTCCTGGAGGACTTCAAAAGGTGTATTAGTAAAGATGTAAGCCTATATCTTGATGAGAAAAGAATAGATAATTTGTCTGATGCTGCAGTTTTAGCTGATGAATATGTTCTCACTCACAAGAGATATTCTAAAGAAAAAGGGAAAGCTGAGAGTAAGTACGTTGCCTCTACTCAGAGTACAGGTAACAGGAAAGAGAATAAAGATGATGTTTCTCAGGAAGTAAATACCAGCTTCACCTCTAGATTTCAGAAAAGTATATGTACTTATTGTAGTAAGCTTGGTCATACTACGGAGAAATGTTTCAGGAGACAGCGTGATGTGAACAAAAAGGAGTCTTTAAATATTCAGTCAATTGGTCTAGTGTCCACTCTTGAGAGTTCCCAGAATTCTTTAACTGAGTTAACTGAACCTGCTTTGAGGGGTAAATTAAATTCTCATGATAAAACTCCTCTTTTGAGCAGTAACGTGGGTGACACTCTCAAGAATTCATGTGCTAATTTCCTGTCTGATGGTTTTGTCAGTCCTCTGGACAGTAATGACAGGAAATCAGTTAAAATATATCGTGATACAGGTGCTTGCCAATCCCTTATGCTGACCAGTGTTCTAGGCTTTAATGTTAATTCCTCTGATGAAACTGTAATCTTACAAGGTGTAGGGAATAATTACTTCTCTGTCCCTCTGTGCAGAGTGAATTTAGAGTCTGGTTTTGTTAATGGTTCCGTTATGGTTGGGTTGGTTGAGACACTCCCAATTTCAGGTGTAACTTTCTTACCTGGAAATGATATTGGTGGAGGTCAAGTGTGTCCAGCTCCTCAGTTGTCTAGTGAGCCAGTGGCTGCGACCCAGGATTGTGATGTCCCTGATGTGTTCCCTGCATGTGCTGTCACTAGGGCTAAGTCTAAAGTTACTGGTGATTTAGAGGATAATGATGATGATGATGTTATCCTAGCTGACACTTTTCTTGCTAATTTGGACAACTCACCAGATGAGGCAGTACCGCGGAGTGTTGATAATTTGTCTCGTCAAGAGTTGATTGAGTTGCAGGTTGCTGACCCTGAGTTGAAAGGTCTAGCTAACTCTGCTTGCAGTGAGGAAGAGTCAGCTGGTGCTTCTACTTGTTATTATATAAAGTCAGGAGTACTTATGAGGAAGTGGAGACCCCCAACAGCATCAGCCGACTGTGAGTGGGAGGTTGTACATCAAGTTGTCATCCCTCGTGTTTGTAGGCAGGATATCATTAGAGTGGCTCATGATTCCAGTTTGGCAGGACACCTTGGAGTGAGGAAGACTGTGGCACGCATTTTGAAACACTTCTACTGGCCAGGTATCTTCAGGGATGTTTCCTGGTATTGTAAGTCTTGTCACACCTGTCAAGTTGTGGGGAAGTGTAATCAGACCGAAAAGGTTGCACCTCTAGTTCCCATTCCTCCTTTTGAGGCGCCTTTCACCCGTGTGTTGGTGGATATTGTGGGCCCTCTTCCTAAGACTTCTTCAGGATTTTCTTATGTGTTGACCCTGATTGATATGGCTACTCGTTATCCTGAAGCCATTCCACTTAGAAATATCTCAGCAAAGAACGTGGTTAAGGAAATGCTAGGGTTCTTCACAAAGTTTGGTCTGCCCAAGGAGGTACAGTCAGACCGGGGAAGTAATTTCATGTCAAACGTTTTCAAGCAGTCTCTGAAAGAGTTGGGCATCTCCCAGATCACGTCTTCAGCTTACCATCCCCAGACCCAAGGAGCGTTGGAGAGATATCATCAAACACTCAAATCGATGCTCAAGAAATACTGTTTGGAACATCAGAAAGACTGGGATAAAGGTCTTCCATTGGTTGTGTTTGCCACAAGAGAATCTCCAAATGAATCACTGGGCTTTTCACCCTTTGAACTACTGTTTGGCCATGAAGTAAGAGAACCCCTTAAGCTACTCAAGGAATGCTGGCTGTCGGAGGAAGATGACGTCAACCTGCTGGAGTATGTGATGAAGTTCAAAGAACGGCTGTCCACTGCTTTACAGCTGGCGAGAGAGAATTTAGGAGCTGCTCAGGAGAAGATGAAGACTTGGTATGATAAGAAGTCCAGGTTACGCCACTTTCAGCCAGGAGATCAGGTTTTGATTCTGCTACCGGTGCATGGGCAACCTCTTCAAGCCAAGTTTAGTGGTCCTTATTTCGCGGAGAAGATGTCAACTATGTCATCGCCACACCAGATCGTAGAAAGAACAAGCAACTATGGCACATCAACATGCTAAAGTTATATCACATGCGGGACGAAAATAATCCAGTCTGCACTGTAGCTGTTCCACCCGAGTCTGCAAGTGAAGCTCTCCCATGCAGTATGAGCCTGAGTGATAGTTTGGGGAAGAATCCTGATATCATGAATGATCTCCAGACTAAGCTTTCTCATCTACCTCCCGAGGAAAGGCAGGAATTTTCGGCATTACTGCAGGAGTACCTGCAAGTGTTCCGTGCCACTCCAGGAAGAACTACTGTGTTGATGCATGATGTCGATGTTGGAGACGCAAAGCCAATTAAACTGCCTCCTTACCGTGTGAACCCAGTGAAAGTTCCTCTCATCCAGAAGGAGCTTGGCTACCTGTCGGACCACAAGATGATTGAGCCCTGTCAGAGCTAGTGGAGTTCTCCTGTCACTCTAGTCCCTAAGCCTGGTGGGTCACAGCGGCTTTGCATCGACTACAGACGTGTTAATCAGATAACCAAAACAGAAACTTACCCTCTCCCTCGTGTGGAAGATTGCATAGACAAGATCGGAAAGGCTAGGTAGGCTACATAAGTTTGATTTGTTAAAGGGATACTGGCAAGTACCTATGACTGAACGTGCTAGGGAGATCTCATGTTTTGTAACACTAGGAAAGACTTTTGCATGTTCTGTAATGCCATATGGTATGAAGAATGCACCAGCCACATTTCAGAAGCTCATGAATGTTGTAACAGAGGGTTTGGCAGGGTGTGTTGTTTATATTGATGATGTATTAATCTTCAGTGACAACTGGAAAGATCACCTATGCCATGTCAGTAAATTTCTTGAGCGTTTGGTTCATGCTAATCTTGTAGCTAATTTATCAAAGTGTGAGTTTGGTCAAGCTAAAGTTCAGTACCTTGGGTACGTAATTGGTGATGGACATGTTGCACCACCAGGAGCTAAGGTTCAGGTTATAAGTGATCTTCCCAGACCTAAAAGTAGGAAAGAGCTACAAAGATTTTTGGGAATGGTAGGTTATTACAGGAGATTTGTTCTTAACTTTTCAATTCTTGTATCACCACTTACAGACCTACTGAAAAAGGGAGTTAAATTTGTCTGGATCGATAACTGTGAATCCTCTTTCAACAAACTTAAAGCTATCCTATTAAGTCAGCCAGTGCTCGCTACTCCAAATTTTGCTAAGCCTTTTAAGATGGCTGTTGATGCAAGTGATACAGGAGCTGGGGCTGTTTTGCTGCAAGAGGATGATCAGAGTATTGAACACCCTGTATCTTATTACAGTAAGAAGTTCACTCCACCTCAAAAGAACTACTCAACTATTGAGAAAGAGCTTTTGGCCTTGATTTTGGGTTTACAGCATTTTTCATTTTATTTGTGTTCTGGTTTTGACCCCATAGTCATTTATACCGATCATAACCCACTGAAATTCCTTAGTAAGTTTAAAGATAATAATCAGAGATTGACAAGATGGAGTCTACTTCTTCAGAAGTATTCATTAGACATACAACATGTCAAGGGGAAAGAAAATGTAATTGCAGATTGCTTATCTAGACTTTAGACAGATTGTTTTAGAGTAATAAGAAATTTCCTTTGTAAATTTCTTTTTCTTTGTGGGGAGGTGTTACATAGCCTATGATTTCATCATCCTTTGTGTAATTTTAACGCACAGTATGCTGCATGTTTGATCACGAGCGTGTTCTGCCTCAGTCCCCCCTTCTACCGTTATAGTAGAGTAAGTCGTCCTTTCTGTTGTTCAGAGCAGGATTGTCAGCTCTTTGTCCCTTATGGCTTCATTTGCACGTCGTTCTTACAAGTTGTATCAAGCTCTGCCGGCCCCTATATAATGAGCTCAATCTCTGCATCATTGCCACTTAGATCTACTCTTCATTTTGCTCACATCTCTGTCCTCCCCTGTACAGTTATTATTATTGTGAGTGCTCAGGAAGTCTCCAACCATCTAGCAGCTGTGTGTAATTTGAGTATAACTGTTGTTGCATTTTTTCTTGTACTGTGTAGCATAAGGTTGATTCTTAGGCCTAGTAAGGTTTTTGTAATTTGCGTAAGGTTCTTATTGTCAGCCATCATTAATAATAGTTTGTATCTGTAATAATATATCTGGCATTCACTGAGTATTATCTGGTATCTCATTTTAACAGGGCTGACTTAGATAAATTTACTCATGCTAATTTTGTGTTAATAGAGGCTATTGCAGTTAACCATATATTTAACCTGTTTTTTGCCATTAAATTATCCTTATGAGTCCTGAATGTTTTGTTGTTAGTTTGAGCATTAAACTTTAACTTGTAATTTTACCTAACTCTTTTGTTTTGAACTGGAACTTTACGGGACAGTAGTGATTTTTAGTATTCTCACTTAAAGTGTACATTATCTTTCTCTGTTCCGTAACAATATATACACCTGCATTTCATCTCTCCAGAACCTCTTCACATATAGATGTCAGTCAACTGGCTTGCTATCAAATAAATATGGAGAGCCAAAACCTTGCGTGTACTATTCCATATGCGTCAGATTCGGCCATCTCAGTCCCTCTCTTTTTCACACATCCATTTATCATACATGTCCACCGTCCTCTTCGTTCATCAGGTTTCTTCCTACCCTCAGTTTCAGTCATATACTGTACTACCGATACACCACCTTTTTTTCATCATTTGTCGTCATACTTTCTTCGAACTTATCATCAGACTTTTATATTCAACATCTCCGGTTAATCTCACTGCTTTTTATACTTCCCAAATTATATGTACTGTTGACCTTGTGCACATCATATTTACTTCGGCAGTCCGATTTCCACTGTTTTTACTCATGACTTTTCACACACACACACACACACACACACACACACACACACACACACACACACACACACACACACACACACACACACACACGTCTTACTAAAATCTGAACTTCATATGTTAATGTGGGCACTAATGTATTGAATACAGTTCGCGTTCGGCTCAGTACACAGCCTTCTGCTTCAAATCAAGACCTTCATAGCACCATTCACTTTTCTTTCCTAAGACACTTACTTTGCACCTCATTTGTGTGAATAATAAGGAAAACACCCAGAATGTTGCGAGGCTTACCGCCATGTCGGAATGAAGGAGGGGAAAAGAGGAAGAATTTTTTGGAGAGAAAGTGAATTTCAGAAGAACATGTGTCGGACTTAACGCGGCATCCATAGTCATAATTTACTGTGACTAACAGGGCAAGTACCCGACCATTATTCCTCCAGACTCTGACACGCAACCGTCGATTAAACCAGCTAAGTCCTTGTCTCGCATCTGGGCCGAATATGCCCTCGATTGCATGACATCCATCCCCAGTATCATTTTACATTTAACTCGCTTCTTTTTCACTGCACCAAAGGTATTTAAGTTCATTCGTGAGTCAAAATCTCTTTAACTATATCAGATCCTAACATTGAGTCGCTTGCCTAAACTACCATCATCTTACCCTAACCTCTATTGACCTTTATACCACGCCGTTCACAGACATACACCAAGCGCTGCAAATATACTTTCACTGTTAGCAAGCAATATAACATCATTTACATAAAACTTTTTTTGGATTTTCAACTTTTCATCATTAATTACATTTTCATCACTCTTCTCCTAGCTTGGGTTCTAATCTTTCATAACTCCACCCATACATGTACTGAATAGCCATGGCGACATCACACACCTTGGTCTTACTCTAACACTCTCCGTGAACCACATACCTAAACATCCATCTACTCTTACACATGCTTCTCAACCATCGTAAGAAACTCTGCATATCATTCAGCACTACTCCATCCTCATCATACACACGTAAAACCTTCCACCATTCTTGTCGAAACACTCTTCATACTGTTTTTCCAGATTCATAATTGCCATAGATAGCTAGCCTACTTTGCAATGCTTCTCATATGATTTTTTCCATTATGTCTTAATGCAAAAATTTGATTCGCACAACCCCCCCACATTACCACTCCTACAACCTTCCTGTTCATCACGAGCCAGACATTTTTATATACCGTGGACTCCTTCGCTGCTCCACAGTTATTACTTCACATACTTTTCCCACAACACGCAGTAAATTTTTCGCAATAGAAATTCTGCATTCATTTCATTCATCTTTACTTCTGTACAAGGACACAGTTCCAATCTTCTTTCACTCCACTTGTACAACTACACCCATTCAAGCTTTCTGGTTTGCATCCAACAAACATTTCATTCGGCCGTCTCATCTGCGTTTTGTAATTCTGCACTTATCAACGCCTACCGTCATCCCATTCTTCGCTCTCATCACAACATTCTTTACTTCTGTCAATGACATATTTTCAGGCACTACTTTCCTCCTCCCTGCATCAACTAAAGTAATCCTGTTTACCAAGGCTCTGCTCTCGCCATTCTCATTCATCAGCCTTGGAAATATTAATTCAATTTGCTCTTTTTTCGCCTCGCTTTGCTCGTGTTCTTCCAACCTCATCCCTCACATTCCCGTATTTTAAAATTTGTCCCTCGCCATTTCTGCCTTTTACCACCTCTTCGCAAAATAGCTCCTTCTTTCAGAATAACTTTCATTCTTTTATATTCATAAATCATCATGGGACTCCGTTTTTCTGCTACTTTCTTACATGTTTCTTACTTTCAAGAGAGTCCATCTTTCCTTGCCTAGAAGTTAATTCTTACATCCACTCCTACATTCTTTCTTTCTTTCATCTTCTAGTGATCACTGACAGTGGCCGAAAAAAAAAATCACTAGCGAGAAAAAAAAAAAAAAAAAAAAAAAAAAGAGTAGCAGGGGAAACATGAGACAGGGTGGCGAGGGAATACCGTGGCTGTGTTTACAACCTGGATGTCTCGAGGTGGGCGCGGACGTGGGTAGGGATAGGGGGAGGGGATATCATATAAAGGGAGCAGAGATTCAGGGGGAAATGCGGGTTACTACAAGATATATGAGGGGGGAGGAGGAGAAAAACAGTGATAGCAGGTGGGAAGAGGGGAGGGAGAGGTAGAAGACAGTAAGAGGGACTTGCAAGGGGGAAGTGGGCTAGGAGAAGCAGGAGAAGTAAGAGGCATTCGAGAATGGAAAGAATTTGGAAAAGAAGTAAAGAAGGAAGGACGAACCAAATAGGAGGACAGAAAGAGGAAGGACAAAGAGAGGCATAATTCGGAGGGAAAGAGGAGAAAAAAGAACGGGAGGCAGAGAAAGAGAACAAAAAGAGACAATACAAGAAGAGTAAGGAAAAAGAGAAGGGCAGGGGGGGTTAATATGGACAGAAAGGGGAGGGAGTAAGTGGGAGAGGAGCGAGGAGAGATGAGTTCCAATGGAAGAGGAGGAGGGGGATAGGAGATGAAGTAGAGATTGGAGGGGAGAGAGACTGGGAGAGAATGGGGAAGGTGGCATTGTGTAGTCCTGGGGCTATTGGCTACCCTAGTTTGCGGGATTGGAGAGAGAGAGAGAGAGAGAGAGAGAGAGAGAGAGAGAGAGAGAGAGAGAGAGAGATTATAGGTTCTGGTACTTTAGTTTTCCCATCCAAATACGTTTACTAACACTTTTTTTAAAAACACACACCAGCTGATAGAGTTTTTGTATTATTTGCACCCATACAGTTGTTAACTTCATCACTACGAAGATTTTTTTGTCTCCCCGACGAATTATTTAGGATCAGGAGGGAATTTTCAAGTTTAGAGAGCTCACAACTAATTAGAAAGAAATTTTCTGGAAGCAGTCAAGAGCGCCATCCGATTGAAGGAGCTAAATACTTGTTAATGGGAAGCGTGGTTGAGTGATTGTACTAATCTGGCCGTTCTGATGAAGCAGGTTCGAATCCTAGTGTACCATCGGGTGACATATAGTTACTCATTCTTAATTTCTTATGTTATTATTAAGTTAAGGTTCTCCCACCGGATGTGGCCTATAAATGGTTTTGATTCAAGATGGCAAAGGGTTTACTGCTCATATAATGCCACTCTGCTTAGTCTTTTTTGCTCTAAATGTCTTAAATGAGTAGCCTAGTCCCGAATCTCTACGTCCCTGATGGTGTAATAGAAGTGTTGCGCCGAGTGTGTTATTACTGTAGTTCAAGTCCTGACTCATAAAATCGACATGCCCTAAAAACACCCTTGCCTTTGCCAATGTATCGTACTGCATAAGATTCGCTAATGCTGCAGCTGAAACTCTCATTTCATATTCATATTTACACCCGCGCACGTGACAGATCAAACGGTGGCAGTTTTGCTCAGCCTGGATGTGTTTATTAGTGTGTGAGCAATACTGATCCAATCTGAACCAAACTTCGTGAAAGCGTTGTGGTTAGACAGGAGGTTGTCCTAATGTTTCTAAACAGGTGTAAGATCAAGTGAACATGGCAAGCTCAACTCAAAAACATTTGATTCAGTGTGAACGAACTTTGTGCAAAGGTTGAAGGTTTGGCAGGGATAAAGTACTTCAGTTTTTAGATCAATCGGTCGAAGGTCAAGGTCACAAGACAAATTTAGATATTTGGCCCTCAGAGTAAAATGGAAGCCGAGGGTGTTGCTCTTTCTAAAGTTCCTTCTTGTTTTCTACAAAAATGCCTTTTAGTTGTGTTTATTTTCTAAAAGTATAGTTTTTGTAATCTGTTTTTTTACATAATTCATCCAGACAGAAGCTTTTTTTTTTTTTTTTTTTTTTTTTTAAAGTGGCGAATTTGACAGCCTAGTTAACAGAATTATTTTTATCTAAATATACACATGAGAAAATCTCGATAAATTTGATCTATAGTACCACGATTACCCTTGCCTGGAGCAGTGGTCCTCAACCTTTTTCGGCTCGATCCCCAGTTAACCTTGGTTCACATACACCCCCTTCCCCCCAACCTTGGTCAACATCCCCCCCCCCCCCTACATACACTTCCAGCCACCATCAGACTCTGAAAACTTGTTCCAGAATTATTATTATTTTTTCCCTAGATTCAAGTGGTCATAAACCCAGTCGCACACAAGGCTGAATTAGCCCTTCTGCTGCCTTTCTCTCTACCCCTTATCGAGGGATAGGGGAGGAGGGAAGTTGAAAGACGTGTATATTTTAACTGGGGTTTGGTCTGTCATGCAACAGAAGACTTGATTAGTACCGTTTATTTTGTTTGGAAACGACCAGGTTAGAGAGAGAGAGAGAGAGAGAGAGAGAGAGAGAGAGAGAGAGAGAGAGAGAGAGAAAGCAACAAGATCAGGCGACAAGACACATGAAGGAAAGAAAAAAAAATTATTACCCGGGAACAAAGGAAAATGAGATTTGAACGCGGAAACAGACAGAATATGAATACTGAATATAAATAAACAGTTCATTGTAACACACACACACACACACACACTGTTCAAGCCATTCCCTATTTTTCTCCGAGTCCTCATGCCTCTATTGGACACTGTTCGCGCTCATCTAGAGGAGCACGACCTCCAGGTTGAAAACCACTGGCCTAGATCACATGTATGTTATTATGTAAAAAACAGATAAAAAGTTATTTTCTGACGAATTTCCATATTAGTCTTCATAGTGTTATAAGTAGGGACGAAAAAATTCTAGTTTCTGAAAGAAATTATTATCCATGTCGCTGGTATATCAAATATCACTAACATCTGTCCACTTGCTCAGATGGAGTTTCGCAACAGACTGGCAAACAGGTAGCCAAATTACCTGCTGAATTCACCCGCACGATACTGTGCGACGTGACCACACGAAAATAAAATATTTTGTTCTGTGTTACAGAAAGTAAACACAACAAATAAAAAAAATTTCAAAGACATCCCTTTAGGGATAAATGTATCAGTATATATGTAACAAGAGTGCTGTTATACTTACGTTTGTATCACGACAGCAGAAGAACCATTCAACGTACCTGCAAAAATAATATGTATTGATAACAGTGAAAACAAACGTATTATGCCAATGAACATTAGTGTACTACTAGTACTAACACTAATACAAAGTTAATGCAAATAATAACATCACTACTACTACTACTAGTGGTAGGTGGTGACGCCCATAATACACTCACTTGATGTGGTGCTGCCTACTTCTTTCGTTACCTTTATTATGCCTTTGCTGCATATGCCCTCCTCTCTGCCAATTTTCTCCCAGCCTTTCTGTTACCTCTTATTACTCATCTTTCCACTTCAGGCGACTCTAACCAGTGACAAGGCTACTGGTTTTCCGGAACCCAGGAAACCATTTACAGCGATGGATGGTAACCTTATATTATGCGTTCTCCCTGTAAAGTGAAGCCAAGTATGGTGCCCTTGCCAAGTGGGTGGAGAGATGCAAATGCATCATCCATCCAAGAACCAAACCTCCACACTCTTCCCCGTGCCATGTTGTCGTGAGGTGCTGTCTGCTACAAGAGAACATTGCTTCACTGCGTGCTATGGCCCCGTTGGGCTACTGCTTGCCTGTGATAGATGAGTCTGCTCGAGTAGATAGATGAGTTGTCAACAGCAACAACAACAATAAAAAACAACCCTGCAAAAATTGTATATCAGTGTGTGTGTGTGTGTGTGTGTGTGTGTGTGTGTGTGTAATCTGCATCCATAAATATTCTTATACATATTTCATTGGCAAACCTAAAACTGTTACATTACTAAAATGCCAGCAGAATATTGAGAAAGCTAACAGGCCAGATATGGCAGACAGTTTGTCGTAAAAGCGTGAAACTTGGTAGGTAGATAGCAATCAATATATTTTTCCTCGGGGTGTAAGGTGACATTCCAATGCCTTCGCACTTAAATGGCCTCGCTCGTACCTCGCCGACAAAGGCTTTTTACCGGAAACTAACGTGTTAACACCAAACTTTTCATATCTCTTTGGCTAGAAATTCACCTACAAACTTTGGTGAAAGTTTGACAAAAACTTTTATGGGTAATATATCTGAGGGATCACATAAGGTGACAGGCCGAGCACGCCAGGGGATCAGAGACGCTATGCCGTATATACTGTTTATTCATAATATCAAAATGGAAGTTTTCGCACCACTACAGCTTATTCCTTTTAACACAGTATCGGAATAAGACAATACTACTGTTCACCATCTTTGCCATACAACTTCTTCGTGACTAGCCCCATAATCTAGTGTTAATCCCTTGTTACATACCAATATTCACAGAACTTCTTGGCGCCCAGCATCATATTCTAATGCTGATCTTTTGTTACTTAAGAATACTCTTAAATGAGAGATGGCATTTTGCCCCTAAAGAGAACAGAGTTTAATAGTGATAAGATATTCACATTAGCATTTGTGTCGGAATATTATTTTTAATTGTAATACAGGGTTGCCCATTTATTGCTCATCATTTGCCACATGCTGGGAAGGTCTAGAGTGCTGCAGGGACGGCTCAGTTAACGCTATCAGTGTGTACCCTGCAGCTTTTTTCTACATCCTATACTCTATTTGTTGTCTTTTTTTTTTTTTTTTTACGTGTACTAACTGCAAGGGTGGAAAGTAATTTCATGAAACAAGCTAAAAAGGCTGCGCTTCTCATTCCAACAGAGTCATTCCTACGACACATAATATTTTTGCCAATTAATGAGGTGCAATGTACGGACCACCCAGTATTTCCAACGGTTTAGGAAGAGCTGGTGAGAGACAGGTTGATGAATAACATTGTAAATCTAATCAGTGGTTGGCACTCCCTTTATACATATGTGTCTATGATGCCAAATATCATTCTGTGAATCATTATACACTTTCAGGAGGTAACTGCAAGACACACGAATACTACGACAGCATTGGAAACGGTAGGAGTGAATTCTAGTTGAAAAGAAATGATATGCTGAAAGGCTGCCTAGAAGAGAAATATCATGGCTACTGATTATCTAAAAAAAGAACATAATTAGTGACGGTCGAGAAAACAAATAATGCACTTAACATTGTTTAGAAAACAGAAATAATACGTTTCGTGTTATCTGGAAAACAGTAATAGAAAACTGAGTTGTAAAGAAAACAGTATTAATACGCATAGTGAGTTCTAGTGAAAAAAAAAAAAAGTTTAGGGTTCTGTCCAGAAGAGAGAGAGAAAGAGAGAGAGAGAGAGAGAGAGCGAGCGAGCGAGAGCGAGAAAGAGAGAGAGAGAGAGAGAGGGGGGGGGATTTGGTTACCTACGGAACGGAAACACTATGCTTAGAAACTGTCTAGGAAATGGATATAGAGAGCTTTACTTTCCAAACAAAGGGAAAATGAGAGTCTGGTTGAGTACGAAGCGGATATGTTGAATTTGGACTGGCTAGCAATCGCGAATTATAAGCTTTGATTGACTAGGAAATGGAATTACTATGTTTGGTGATGGTGAAACGGAAATAGTATGTACTGGCTGTCAAAAAAAAAAAAAAAAAGTGGATGTCTAGATAACGGATAAATGTAGATAAAGTTGAGCAAGAAAAATAAATTATGAGTTTTAGTTTTCGAAAAAGCCGAAACAGCAAGCACAGTGATTGTCTAGGGTACGGATATAGGCGCTTTGGTTGCTTGAGAAACGAAAATAGGGATTCTGACTGCCTACGAGACGGAAATTATGAAATTTAGTTGTCCACAGAACAGATATTGTTTTTTTTTTTTTTTTAATAGTCCAAATATACGCCTAGTGGCTGTGCAAGGAGCGAATATAATGAGAGCTGGGTGCCAAGGAAATAGTAGCATGTTTTGGTTATCACAGAAACCGAGATAGAGCTTTGGTTACAAGGGAGTAGACTGTAGCACCAGTCGAACAGGGAGGTACTCCCGGGATGGATGGCAAGCTGGTGACAGGAAAAGCTGGAACTCACATTTCATCAGCCCTCAGGACCTGTTCCCGACGCTGAACATTTTCAGAGTTTTCATTAACAGAGAGTAGGCCAGCATACTCTCATAATACCTCAACCTTCAACTGTCTACACCACACTACATGCACATTACATATCATACATTCTATTTCCATCTCCCCTTAGCAATGGACGCTGCATTAATATAGCAGATTCGGTGGTATCTCGGATTGCCACCACCGGCAGGGTAGGGCTGGCGGCACAGGGTCTTCCCGGTCGCAGTTTGCCGACAGCGGTTGTTGCAAACACAGTTCATGCTTGTCAGCGGAGGAGCGAAGGTTCGGCCTTGCATTTCATTAATATCCGTGTGGTGGTCTTAGTACCAATCTGAATTTCGTGCACTTTTTCCTCCAATCAATATACTCTCTAGCCCTGTTCCTCACAGAACCCCAAATCTCTTCCATCACTGAAGTATCCCCATTTCGTTTTCCTGGTTACCCTTTCCTCACAAACTTCCATAACAAGGGTGGCACCCGTAATATAAAATCTGAATTTGCAACTGAACTGCTGAACTTCACTTCAGCAAACTTTGATTATTCACTACATAACCTAAATTATCTAAATATTACCGAATATACTGTACCTGTATAGTTTACCGCTCCCCCAGTGCATCTTCAAAATCCAGCGTATTTGACTCCATATCCACATGGCTGACTAACCTTAACCTCACCCTTACCACTTAAATTATCGTTTTTGGGTGGTTTTAACGTCCATAATGTAGAATGGTTATTGCATTCTGCCAGGACTGACGATACTGGTCTAGAATGCAAACTGCTTGCAGAATCGTTTAATCTCACGCAACTGATAAAACAACCAACCAGAATACCAGATAATCCTGACCATAACGCCTACATATTGGACCTCTTTCTGAGAAATAATGCAGATCAGTACAGGATAGAAGTATTGTCACCACTTGGATCCTCCGACCACAATCTCATCAGAGCCTCATCAGTCAGATCCCCTAAACCTCCCCATTCTGAATCTGTCAGGGTGACCAGATGGCACTTTGATAGGGCAGACTGGAATGGATTTAGAAATTATGTCGCTGATAATTATTCCATGGCAGTCTTCCTTCTCCAGTGATATCAAGTCTACCCAGTCCCACAATAATGACTTAATACAAACTGATATGGAACTGTTCATATCCAGTCAACAGTTCACTAAAAGATCGGACTCCCAAAATGGTTTGACAACACCTGTGCCAAAACAACGACTCAAAAGTCCTTAGCATATAACTCTCAATTTAATTCAGAAACATCTGAATCGCTCAGTCAATTCATATAAAATTGCTAGAAACCATTCAAAAGCAGTAATAAATCACTCTAAATCAAACTTGCTTCACAACCAAGCATCCAAACTTTTAAACAGCCCTAATGACAATAAAATATTCTGGTCAACTCTCAATTCTTTCAATAATAACTTAATCAAGTCATCACCCATTCCTCCACTAAAGTATTCAGATGGTAACACATAAACAAGAAGCTGTACAAAGGCACAGCAAACCCGTCCCCGGCAGTCATTTTAGTGATGACGTATACACACAACAGGAATCTACTGTAGTCAGAGATGTCACATATTAAATTTGGACTAAATTGGGTGAAATTTGACTATTTTATGCCCATCTGAAATTTTATGCCCGAACCACCTGACATTGACCCCCTACTGCTAACTGGGAGGTGACCCCCCTGATGTAATGAGGTATGTTATAGGATGCAGATTTAAAAGATGCACCTCTAGGTTGTGGTTTCATGTCGATATGACGATTTTGAAGGGAGTTATTGTGAAAAAATGATTTTATTTTTAAATTTTGGGGGTCTACAGCCTAGGCCTTGGCTCAATTCGGCCCAATATTTAAGCAGGTGATCAGACGGTCATAGCCCATCATCCATGTAATTTTAGTCAAAATCGCACCAGTAGTTTTCGCAGTTGTAAACAGACGGACAGACAGACAGACTGACTGACAAACAAACAGACAAATCGAGTGAAAACAATACCCGTCCCCGAGCACCTTTGGGGCGGGGACGGGTATTTACCACCTGCGTGGTAAAGCGAACATCTCTGCCAGTATATTTGCCAGAAATTTTACCCTCAGAAGAAGTCAGCCAGAACGTCCCTGTACTAGAACTTGATTCTCTCGAAACTGCTTCACTTATGATTCTGACTAGACGCCCCTGTGTAGAGCACAACTCTCATGAGTGGGGAAGCTCCCTGCATACAGCTCTTCTCAACATGGTGGAGTCAAAGGCGTTTCGTCTTATTTACACTCCTCTCACTGCTTCCCTTCAACATTTGTCTCTGCGCCATACTGTTGCATCGTTATCTATTTTCTGTCGGTGTTTCAATGGTCACTGCTCCTCTGAACTGTCTGCTTGTATCCCTCCACCACATCGGCCGGTGCGTAGCACCCGTCTAGCAACAACAAACTCTCATCCCTTTTCTGTCCAGTTCTCTACTGCAGGAGTTAACCGTTACTCTCAGTCCTTCAGATAGACAACAGGTTAACTCTGGAACTGTCTCCCTCTGTCTGTATTTCCTGCTGCCTAAGATCTCCAGTCTTTCAAACGCAGTGTGTCCAGACATCTCGAAATGAACGGATCTTGAAATTGGCTCTCTGTTATCTTTTTTGTTTGTTTGTTTGTTTTTTTGAGGGAGCAATCTTGGGGGCTCCTAGCCTTTGGTTCCTTTTTTCTTACATAAAAATAAAAAAGATACGTAAAATCCATCCAAGACAATTTACCACCCAACTCTGTCCAAATGGAATTCCTTGTATTGTTTTGAAAAAGAGCTCCCTAGAATTTGTTTCTGTACTAAAATATTCAGACTATGCATATGCACTTCTTCATTCAGTAATTCTTGGAAAGAAGCTAATATCCACCCACTTCCAAAGGAAGTAAGTTCCTCTGGCCTTTCTGATTACAGACCACGTCTTCTCTTGATAAAAGTATGTGAAACTGTTATTAATAAACACATAGCTAAACATCTTGAATCCAACAACTCAATAAGTGATAGACAGTATTTTTTTTTCGCCACGAGAGATCTACTACTGTTGATATACTCAATATCCTGACACGTACTGTATCATCCATCAGTCAATTGACCAGCATAGAGAAACTCATGCAGAAGCGCTTGATATTTCTAAAGCTTTGCCTTAGTGTGGCACTCTTCCCTGTTATCCAAACTCCCTTTTTATGACCTATCATCTTCTGTTCCTCTGATTTCCTCATATCTCAGCGACAGAAAGTTAAAAGCAGATGATGAATATTCCAATTTTCACTCGATTAATGCCGGTGGGCCACAAGGATCAGTTCTGGCTCCAACCCTATTCCAAATTAATATTAGTTATCTCTTATCTGTCACCCATAGTCCCATCCCTTCATCTGCAGATGACTCAACACTTTACAGTTCATTCACACCTAAACACCCCCTCACAAAGTTTGATGTTTCTAACCCACAACTCAGTTTAACAATCTCCAAAAATCAAGACATTGAAGATCACTGAACAGGGCCAAAATAACATTGTCTAATTGAATGATAGGAAAACCAAATATATACAGTTTACAGATAGACAGATATTGCCTGATTCCTGTACTATCTTCAATGCTACTGATATTCCGATCTCTAGAAGTCATGAAATTCTCGGTATTTCATTTAACAATGCCCTCAGCCACACCTCTCGTGTTAAATCGCTTGCTAAAACCGCTTCAAAGAAACTTGGATTATTGTAGAGTCCGTAACTTCTTCACTGACGAGCAGTTAGCTATAATTTACAAGAGTCGTGCTGTCTCTGCTGAAATATTGCTCACTCTTGTGTAATGGTTGTGGCGAGGCTGAACTAAAACTACTAGACAAAATTCAAAAGAGAGCTGTTAGAATTATTACAAACTCTACTATTACAAATGAACTACCTCCCCTAAAAGTAAGTAGGAGTGTTGCCTCCCTTGCATTATTTTATGGAAACTTTTGCGGTAAATGCTCAGACGAAGTTGCATCCTTTGTGCTACCTCTCCACGCTTTCCTCCGTGCTACACTGGCATCTGGAAGCGCTCATGACTGGACTGTCACACTGCCATATTGCAGAACTTCTGCCTATCAGAATTTTTAATTCCCTGAACTGCATCTCTTTGGAACTCCCTTCCCCAGAGCTGTTCCCCTCCAAACTTCAACCCACGGCTGTTCAAGTCCAACAGTTACCGATTTTTTATGAAGGGAGGACACCAGTAATCTGGCGTTTGGATAAATTTTTCATTCATATGTTTCTCCTTCTTCTGTTCTGTTATTAGAAAAAAAAGAAAGAAACGGAGGCAATAATTTACGGTTGTCTTGGACCCCCAAACAAGCCTCTCGATATCCAAAACGTTTAAAACTTTATATTTCTGTATCTGAGCTCAAGTTTTCACCATAAATTTCGTGTTTACTCTCCCTCGGTGGGACAGTAAAGTCTGTGTGGTCTAAGTGTCTGATTAAAGTCCGTGGTTTCTGGGAGAGAGAGAGAGAGAGAGAGAGAGAGAGAGAGAGAGAGAGAGAATAATAAACTCGCATGAAACCTAACTCAGATTATGCATAGGTGTTTGTAACGAGAATGAAAACAGTTATGAGAATTGCAATGACCCTTGGTATACAAGGGAAGGAGAAGGGTAAATGTAGGACAATGTTGAGTATTGAGTAAGAGTTCTCTCTCTCTCTCTCTCTCTCTCTCTCTCTCTCTCTCTCTGGTTTTATCGCACTTATATTTGCCTGCGTGTCAGTTACACTTAAACTGTCTGTCCACGTAATTTTCCCTGGGTTACTGGTCTCTCTCTCTCTCTCTCTCTCTCTCTCTCTCTCTCTCTCTCTCTCTCTCTCTCTCCATCCTTCCATCACCACATAATATCCAAAGCCCTCTGAAATACACACGAGTCACCCCTTGAATTGACATAGAACCTCATTTTCTTTTACTGCCGCACGAAGCATTAAGATGCCGCTTACTGAAGTTCATTTTTAACTAAGGGGATATTTTCGTCCTTTTGCTGCTTATCCACTATCAGAATAAGAAAATACTGTGGTTCAGGGTCAATTTCATGCAACTTCCAAGTGACTAGCACCATTTTTAGTGTAGTAGTAGTAGTAGTAGTAGCAGTAGTAGTAGTAATATTGCCCCAGGTTCATCTATAACGTGAACCCGGTGGACTACAGGCTGATGTTGCCAAGCAGCAGTGCGCCATCCTCCTTTCAGTGGATAGGAATGGTGATGAAGGACGTTTGTACAACCAAGCAATGAATCCACCCGGTTTACTGGTCACACCACAGGAAAGCGTCCCTCTCCTGCAGCTATTGTAGTGTTGATCTATTGCTACTGCTTAACTCTCAAGATGGAGAGACAGCAGTTTCTCGTCTATACTTTTTTTGCTCTAACTTCGTCTAAATATCCGTCTTCTTGTACTCACTGCTTGTTTCATGTAGCTCACGTTTAGAAAAATGCATTACTGCAACTCTTCATCCTTTCCACAGCACTTTTCCTTGACTAGCATCGTATTTTAATGGTTATCTATTGTTACAACTCATCATTCAACGCGGAGAGATGACAGTTTTAGGTCTACTTAGAGTAAAATGGATAAAGTCAATTGAACAGAGAATATCGGCGATAGAGACGCCCTGCCCCCCCTCCCCCCAACATGGCAGTTGGATAGACAGGGTGCCAATACCAGTGCCATTTGCGTCCACAGATGTCAGTGGGCGTAAATCCAGGGGTCAGCTGGCCCTCGCCGTTGCCGTCACCTCAATTTAACTCAGTCATCGAGCGTTCCATTTGCCTAATGTAAAGAGCTTTAATCTTTAACCTTTGTATTCAGTGCTATGGCGTTTTATTACTAGTGTGCAGTAAAGATACGAGAGTATGGCAGTTGCGTGTGCTAAATTTCTTCTTATTGCACTTGATCAGAGAGAGAGGTTACGCTAAAGTTCTTCTCATTATTGTATTTGGTCTGGGAGAAAGTTACACTTATGCCAATTCCACTACCATACCTGCCAAACTACAGCGTCCATCTTATAAGAGTGTATCAACCCCGACATGCTTTACTGCCCACCACCGTCCCACTCACATCCCTTTACTCCCTTGCCTTTTTTTTTTTTCTTCTCCTTCTTCTCCTCGCCCTCCTCCATATTGCACACAGCAGAAATCAGTGACTTAAATTTTTCCACTGGCAACGTTACCTCCGATACACCTGTTACCTTCACAAATCATACCCATCCCTCCCTTCCCCACCACCAGTTACCAGCTCAGTCCATCTCAACAACTCGCCACCCAACCATCCATTTTTGCTCCTCAACCTTTAAGTGGGACCTGGTAGCCTTTCTACAACGAGCATCTTGGTACTTAGGTAGGGTTTACTTCTCGTACCATGCCCCAACAACCACTGTCTTAACTTGTCCCATGCATTCCTTTCTATTCTTCCCATCCATCTCTTCCGTGATGTATCATGATACTGACTGCTGACCTACTGCGATCATTTCTACAGGACATACTTTCCCCGTCATGCCACACCACCTACCACAATCGAGCTCTTCCCCTCCATGTCTCGCTGCTCACCCGACCATTATCCGATTGATCTGAATCAGCATATCTCAGGGCTGATATTGGCACATGGCTTCATATTCCTGACCTGAAGTGATGTGTATTGATCTGATTCGATAGCATGGATATGAATGGGTCTAACAGGGAATGAAATCCCAACTGCCATGTCTCGACAACCCCCTCATCGATAGAGCCTCTATGAGAGAAGCCTAAACTCTACATTGATTTTAATTGATTTGAGAGACCTAAAACTGCATGAGAAAATCTTATCTATTGCCAGATGCCTTCATCCCGTAAGGGGTGGCCACAAATAAAACTCTTCCATGTCGCCCTGTACTCCGCCATTTCACTGCTCTGCTCCCAGCTCGCACACCCCTCTCAAATACTTCTCCACTCCATCCCTCCATCTCATCCTTGGTCTCCCTCTCCCTCTCCCCCTCCCCCCCTCAAAATGAAGAGCTGAACCCCCTTCAGCTCGATAACTTCTAAAATATTTCTTGCTGTCTCTAGACGATATTATTTGCATATCAATAGACTTTTATCACAGGAAAGGGTTAGGTGAAGCCTTCATTAATCCCTCCACTGGTAGACGTATCCCCTGAACTGAAAAAAAAAATAATAATAATAATTATCAAGAATAATAGAAAAGAGGTCCTCAGAGTGAAGGGGTTAATAGCGTAGGGGATATTAAGCCTCTTAAGCCCACAGGTCGAACTCATAACAATATCTCTCCTCCTATGGCAATCCGCCCTGTAAAGAAAAAAAAAAAAAAAAGGAAAAGCAATAACACTGGAGATTATAGTCAAACCCATTTATCGAAAAATCGTTAACCCATCCTTGGCTGCTACGAGTATGGTACACTGACTGTGGGAACGGGTCCCGTAGTTGATGTCCAGATTTCCCTATGGTTAATGAACTTCGGTGTTTCATTCAGGCTGACGCCAGACGATTTTGTTCAGCTGAGGGAAATCTCATGGGCTTCAAAAATCGTCTTGAGTAACCCTTTCTCTGCCATTCGTATGCCAGGGAATTTTATTTAGACTATACTCTTTTCACTTTAACTCCTAAAATTGTCAGCTTTCCATCTTGAAACATCAACTATAGCAATAGGTTGACATTAGAGCATGATGGTGGTACAGTAGGTGGAGGTGTCCGTCACCCACTCACTTGATGTAGTGCTGCCTACCTCCTCTTTTATGTCTCATGCTTTTTCTGTGTCTGTCCTTCTTTCTGTCTGCTTCTCCCATCCTTACTGTCACTGTTTATTACTCTTCTTTCCATTTCAGGTCGTTCTACAGTGAGTGACTAGCCTAATGGTTTCCGGTAAACCATTTGCAGAGCTGAGTGGTAAGCATATAACCTTTAACAGGGTGACGTGGAGCCTACTATGGTGTTACTGTTACCGTGAGTGGAGACACGTAAATGCGGCGTCCACCAGGAACCAAACCCCCATGCTAATCCCTGTGTTTGGTTGCGGTGAGGCGATGTCAGCCGCATGAGAACAGCTGTTCATTGCACGGGACGGTCCTGCAGGGGTGGTTGTTTGTGTGCGATTGATGCGTCTGCTCGATCGGACAGACTGGGGTAGCAAAACAACAACAACGACTAGAGCATGATGCTAGTTGCAAAGAAGGACAATGGAAAGGCTGTACAGCAGACCTGTAGTGTTGCCTTTCTCTGTCACTGAGCTACGTGGAATAAGCTACAAAAGGAAAATCTGGTCATGGTTGAGGTGAAAGAACTATAAAACCAGATGATTAGGTTCAGCTGAGATCAATTCTAACAGTCCAAGGATAAAATGAATGAACCCCACACAAAGTGAAGAGTCCTGCAGGAAAATTACCTCACTTCAGTAAGATGATGCTCTTTATACACACACACACACACACATACACCACATCACACACACACACACACACATACACACACGCACCACATCACACACACACACACAATGCTCTTTCTACACACACACACACACACACACACCACATCACACGCACACCACATCACACACACACACACACACACACACACACACACACACACACACACACACATATATATATATATATATATATATATATATATATATATATCTATATATATATATATATATATATATATATATATATATATATATATATCATCAGCCGTTTGAGTGTCCACTGCAGGACCGGCCTATCCCGACCGAAATGGGGACGATACAGCCAATGTACCTCTACCAAGTGGCTTTGGCTGTTTTGTAGAGATTGTATGTAAGGTCACCATTGCTTATAAGTGTAGTTGTAATGTTAGAGTGGCTTTGGATGTGTGTGTAGTCTGTGAACCTAGTGTAATCGGCCCGCGCAAGCCAACTGGGTGCAAGCATACTTTATAGTATGCGACACTGGTTCAAACCACGACACCCCTTATGTCTGGCAATGCAGTACGTGGCCAGAAGAACGCTCCCAAAGTTTATTACCTTGGCGGGGCGCGAACCCTCGTTCTTCAGTGTAGGAAAACGCACACTTTACCACTGAGGCTCATATATATATATATATATATATATATACTTTTATACCGATATATCCAGGATCTAATATTCAGTTTAGGAGGGACTTCGACCACTAGGAGTGAGACACAACCTTCTCTCTATTAGGGAGGGACGCCTTCAAGTGGTGACACCGAAATATCCCGGGCGGTGGAGCTGACAAGTTATTCAAACGTCCCTCAGCCCCTCCCTCTCCGGATAAAAGACTGGTGGACTGCGGAAGATGGGCAGCTTTGGCCTGCAGTTCACTGGGATTAAGGTCGAATGAGCCTTGGGTTGCAAGTACTACGGTACTACTCTTACAGATCCTCGAACTTGAATGAAATCTTGTTATTGGAGCAGTACTAAAATATGACATACTTTATGGCATCTGGCTGAAAAGTTTAACAAAAACCAAACGCACTGCAAAATCATGATGCTGGAGAGGATCATCTTCATGTGGTGGCACCAATATAACCAAGCGGCTCAACTGCCTGGTTAAACAAACATCCTTCATCTACTTTCCTAACCCTTGAAAGAGGGGTGGTAGGCTGCAGAAGTTATATATACTCGTACATCTGCAGTCTGCCAGGCTGACGCTTCAGATGAACCGGGGTCACACACACACACACACACACACACACACACACACACACACACACACACACACACACACACACACACACACACACAAGCCATTCATGCCCTCTGCATCGCAAGTCAAAAAAGAAAAATGGCCTAAGAAATGTGAAAACCGATACTGTGTCCCCCTGTGATGGTACCCGAACTGCACAATGACCGAAATCGAAGTTGTGTGTTTTTGTGTCTCGCTCACATTCTTTTGTTTATCCCTTCCTACGAACGGACGGAAAAAATATAAAAAAGGAGAAAAAAAGAAAGCTAAAACACTCACACATGCTAACTGCTATAATTCGCAAAAGACCCAAAACGAACCGACCTATTTCTCTAAGATTCACTCACGTTTCTCCAACAAGTGAAAATAAATGTAAAGAAACGAAGAATTTTGTTATCTGTACACGAATAAAATACAACGAACCTTCTCCTGTACATTTCGCCCACCTTCTTCTACTTTCCTTTCCGTTTCCTCCTTGCCCTTGTTCTCCCTGTTGCATAATTAGGGACCTGGATGTAATGTCGACTATTGCGGGTCGTATTCTTTGGGAAGAATGGGATTTAGAAAAAAGTGGCTATCTGCATTAACGAACCTAGTAGTCGATAAGTAGAAATTCTAAGCCTCCCCCCTCCTCTTCCTCCTCCTCCTTGTCTTCCTTACTGAAGGGTGAAAACAAGAGGGTGTAACGTTATTGGTAATTTGTCGAATTGAGTCTTGTAACTCTGTAAATTCGCTTGCCTTTTTATGCTTTTCTCTCCATACTGACGAAAGAAAATTACATAATGTGCTATCTGCAAGCATTTGTGTAGTCAGAGATAAAAGTTCGCCTAATACGTTACGTCTTTTGCATTACGGGAAGAGTTAGAGAAATGAATAAGTGAAGGAACACTGTAATGTTGATGTGCATGTGCTAAAAAGCATTAGGAGATAATTCTCTGAGATAGTTTGGCCACGTGGAGAGTATGGAGAGTAGAAGACTATGGCGTGTATGTCAGTGAGGTGGAGGGGGAGGGGGGGGAGAGAAACGAAGCATGAGTTGGAGGTATGGGTTGGAGAGTATATGAGAGGAGGGTGTGAGCTGGAGAGGGGGCAGCCAGATGGCGGAGAACAGAGTGACATGGAGGTGATTCATTTCTCAAGGGATTAACGTGTCTGACGAAGGACAGATTGGCTTTGTTGTATGTCCCTTTCCTCTGCAAAACTAAGAGAGACTTGGTATATTTCTCCACCAATAGGTGATTCCGTCTGATACCTGGGACAGAGTAGAAAGTAACGACATGATCTAAGTGTTTACATGGACGTAGTGGAACAGCAGATCTTATGTCCCTCACTGCACATGACCGAAAAAAGTCTAAACTGTTTTTCTGAACTTCTCTATTTTTCCTCTCAGTACTGCCGAGCGATAACATTCGAAAATCCAATCCAAATATTTTATATGTGTACTCTCTCTCTCTCTCTAACGACACAGGAAGAATTTTGGCAAGACTAGAGTGGTTGGCGTTGTAATTGTTGATATTTTTCTTTATCGCAAAAAAGAAACGACCAAAGGTTAGAATGATATAGAAGAGATTTCCTTTTAGAAAAAGTAAGAGCAGAAGCCAAAATCAAGATTCTTTTATTTCGAGAAACCTTTCAATGGCCGTAGGTCATAGGCGGTGGGTAATACAGCCCAAGGAAGACAGTTCCAGAGTTGAACAGATGCATACTTGAAGGACTGGGAGTGTTAGTTAAAGCTTTAACGGAATATTGGTTAATATATTGCAAGGTGGGTACTGCATGCCTGCCTTAAACGGGGAAGAATACAAGTCAACAGTTCATCATGGCAGTGAGCACTGAAACAAAGATCGTAGGGGGACAGTAACACTGCGGCGAAGAGAGTGGTTGAATGGGTCATTAAGAGCAGAGAAACAGATGAGACCTTACCCTGTTTTAAAAAGCTATATGTTCTGAGTCTCCCTATACATGGGAACTGTACTCCACACATGGGTCAATGTCGGCTACTGCTGGGTGAAAGAAAGTACATACTGCAGTTGATTTATACTCATTTTTTTTTTTTAATCGAGGCGAAGATGCACTTGACAGATTGGTGATTATTGGCTGAATGCAACATTACTTCATAATCTAGCATTATTAACTGACAACAAATATCTGAGGGGGAAATCTGGGTTAGTAAATATTTTTTGGACATGTTGCATTCAGCCAATCATCATCAACCCGTCAAGTGCATCTTCGCCTCCATAAAAAAAACGGAGTATAGTACAGCCAGTATCTGGGACTCAAACAACAGAAATAATTTGGTGTTTCCAAGACAGGTCTCGAGAAAAAGAAACTTCAAGGATATTCAGTGATGAGCAAAATAAGACCGTCTCAGTCTACACTCTGCCTGTACACCATCTAGGGGTTAACCCACAGTGTAGAGACCTATACACTGTGGGTTAACCCTCATGGAGGATTTGCCCCTCCATGGGGACTAGGCAAACAAGGAGGATCATCCCCTCCCCCCTCGCCGAACCTAATCCTAACTCTGGATGTCCAGTCATCACGGGGAGTTACAGCCTACTATCCACGTATGAATAATTACCAACCCTGGTTTCACACTTGAGGGTTGAAAGTTAGTATGCCCCGTCTTTCAGGAATATACCTACCCACCAACCCACACACCTACCAATCCGCCCCACCCCCACCCCCATCCACCCATATACCCAGTGCAGTGTGTTTCTTACACAATATCCTCCAGTCAAGCTCATATACAATAGGATGTATTTAAATCGCTCCTTTCAGCCCTGCCCACTATCCTAACCAACCAGTGGGATGTACTAATACCACCGTGACATCACATCCCTGGCTCAGTCTATGGTCAGTCAGTGAGGTGCCCATCACCCCTTAAGCTCCACCAGCAGGATGACTCAGAAAGTTGTCACAAAGAGAGAGAGAGAGAGAGAGAGAGAGAGAGAGAGAGAGAGAGAGAGAGAGAGAGAGCAACCTTTAAAATTAAATGGATTAAGTTACTTGCTGATGAATGTTTAGATATGTTCTTGTCGAAGAATCTAGCCTTTTAAAAGACGAAGGCATTAGGTACTTGATAATTTAAAACGCACTTAAAAAAAAATTGTGGCCGGTTGGGGAGCAAACCATCTGCTCACCTGATGTAGCTAATGTTGCTTTTAGGTGACTAAACTGAGTGACAAGCGGAATGGGTTCCAGTAACCTTGGAGCCCAGTAACTATGCTGGATTGTATGCATATAACCAAACAGACGTCTAGTGGTTTAAGGGATTAAGGTGTCACAGCCGGGTGTATTCTACAAGCGTTTACATCTGAAGGATGGTGGTGTTGATTACTCATATACTGTCACTTGGGGAAGAGCGACTAGTCGCTCACCTTAAATGTTGGAATTAATAGACTAGCTCCGGACTCGTACGGAACTGATGGGGCAAAAAAGGTGCGGACGATGGGGAAATGAAAAACACAAGGCTTCTTTTACTGTACACGGGAATAGCAGATATGTTTAGAAAATAGTTTTCCATACCCTCACCCCTGGATTGTTGAAGTAAATGGTGAGATGGAGGCTGTGAGAAGCAGGTGATAAAGCACAGGGTGGAGTAGTCAGTGAATGGGTGCACAGGGATAAAGGTGCTGCTCAGATCACTGATGAATAACAGGAAGAGAACTGATGAAAGGATAGAGCACTCATAAACACCAATACTGACAGTTTTAACAGAACAGCGGCGGTCTAAAAGAACAGGTATAGGATAAAATGAAAGAAACCTGGATATGAAACCACAGACAGACAGAAACCGCAAAAGGAATGTTTGGATGGTAAAGATTTGTCAAGATTTGATCACAAGCATTAATATGTCAAGAGCAATGACAAAAGTTTCTGTGGTTCAGGTGAAGATGTACAGCTGTGAATATTCAAGATGTCAAGAGCAATGACAAGTTCTCAGTGGACCAGGTGAAGATGTACAGCCATGAATGAAACTTCGCCGACAGTCCCCTACTAGCAATGTGTCCTGCCTTCCATATTTCTCATTCTTCCCCAAACGATAGGCAGTATCCTTCATTTTCATACTTTTTAGTTGTATACTTCATACTGCTATCACATAAGAAAACTTTATGTATCACCTTCCATTGCCACATCCGACAGAGGTGTATCAGCAGGCTTTTTCTCAAGAGAGTACATCACCTACAAAAAGTATCCTGACCCAAATCATCAGTTATTTCATAGTGAATGTTTTTGGTGTTCCCGTATATTTCTGAGACAAATATTTCTGAATGCCGCGTAATTCTTGTAAAAAAAAAAAAAAATCACTCTTTATCCTGAATTAATCCTTTCAGTCCAATGACATACATATTTAGCTTATTCTTGCTACCTACAGATGATTGAATATAAAAGAAATTTATCTGTCAGAAGGGTTTATATATATCCTTCACTATCACCTTCACTACAAAGAGTCTCCCCAAGAGTTTAAAAAAAAAAAAAAAAATCAGAACGTAGCAAAAACAACTCTAGGCGATGTCAGCGAACTGAGTAGGTTAAGAGAGATTGTAGGCATAAATATACTTTAAAATATTTTAGATTATGTTTCCAAATTTCGTCCACTGTTCAAAATGAAAACTTGAAAAAAATAAACTTTTTATAGGCACTAAAAGATATGACCCATATCCAGATTTTTTCCCCTAAATTTTGCTCACGATTTTTCTCTTTTCTTTATACTGACGAGCGAAAATAAAAGAATAGCCTACAGAGTTGTTTGTAGTCTGCTTGTGCTTTGGAGATCCAGGCTAAGACTTTTGGCAAGAGGAGATTGTTTGGAGCTCTAATATTCAGTGTGTTGCAGTTACGGTAACGGTGATGAATGCACTATACCTCATACCAATTAATCTGGCCAGGCATGTATGGAAACATTGTTCCAGCCGAGATTCTGATTGGCTGGAGGTGTTTGTTCGATTTCGTTGTTGCTAAAACTGATACTCTTTTTATTATCAGATGTGATACCGAGTTTGTCGACAATACAATCGTCAAAAGCAATACGAAATCCGTTATATACTTATCAACAACGAATTTTTCATAGGAAGATAGAGATATGAGCCAACGAAGCATTTTAACAGTCCAAGTCAAGGTCAGCATTCGAACAATTCCTTTAAATCTCTGACACTCCGTAATATAACAGAAAATTAAGGAAACCTGCTTAATCTAAGCGTTGGTATAACACATTTAAATTTTACGATCAGTAAATAATAGAGGATATACAATGAAATAGTTTTCCTTTAGCTTACTTTGATTTTTTGCGATTTTTTCAAACCTCCCTCCCTGCAGAACTCGTCTTTTCATTAGAATTTTTAATTATTCAGAGTTGTGGCACGATTTAAGGGTGCGGACTGATCTTAATATTTAAATGTGTTTTATACCAACGCTTAGATTAAGCAGGTTTCCTTAATTTTCTGTTATATTACGGAGTGTCATAGATTTGAAGGAATTGTTCGAATGCTGACCTTGACTTGGACTGTTAAAATACTTTGTTGATTCATATCTCTATCTTCCTACGAAAAATTCGTTGTTGATAAGTATATAACGGATTTCGTATTGCTTTTGACGATTGTATTGTCGACAAACTCAGTATCACATCTGATAATAAAAGAGTATCAGTTTTAACAACAACGAAATCGAACAAACATCTCCAGCCAATCAGAATCTCGGCAGAAACAGTGTTGCCATACATGCCTGGCCAAATTAATTGGTATGAGGTATAGCAGCAGCAGTTGCAGCAGCAGTAGTAGTAGTAGTAGTAGTAGTAGTAGTAGTAGTCGTAGTAGTAGCAGCCCCAAATCCATCCGAAGCGTCAACCCAGTGGACTGCAGGCTGAAGTTGCCCCAATCAGGCAGACAACCATCCTATCTTGGGGAAATGGGGAGGGAGACGAGGAACTTTTGTATAACTGGGCATTGGACCAGCCCAGTTATATCGGTGCCACCACATGAAAGCGTCCCTTTCCTGCACCAAATGGAGAAATTACGAACACATATGGGAACTGTGTATGTTGAGAGGCTACAGCATTTCAAGCCCAACTTGGAGGAGGTCCAAGTCTGGTTGAAACTGCTGTGCCTTCTCCAAGGCTGAATTAATGCAGGTGGAGGCCCTGAGGTAAATAAGCTTGAGGAGGCTCTTTTGTTTGCGGAGACCCTTTTGCTAAAACGCACCAGGAAGACGGGACCGTCCCTTCAGCCTTATTATTATCGCTTGAAATGTGGCTTCTACCAGTGCAAATATCAGCAGATTACCACAATGTAAACCTAACTGGAACATCACTGTGCATAAAGGTATATCACAACACGTTGTTTTTACATCAACCTATGCTAAAACACTTTGCATCGATAATATAGTTAAAATATCAAAAACTGTCGAGGCCTCCTTTTGCTACAGAACCTGGTTTACCCCTGCCACATCATAATAGACTCATCCTCTTACCCACACCTGACCTGATTAGGTGATCAGACCAAATGCGGGAGAATATCCCCTCAGGGCTGCGTCATCATTTATTCATTCACAAATTCTCTCCATTTATTTCTGTCACGCACAGCCACTTTTCCTTGCTCAACAGACATCCCTCTCGCATCCAACGCTCTCATCACACTGTCCATCCATCCTATTCGTGGTCTCCATATCAGCCATACACCTCTCACATCAGATCTAGTTATCTTTTTCACCAATCGCTCATTATCCATTCTCTCCATATGCCCAAACCATCGCAGCACCCTCTGCTCAACTCGATCAACCATCTCCCAAACAACTCCAGTTCTCCTTCGCACTTCATCATTTCTCACTCGATCCATACGCGTCACTCCACACATACTCCTCAGACACCTCATCTCCATTACATTGAAACTTTTCCCTTAAAGGTAGAACTACAAAAGCATAATAACTCTCTCTCTCTCTCTCTCTCTCTCTCTCTCTCTCTCTAGGTGTGTGTGTGTATGTGTGTGTGTGTGTGTGTGTGTGTGTGTGTGTGTGTGTGTGTGTGTGTGTGTGTGTGTGTGTGTCAGTTTTGTTCCCTAAAAATTCAGGCAATTTTTTTTATTACAGATGAAGATGAACTTCAGGTAAACTGTACGTGTTCATCAGGAAAAAAAAGAGATCAGCGAATCGAATTACGTTGGGAAAGCAATCTGACTCTTTCTTTAGATCACACACACACACACACACACACACACACACAGGGTAAAATCGATCACAGTGTTTTTTTTTTTTTTCTCAGGCTTCGTGAGTGAACACAAGTGAAGCCCATTTTCTCCAGTCTTTGTATTAAATGGAATGATGATGATGATGATGATGATGATGATGATGCCCGGACGTCAGAGGGTATCCCATATGATCCAAGAAACAGAGTCATGATATACTCATATGGAACAGAACAACGCTATGCCTAACACTTCTTTTAATTCACAGACCCCCCTTCTGATCTCTTAGAAACCTCATATTGTTCAAGCTACGAACGGGTCTGGTCAAGTAAAACATCATCCCCACAGGAGTCTGATATCAGTAGGCCACCAAGCGACTCAAACTATCAGGCGTCCCAAGAAAAGGGAAGGGAAAGAAAGCTATAAAAATTCAGTGTTTTTCTTTTAACCATTTTTCTATATATCTGTCTGTCTCAATCCGTCTAGCCATTTACCTCTCTATCAACCTATGTCAGTCTCTCACTATCAGAATATCTATTGCTATTCGTACTCCTGAGCATCTGCTGTCTAACGCCGTATGCTATAGAGGAATGGCAAACAAAAGACCCTCCAGGCGTTTCTCTCTCTACACAGTAACATTCATTCTCCCTCAATACACCACCCTCCCGTATATCCTCTTGTGCCTTCTCCCTCCACCTCCGTTCCAAATCTTCATCTTTTCCCCCAACCATCTCACTCCCATAAGCTTTTCTTATCAATCTCTCACTCTCCATTCCGTCGACATGACAAAGCAACCTCAGTCTATAACTATAGACTATATAACTATAGACTATATAACTATATTTTTTTCTATTATTGGAGCCGGACAGGGATGCCTTCTCATAGTGGCACCGATAAGCGCGGGGGCTGATCCGCCAGGTTATATAAACGTCCTTCAGCTCTCTCCCAGCCCTCTAAAAGAAGAATGGTGGGCTGCAGGAGAGGGATAACTTCAACCTGCTGTCCACCGGGTTCACATTCTGATGAGCCTGGGTTTGCAGTTACCACTACGTGGCCAACGTCATCATTCTTCACATCACATTCCACATGAAGAAAAAATGCAGAAAGGAGATAAAAGAGAAGTTTGTGGAGTTAGAAGAAGATGAGAGAAACTGAAAAAAAAAGTCAGACGTACTGATTTTCCATGAAACTATTCCAAGATCGAGAGGAGTAGGAGGGACAGACTGAAAACCAGGATAAAGATGAGGAAAAGTTGTCCGTCCTGAAGGCCGCAACGTGGAATTTGGAGCTTCTTGCAAAGTGCATCAGTTATGAAATTCTGGGTCAGCTCACACCACATTTCACATCACAGATTTAGAGAGAACAAATTATTGGTATGGTTGGACTCGCTTGAACTGCCCTCAGTCAGCACTGGTCGAAGTGTCTTGGCCACTGCTGTCTACCTGCGATTTTCAGAACGATAGGTCAACTCGAAATATGTTCTTGGACAAAATCGGTGCTCAGATTTATATTAGTCCACAATGGAAACTTTGACCATATTACCACTAACAGTGAATACTGGTCTTGATATCAAAATGCCATCAGTTGCTGAATGATGATTTTATACCAACAGACTGAAGGAGTGTTTAGTGTCAAGAAACAATAAGATTTTCTGCCCCACTCAAAGTCGTCAGATATGGTCCAAGTCAGGGACCGATGTCTCCAGGTGGTGGAGCTGCCTGGCTAAACGAAAAAGTCCCTCATTCCCGTCTCTGTTCCTCAAAAGGAGGAAGGTGGTCTGCAGAAAGTAAGTAACTTCACCCTGTTGTTCACTGGGTTCAGCTCAGATGAGCCTGGGAATGCAACTACTACTACTACTACTGCTACCTACTGCCACTACTGATACTACTACTATTACCACTATTACTACTACTACTACTACTGCTACTACTACGGTACTACTACCACCACTAACTACTACAACAATAAACAAAACTTCAGTACACTGGCATTTATTAAATTCATCAGGAAAATAGGGATTATTCCCCCTAAAAAAAAAAAAAAAAGCCAAATAAATAATAATTCAGAGCCTCATTTGACCCAACACCGGATTATCCTCAATAAATAAATAAATTAATAAACACTAATAATAATAATCGAGCCCAAAAATGCATAATGTTTAGAGCATCGTTTTACTCAGCCACGCAATTAACTCAGCTTCCGATCCTGCGGCGACTGTCATTTGACCCGTAATGGACCATCCGCCAGGCCCTAATGAATTATCGATAGTTTGTGGCGTCTGTTATTGTGATGGGTGAATGATTTAACCGTGTTTTAAAAGGATAATTTGGAGCTAATGGTGCGTGGATGGGAGGTTTTGTGTGTGTGTGTGTGTGTATTTGCAGGAGGCAGGTGGTTGTGGTAGATGTGGGCGCTCACCATCTACTCAGTGAGTCTTTCCTTCATTTTTTCCTCGTCCTCCTGCCCACGGGTGACTTTACACTCCCTCTTGTGTCTTTCCTTTATTCTTTCCTCTTCCTTCTGCCTGTGGGTGACTCTACACTGAGTGACAAGCCAAATGGTTTCCTGTACACCAGGAAACCATTTACTACGCTGGGTGGTTACCATATAACCAAATTTTGGCGCCTGGTGGTTTATTGGGTAATAGGAGTGTTCGCGTGCTAGAGAAATGCCAGATGTCTCCAATATTTTAATTTTTCAAATGGGCAATAATTGAATATCCTTTTTCATGCATCTTACATATTGAAAAAAATACACAAATATTCTATTTCTTCTCTTTATAACAGTAGCGTGAACAAAATTATTAAAAAAAAAATCCACAGTGGTTGCAGCCTGGTCTGTGCATGCATAGAACTATATATCTTTATCCAATCACAGAAATTAGTTATGATTTACACTAATAAATTAAACTCTCTGTAAGTAAGAATAAAACTTAATTCACTTCAAGAAAGCATGTCGATATTTATATGCTGCCTCCGGTAAAACAAGTTTTCCTAGCAAGTCGTCTGTCTACACTAGCATTAGCTGATCTGCTCCATCACCTGATGTGTGTATGTTTGCTTCGTACGTCTGGCAGCGCTAAGCTTCGGTATGCCCTAACATTTTAGAGTCTAATAAATATTAAACCATGTATTTGCCATTTTGGTACAAAGTCAGATTATATACAGATGTGAGTATTCATATGCATTTTTTTACTGCTTACAGTCCAAAAAATTTTTTTTTTTTTTTTTTTTTTTTTTTTTTTTTTGCCAGTATTGTACTAATCTTCTTAGGGAAGAATATACAAATATACTATTTTGTGGGTGATGTTTTTGGTGAAATGGCTTAAGTAAAAGTGATTTACATTTTTTAAAACTATTTGCGTAACCAATATCGTAATTATCGATCAGAAAAATAACACTGAAATTTAACTGAGACCCCCCCCCCTTAGCCCGTAGAAACGAAAACGAGACATAGTCTCTGGCGGTGTCTGGCAGATTTTCCATCTCGCACGAACGCTCCTATTACGCTCCAATCGGACTGAGCCGGTGAAAGGTTATATCCAAGGAGTGGTTGGTGTTTATTGCTCACGTAATGCCACTCGGGGATGACTGAGGCTGATCACTCTCATCTTAAATGCCAGGACCAACTTGCCTAGCCCTGAGCTGCTACGCTCCTCATAGGGCAATGTAGGATTGGATGATGATAATGATGATGACACTCACTAATCCATCCAATACTACGATGCTCTCTACAACTTAATGAAATAGAACTGCAAGAACGAAAATTGAATTTACATGACGTAGTAGTAGTAGTGGCTGTAGAAGTAGTAGTATTAGTAGTAGTGGTAATAGTAGCAGTAGCAGGAAGAGGAGGAGGAATGGTATTAGTAATACCACTAATAGTAGTGGTAGTGGCAGAAGCGGCACCAGCAGCCTCAGTAATAGTAGTAGTAGTAGTAGTAGTAGTTGTAGTAGCAGTAGTAGTAGTAATAGCAATAGTTGTAGTAGTAGTAGTAGTAGTTGCAGCTCAATATCATTAGAATGTGAACAATGGCTAACTGTAGGTTTGTGTTGCCCCTTCTGCAGCTCATCCTCCTTCCGGGGAATAGGGAAAAAGATGAGGAAGGTTCGGTGTGTATAGCCAGGCAGTACTCGTAGAGTCGCCCAGCAGTATCGGTACCACTAAGTGACGTGTCACTCTCCAGCACCCTGACATTACACTAACCAGCTAAGCAGAGACGACTCCAGCCGCTGAATGTTGGAATGAAAGACACTAATTATATATATATATATATATATATATATATATATATATATATATATATATATATATATATATATATATATATATATATATATATATGTGTGTGTGTGTGTGTGTGTGTGTGTGTGTAGGGAAGAGTAAAGTGATGGTCTTTGAGAGGTGAAGTCAGTGAATGTACAGCGAAGTTGGCTGGTGAGGAATTTTTTTTTTTTTTTTTTTTTTTATGCAAGGAAGAAGGAACCAAAGGCATGAGCCCGCAGTAACAGTTCCCTCCAAGAGAAAAACAAAATACAATAGAGAGCCAAATTCAAGATCCGATCATTTTGAGATGCCTGGACACACTACGTTTGAAAGACTGGAGATCATAGGCAGAAGGAAATACAGACAGAGGGAGACAGTTCCAGAGCTGACCTGTTGCATAAATGAAAGACTGGGAGTAACGGTTAACTCTTGCATTAGAGAGTTGGACAGAAAAGGGATGAGAGTTTGCTGCCAGACGGGTGCTACGCGCCCGTCGTAGAGGTGGAGGAATGCAAGCAGACAGTTCAGAGGAGCAGTGACCATTAAAGTAGCGATAGAAAAGAGATAAAGATGCAACAGTGCGGCGAAGAGACAGAGGTTGAAGGGAGTCAGTAAGAGGAGGAGAGTTAATGAGACGAAAAGCCTTTGACTCCACCCTATTGAGAAGAGCTGTATGTGGGGAGCCTCCCCACACATGAGAGTTGTACTCCACACAGGGGCGGATAAAACCCCTGTATAGAGTCAACAATTGTGCAGGGGTAAAGAAAGAGCGGAGTCGGCTTAGCACACCCAATCTCTTGGAAGCAGATTTTACAAGAGATGTAATATGATCTTTCTTTGGAAAATGTGAGTACGTTTAAGTACTTGGGTAGTGTGATGAGTAAGGATGGAGGTTTGGAGGGTGAAGTGCTGGAAAGGGTACAGCAGGGAAGAAAAGTTGCTGGTTCTTTGAAAGCAGTGATAAGAAACAGGGAAGTGAGCATGGAAGTGAAAAAGTTACTACATGACAGTATTCTGATACCAACTCTAACGTACGGAAGTGAAGCTTGGACGTTGTTGGAAGGACACAAGTCAAGAGTGAGAGCAGTGGAACTGGGTTATTTAAGAGGAGCCTGTGGAGTCACATGGAGAGACAGGCTGACGAATGAGGATATAAAGGAGCGTTGTGGTGTGGATGTGGATGTGATAGGAAGCGTTATGAGGAACACACTGAGGTGGTTTGGCCATGTGGAGAGGATGGAGGGTGAAAGACTGACGAAGAGAGTGTATGTGAGTGAGGTGGAGGGGGGAAGAGGGAGGAGGAGACCGAGGATGAGATGGAAGGATGGGGTGGAGAGGTATATGAGAGAGGGGGGTGTGAGTTGGGAGCAGGGCAGTGAAATGGCGGGTGACAGGGCGACTTGGAGGCGATTTGTTTGTGGCCACCCCAAACGGGATTGAGGCGTCTGGCAATAGATAGATAGATAGATATAGATAGATAGATATAGATAGATAGATAGAGATATACATACATACATATACCGGTATATATATATATAAAAGCCTCTGTGGTACAGTGGTAGAGTGTGCGTTTCGCACGCTGGTGAGCGGGGGTTCGTCTCCCGCCAGAGTTGTAAAAATATTGGGAAGCGTTCACCAAGCCGCTTGCTACTTTGGCGGACACAAGGGGTGCTGTGGTTGAACCAGTGTCGCACACTAGTATGCTTGCAACCAATCGGGTTAAGGTGGGCCGATTACACTTGGTTCGCAGACTACACACACATCTAAAGCCACTACAATCACACTCACAAGCATTTCTCACCCTACAAACAATCTCTACCAGACAGCCTAAGCCACTGGGTAGAGATACATTGGCTGTATCGTCCCTGCTTCAGTAGGGATTGGCCGGTCCTGCAGTGGACCTCAACGGCTGATATATAAATATATATATATATATATATATTGTTACATAGCCTATGATTTCATCATCCTTTGTGTAATTTTAACGCACAGTATGCTGCATGTTTGATCACGAGCGTGTTCTGCCTCAGTCCCCCCCTTCTACCGTTATAGTAGAGTAAGTCGTCCTCTCTGTTGTCCAAAGCGGGATTGTCAACTCTTTGTCCCCATGGCTTCATTTGCGCGTCCTTATTACAAGTTGTATCAAGCTCTCCCGGCCCCTATATAATGAGCTCAGTCTCTGCATCATGGCCACTTAGATCTGCTCCTCATTTTGTTCACATCTCTGTCCTCCCCTGTACAGATATTATTATTGTGAGTGCTCAAGAAATCTCCAACCATCTAGCAGCTGTGTGTAATTTGAGTATAACTGTTGTTGCATTTTTTCTTGTACTGTATAGCATAAGTTTAATTTGTAGGCCTAGTGAAGTTTTTGTAATTCGTGTGGGGTTCTTTATGTCAGTCATTTTTGATAATAGTTTGTATCTGTAATTATTTATGTGGCATTCACTGAGTATTATCTGGTATCTCATTTTATCAGGGCTGACTTAGATAAATTCATTCTTGCTAATTTCGTGTTAATAGAGGCTATTGCAGTTAACCATATATTTAACCTGTTTTTGCCATTACATTATCCTTATGAGTCCTGAAAGTTTTGTTGTTAGTTTGAGCATTAAACATTAACTTGTAATTTTACCTAACTCTTTTGTTTTGAACCTGGAACTTTACGGGACAGTAGTGATTTTTAGCATTCTCACTTAAAGTGTACGTTATCTTTCTCTGTTCCGTAACATAAATTTGGCGACCTCATATCAGGATATTCAGGATATTATCATAAGGATATTGTTTGATATTTTGTGACTGTGATATATTCATGATGGCTACTATTTCTACACTTGATGAAGCCAAAGATTTTTTGTCAAATGTGCAAACAGTGTGTGATATAGAAAACAGAACAAAGAATGAACTTAAGCTTGTTGCTCAACAATTGGGAATTGCAGTTCACTCTCATCATTCTAAAGATCAAATTGTTGGCATGATTAATAAAAGCTTGTTTAATGTAACTCCTCCAAATGAGCAAACGCAGATTGAAATAGCTAAGTTACAGCTAGCCCTGCAGGAGGCTCGTGCTAAGGAGGCGGAGTCTCGTGTTAAGGAGGCTGAATTTCAAGCACGTGCTAAGGAGGCTGAGTCTCAGGCTAAGGAGGCGGAATCTCAGGTTCGGATTCAGGAGGCACAGATACAGGCTCAGGCACAAGTTGAACTTGCCAGGATTCAGGCAGACCATGAGTATCGCATGAAACAAGGTGGAACTGGATCATCTAGCTCTGATGATTTTGATGTGGCTAAAAATGTTAAACTTGTCCCTCCTTTTAATGAATCTGATTTAACAAAGTATTTTCAGTTGTTTGAGAGGGTAGCTACAGGTTTTAATTGGCCTAAAAAGTATTGGCCAGTACTCCTTCAAACTGTTCTCACCGGTAAAGCTCAAGTAACTTATGCATCTTTGCCTCAGGATCAATGTGATAATTATGATGTAGTTAAGAGCTTGATTCTCAAGGCCTATGAGCTTGTTCCTGAAGCCTATAGAGTAAAATTTAGGACAACTTACAAGCAAGATAAGCAATCCCATGTTGAGTATGCAAAAATCAAAGAAGATCTGTTAGAGCAGTGGTTAAATTCTAAGAATGTAGATTCTGATTTTGACAAATTTAAGCAGATGATTTTGCTGGAGGACTTCAAAAGGTGTATTAGTAAAGATGTAAGCCTATATCTTGATGAGAAAAGAATAGATAATTTGTCTGATGCTGCAGTTTTAGCTGATGAGTATGTTCTCACTCACAAGAGATATTCTAGAGAAAAAGGGAAAGCTGAGAGTAAGTACGTTGCCTCTACTCAGAGTACAGGTAACAGGAAAGAGAATAAGGATGATGTTTCTCAGGAAGTAAATACCAGCTTCACCTCTAGATTTCAGAAAAGTAAATGTACTTATTGTAGTAAGCTTGGTCATACTACGGAGAGATGTTTCAGGAGACAGCGTGATGTGAACAAAAAGGAGTCTTTAAATATTCAGTCAATTGGTCTAGTGTCCACTCTTGAGAGTTCCCAGAATTCTTTAACTGAGTTAACTGAACCTGCTTTGAGGAGTAACTTAAATTCTCATGATGGAGCTCCTCTTTTGAGCAGTAACGTGGGTGACACTTTCAAGAGTTCATGTGCTAATTTCCTGTCTGATGGTTTTGTCAGTCCTCTGGACAGTAATGACAGGAAATCAGTTCAAATATATCGTGATACAGGTGCTTGCCAATCCCTTATGCTGACCAGTGTTCTAGGCTCTAATGTTAATTCCTCTGATGAAACTGTAATCTTACAAGGTGTAGGGAATAATTACTTCTCTGTCCCTCTGTGCAGAGTGAATTTAGAGTCTGGTTTTGTTAATGGTTCCGTTATGGTTGGGTTGGTTGAGACACTCCCAATGTCAGGTGTAACTTTCTTACTTGGAAATGATATTGGTGGAAGTCAAGTGTGTCCAGCTCCTCAGTTGTCTAGTGAGCCAGTGGCTGCGGCCCAGGATTGTGATGTCCCTGATGTGTTCCCTGCATGTGCTGTCACTAGGGCTAAGTCTAAAGTTACTGGTGATTTAGAGGATAATGATGATGATGATGTTATCCTAGCTGACACTTTTCTTGCTAATTTGGACCACTCACCAGATGAGGCAGTACCCCGTAGTGTTGATAATTTGTCTCGTCAAGAGTTGGTTGAGTTGCAGGTTGCTGACCCTGAGTTGAAAGGTCTAGCTAACTCTGCTTACAGTGAAGAAGAGTCAGCCGGTGCTTCTACTTGTTATTATGTAAAGTCAGGAGTACTTATGAGGAAGTGGAGACCCCCAACAGCATCAGCCGACTGTGAATGGGAGGTTGTACATCAAGTTGTCATCCCTCGTGTTTGTAGGCAGGATATCATTAGAGTGGCTCATGATTCCAGTTTGGCAGGACACCTTGGAGTGAGGAAGACTGTGGCACGCATTTTGAAACACTTCTACTGGCCAGGTATCTTCAGGGATGTTTCCTGGTATTGTAAGTCTTGTCACACCTGTCAAGTTGTGGGGAAGTGTAATCAGACCGAAAAGGTTGCACCTCTAGTTCCCATTCCTCTTTTGAGGCGCCTTTCACCCGTGTGTTGGTGGATATTGTGGGCCCTCTTCCTAAGACTTCTTCAGGATTTTCTTATGTGTTGACCATGATTGATATGGCTACTCGTTATCCTGAAGCCATTCCACTTAGAAACATCTCAGCAAAGAACGTGGTTAAGGAAATGCTAGGGTTCTTCACAAAGTTTGGTTTGCCCAAGGAGGTACAGTCAGACCGGGGAAGTAATTTCATGTCAAACGTTTTCAAGCAGTCTCTGAAAGAGTTGGGCATCACCCAGATCACGTCTTCAGCTTACCATCCCCAGACCCAAGGAGCGTTGGAGAGATATCATCAAACACTCAAATCGATGCTCAAGAAATACTGTTTGGAACATCAGAAAGACTGGGATAAAGGTCTTCCATTCGTTGTGTTTGCTGCAAGAGAATCTCCAAATGAATCACTGGGCTTCTCACCTTTTGAACTACTGTTTGGCCATGAAGTAAGAGGACCCCTTAAGCTACTCAAGGAATGCTGGCTGTCGGAGGAAGATGACGTCAACCTGCTGGAGTATGTGATGAATTTCAAAGAACGGCTGTCCACTGCTTTACAGCTGGCGAGAGAGAATTTAGGAGCTGCTCAGGAGAAGATGAAGACTTGGTATGATAAAAAGTCCAGGTTACGCCACTTTCAGCCAGGAGATCAGGTTTTGATTCTGCTACCAGTTCATGGGCAACCTCTTCAAGCCAAGTTTAGTGGCCCTTATTTCGTGGAGAAGAAACTCAGTGATGTCAGCTATGTCATCGCCACACCAGATCGTAGAAAGAGCAAGCAACTATGTCACATCAACATGCTAAAGTTATATCACAGGCGGGACGAAAATAATCCAGTCTGCACTGTAGCTGTTCCACCCGAGTCTGCAAGTGAAGCTCTCCCATGCAGTATGAGCCTGAGTGATAGTTTGGGGAAGAATCCTGATATCATGAATGATCTCCAGACTAAGCTTTCTCATCTACCACCCAAGGAAAGGCAGGAGTTTTCGGCATTACTGCAGGAGTACCCGCAAGTGTTCCGTGCCACTCCAGGAAGAACCACTGTGTTGATGCATGATGTCGATGTTGGAGACGCAAAGCCAATTAAATTGCCTCCTTACCCTGTGAACCCAGTGAAAGTTCCTCTCATCAAAAAGGAGCTTGGCTACCTGTTGGACCACAAGATGATTGAGCCCTGTCAGAGCGAGTGGAGTTCTCCTGTGACTCTAGTCCCTAAGCCAGGTGGGTCACAGAGGCTTTCCATCGACTACAGACGTGTTAATCAGATAACTAAAACAGACACTTACCCTCTCCCTCGTGTGGAAGATTGCATAGACAAGATCGGAAAGGCTAGGTACATAAGTAAGTTTGATTTGTTAAAGGGATACTGGCAAGTACCTATGACTGAACGTGCTAGGGAGATCTCATGTTTTGTAACACTAGGAAAGGCTTTTGCATGTTCTGTAATGCCGTATGGTATGAAGAATGCACCAGCCACATTTCAGAAGCTCATGAATGTTGTAACAGAGGGTTTGGCAGGGTGTGTTGTTTATATTGATGATGTATTAATCTTCAGTGACAACTGGAAAGATCACCTATGCCATGTCAGTAAATTTCTTGAGCGTTTGGTTCAGGCTAATCTTGTAGCTAATTTATCAAAGTGTGAGTTTGGTCAAGCTAAAGTTCAGTACCTTGGGTATGTAATTGGTGATGGACATGTTGCACCACCAGGAGCTAAGGTTCAGGTTATAAGTGATCTTCATAGTCCTAAAAGTAGGAAAGAGCTATAAAGATTTTTGGGAATGGTAGGTTATTACAGGAGATTTGTTCTTAACTTTTCTATTCTTGTATCACCACTTACAGACCTACTGAAAAAGGGAGTTGAATTTGTCTGGACCGATAACTGTGAATCCTCTTTCAACAAACTTAAAGCTATTCTATTAAGTCAGCCAGTGCTCGCCACTCCAAATTTTGCTAAGCCTTTTAAGATGGCTGTTGATGCAAGTGATACAGGAGCTGGGACTGTTTTGCTGCAAGAGGATGATCAGGGTATTGAACATCCTGTATCTTATTACAGTAAGAAGTTCACTCCACCTCAAAAGAACTACTCCACTATTGAGAAAGAGCTTTTGGCCTTGATTTTGGGTTTACAGCAGTTTTCATTTTATTTGTGTTCTGGTTTTGACCCCATAGTCATTTATACCGATCACAACCCACTGAAATTCCTTAATAAGTTTAAAGATAAAAATCAGAGATTGACAAGATGGAGTCTACTTCTTCAGGAGTATTCATTAGACATACAACATGTCAAGGGGAAAGAAAATGTTATTGCAGATTGCTTATCTAGACTTTAGACAGATTGTTTTAGAGTAATAAGAAATTTCCTTTGTAAATTTCTTTTTTCTTTGTGGGGAGGTGTTACATAGCCTATGATTTCATCATCCTTTGTGTAATTTTAACGCACAGTATGCTGCATGTTTGATCACGAGCGTTTTCTGCCTCAGTCCCCCCCTTCTACCGTTATAGTAAAGTAAGTCGTCCTCTCTGTTGTCCAAAGCGGGATTGTCAACTCTTTGTCCCCATGGCTTCATTTGCGCGTCCTTATTACAAGTTGTATCAAGCTCTCCCGGCCCCTATATAATGAGCTCAGTCTCTGCATCATGGCCACTTAGATCTGCTCCTGATTTTGTTCACATCTCTGTCCTCCCCTGTACAGATATTATTATTGTGAGTGCTCAAGAAATCTCCAACAATCTAGCAGCTGTGTGTAATTTGAGTATAACTGTTGTTGCATTTTTTCTTGTACTGTATAGCATAAGTTTAATTTGTAGGCCTAGTGAAGTTTTTGTAATTCGTGTGGGGTTCTTTATGTCAGTCATTTTTGATAATAGTTTGTATCTGTAATTATTTATGTGGCATTCACTGAGTATTATCTGGTATCTCATTTTATCAGGGCTGACTTAGATAAATTTATTCTTGCTAATTTCGTGTTAATAGAGGCTATTCCAGTTAACCATATATTTAACCTGTTTTTGCCATTACATTATCCTTATGAGTCCTGAATGTTTTGTTGTTAGTTTGAGCATTAAACTTTAACTTGTATTTTTACCTAACTCTTTTGTTTTGAACCTGGAACTTTACGGGACAGTAGTGATTTTTAGCATTCTCACTTAAAGTGTACGTTATCTTTCTCTGTTCCGTATATATATATATATATATATATATATATATATATATATATATATATATATATATATATATATATATATATATATATATATATATATATATATATTGTTATGGAACAGAGAAAACTGTCCCGCAAAGTTCCAGGTTCAAAACAAAAGAGTTAGGTAAAATTACAAGTTAAAGTTTAATGCTCAAACTAACAACAAAACATTCAGGACTCATAAGGATAATGTAATGGCAAAAAACAGGTTAAATATATGGTTAACTGCAATAGCCTCTATTAACACTAAATTAGCAAGAGTAAATTTATCTAAGTCAGCCCTGTTAAAATGAGATACCAGATAATACTCAGTGAATGCCAGATATATTATTACAAATACAAATTGTTATTAATGACGGCTGATAGTAAAAATTTACACTAAGCACAAAAACCTTACTAGGCCTAAGAATTAACACCTTATGTTATACAGGACAAGAAAAATGCAACAATACTTATACTCAAATTACACAGCTGCTAGATGGTTGGAGACTTCCTGAGCACTCACAATAATAACTGTATAGGGGAGGACAGAGATGTGGACAAAATGAGGAGCAGATCTAAGTGGCAATGATGCAGAAACTGAGCTCATTATATAGGGGCCGGCAGAGCTTGATACAACTTGTAAGAAGGACGCGCAAATGAAGCCATAGGGGACAAAGAGGTGACAATCCTGCTCTGAACAACAGAAAGGACGACTTACTGTACTCTAACGGTAGAAGGGGGGACTGAGGCAGAACACACTCGTGATCAAACATGCAGCATACTGTGCGTTAAAATTACACAAAGGATGATGAAATCATAGGCTATATAACACCTCCCCACAAAGAAAAAAAATTTACAAAGGAAATTTCTTATTACTCTAAAACAATCTGTCTAAAGTCTATATAAGCAATCTGCAATAACATTTTCTTTCCCCTTGACATGTTGTATGTCTAATGAATACTCCTGAAGAATTAGACTCCATCTTGTCAATCTCTGATTTTTATCTTAAAACTTACTAAGGAATTTCAGTGGGTTATGATCAGTATAAATGACTATGGGGTCAAAACCAGAACACAAATAAAATGAGAAATGCTGTAAACCCAAAATCAAGGCCAAAAGCTCTTTCTCAATAGTTGAGTAGTTCTTTTGAGGTGGAGTGAACTTCTTACTGTAATAAGATACAGGATGTTCAATACCCTGATCATCGTCTTGCAGCAAAACAGCCCCAGCTCCTGTATCACTTGCATCAACAGCCATCTTAAAAGGCTTAGCAAAATTTGGAGTAGCGAGCACTGGCTGACTTAATAGGATAGCTTTAAGTTTGTTGAAAGAGGATTCACAGTTATCGGTCCAGACAAATTTAACTCCCTTTTTCAGTAGGTCTGTAAGTGGTGATACAAGAATTGATAAGTTAACAACAAATCTCCGGTAATAATCTACCATTCCCAAAAATCTTTGTAGCTCTTTCCTACTTTTAGGTCTGGGAAGATCACTTATAACCTGAACCTTAGCTGCTGCTGGTGCAACATGTCCATCACCTATTACGTACCCAAGGTACTGAACTTTAGCTTGACCAAACTCACACTTTGATAAATTAGCTACAAGATTAGCCTGAACTAAACGCTCAAGAAATTTACTGACATGGAATAGGTGATCTTTCCAGTTGTCACTGAAGATTAATACATCATCAATATAAACAACACACCCTGCCAAACCCTCTGTTACAACATTCATGAGCTTCTGAAATGTGGCTGGTGCATTCTTCATGCCATATGGCATTACAGAACATGCAAAAGTCTTTCCTAGTGTTACAAAACATGAGATCTCCCTAGCACGTTCAATCATAGGTACTTGCCAGTATCCCTTTAACAAATCAAACTTACTTATGTACCTAGCCTTTCCGATCTTGTCTATGCAATCTTCCACACGAGGGAGAGGGTAAGTGTCTGTTTTGGTTATCTGATTAACACGTCTGTAGTCGATGCAAAGCCGCTGTGACCCACCTGGCTTAGGGACTAGAGTGACAGGAGAACTCCATTCGCTCTGACAGGGCTCAATCATCTTGTGGTCCAACAGGTAGCCAAGCTCCTTCTGGATGAGAGGAACTTTCACTGGGTTCACACGGTAAGGAGGCAATTTAATTGGCTTTGTGTCTCCAACATCGACATCATGCATCAACACAGTGGTTCTTCCTGGAGTGGCAAGGAACACTTGCGGGTACTCCTGCAGTAATGCCGAAAACTCCTGCCTTTCCTCGGGAGGTAGATGAGAAAGTTTAGTCTGGAGATCATTCATGATATCGGGATTCTTCCCCAAACTATCACTCAGGTTCATGCTGCATGGGAGAACTTCACTTGCAGACTCGGGTGGAACAGCTACAGTGCAGACTGGGTTATTTTCGTCCCGCCTGATATAACTTTAGCAAGTTGATGTGACAAACTTGCTTGTTCTTTCTACGATCTGGTGTGGTGATGACATAGTTGACATCACTGAGTTTCTTCTCCACGAAATAAGGACCACTAAACTTGGCTTGACGAGGTTGCCCATGAACTGGTAGCAGAATCAAAACCTGATCTCCTGGCTGAAAGTGGCGTAACCTGGACTTCTTATCATACCAAGTCTTCATCTTCTCCTGAGCAGCTCCTAAATTCTCTCTCGCCAGCTGTAAAGCAGTGGACAGCCGTTCTTTGAACTTCATCACATACTCCAGCAGGTTGACGTCATCTTCCTCCGACAGCCAGCATTCTTTGAGTAACTTAAGGGGTCCTCTTACTTCATGGCCAAACAGTAGTTCAAAAGGTGAAAAGCCCAGTGATTCATTTGGAGATTCTCTTGCGGCAAACACAACGAATGGAAGACCTTTATCCCAGTCTTTCTGATGTTCCAAACAGTATTTCTTGAGCATCGATTTGAGTGTTTGATGATATCTTTCCAACGCTCCTTGGGTCTGGGGATGGTAAGCTGAAGACGTGATCTGGGTGATGCCCAACTCTTTCAGAGACTGCTTGAAAACGTTTGACATGAAATTACTTCCCCGGTCTGACTGTACCTCCTTGGGCAGACCAAACTTTGTGACGAACCCTAGCATTTCCTTAACCACATTCTTTGCTGAGATATTTCTAAGTGGAATGGCTTCAGGATAACGAGTAGCCATATCAATCAGGGTCAACACATAAGAAAATCCTGAAGAAGTCTTAGGAGGAGGGCCCACAATATCCACCAACACACGGGTGAAAGGCGCCTCAAACGGAGGAATGGGAACTAGAGGTGCAACCTTTTCGGTCTGATTACACTTCCCCACAACTTGACAGGTGTGACAAGACTTACAATACCAGGAAACATCCGTGATGATACCTGGCCAGTGGAAGTGTTTCAAAATGCATGCCACAGTCTTCCTCACTCCAAGGTGTCCTGCCAAACTGGAATCATGAGCCACTCTAATGATATCCTGCCTACAAACACGAGGGATGACAACTTGATGTACAACCTCCCATTCATAGTCGGCTGATGCGTTGGGGGTCTCCACTTCCTCATAAATACTCCTGACTTTATATAATAACAAGTAGAAGCACCGGCTGACTCTTCCTCACTGCAAGCAGAGTTAGCTAGACCTTTCAACTCAGGGTCAGCAACCTGCAACTCAACCAATTCTTGACGAGACAAATTATCAACACTATGGGGTACTGCCTCATCTGGTGAGTGGTATAAATTAGCAAGAAAAGTGTCAGCTGGGATAACATCATCATCATCATTATCCTCTAAATCACCAGTAACTTTAGACTTAGCTCTAGTGACAGCACATGCAGGGAACACATCAGGGACATCACAATCATCGGTCGCAGTCACTGGCTCACTAGACAACTGAGGAGCTGGACACACTTGACTTCCACCAATATCATTTCCAAGTAAGAAAGTTACACCTGACATTGGGAATGTCTCAACCAACCCAACCATAACGGAACCATTAACAAAACCAGACTCGAAATTCACTCTGCACAGAGGGACAGAGAAGTAATTATTCCCTACACCTTGTAAGATTACAGTTTCATCAGAGGAATTAACATTAGAGCCTAGAACACTGGTCAGCATATGGGATTGGCAAGCACCTGTATCACGATATATTTTAACTAATTTCCTGTCATTACTGTCCAGAGGACTGACAAAATCATCAGACAGGAAATTAGCACATGAACTCTTGAGAGTGTCACCCACGTTACTGCTCAAAAGAGGAGCTCCATCATGAGAATTTAAGTTACCCCTCAAAGCAGGTTCAGTTAACTCAGTTAAAGAATTCTGGGAACTCTCAAGAGTGGACACTAGACCAATTGACTGAATATTTAAAGACTCCTTTTTGTTCAAATCACGCTGTCTCCTGAAACATTTCTCCGTAGTATGACCAAGCTTACTACAATAATTACATTTAGTTTTTTGAAATCTAGAGGTGGAGCTGGTATTTTTTTCCTGAGAAACATCATCTTTATTCTCTTTCCTGTTACCTGTACTCTGAGTAGAGGCAACGTACTTACTCTCAGCTTTCCTTCTTTCTCTAGAATATCTCTTGTGAGTGAGAACATATTCATCAGCTAAAGCTGCAGCATCAGACAAATTATCTATTCTTTTCTCATCAAGATATAGGCTTACATCTTTATTAACACACCTTTTGAAGTCCTCCAGTTAAATCATCTGCTTAAATTTACCAAAATCAGAATCCACATTCTTAGAATTTAACCACTGCTCTAACAGATCTTCTTTGATTTTTGCATACTCAACATGGGATTGCTTATCTTGCTTGTAAGTTGTCCCAAATTTTACTCTATAGGCTTCAGGAACAAGCTCATAGGCCTTAAGAATCAAGCTCTTAACTACAGCATAATTATCAGATTGGTCCTGAGGCAAAGATGCACCAGTTACTTGAGCTTTACCGGTGAGAACACTCTGAAGAAGTACTGGCCAATACTTTTTTGGCCAATTAAAACCTGTAGCTACCCTCTCAAACAACTGAAAATACTTTGTTAAATCAGATTCATTAAAAGGAGGGACAAGTTTAACATTTTTAGCCACATCAAAATCATCAGAGCAAGATGATCCAGTTCCACATTGTTTCATGCGATACTCATGGTCTGCCTGAATCCTAGCTAGTTCAATTTGTGCCTGAGCCTGTGCCTGTGCCTCCTGAATGCGAGTATTTGCCTGTAATTCAGCCTCCTGAATACGAGCCTGAGACTCTGCCTCCTTAGCCTGAGACTCCACCTCCTTAGCCTGAGACTCAGCCTCCTTAGCACGTGCTTGAAATTCAGCCTCTTTAACACGACCCTCCTGCGGGTCTAGCTGTAACTTAGCTAATTCAATCTGCGTTTGCTCATTTGGAGGAGTTACATTAAACAAGCTTTTATTAATCATGCCAACAATTTGATCTTTAGAATGATGACAGTGAACTGCAATTCCCAATTGTTGAGCAACAAGCTTAAGTTCATTCTTTGTTCTGTTTTCTACATCACACACTGTTTGCACATTTGACAAAAAATCTTTGGCTTCATCAAGTGTAGAAATAGTAGACATCATGAATAAATCACAATCACAAAATATCAAGCAATATCCTTATTATAATATCCTGAATATCCTGATAAGAGGTCGCCAATTTTATGTTACGGAAAAGAGAAAACTGTCCCGCAAAGTTCTAGGTTCAAAACAAAAGAGTTAGGTAAAATTACAAGTTAAAGTTTAATGCTCAAACTAACAACAAAACATTCAGGACTCATAAAGATAATGTAATGGCAAAAAACAGGTTAAATATATGGTTAACTGCAAAAGCCTCTATTAACACTAAATTAGGAAGAGTAAATTTATCTAAGTCAGCCCTGTTAAAATTAGATACCAGATAATACTCAGTGAATGCCAGATATATTATTACAGATACAAATTGTTATTAATGATGGCTGATAGTAAAACTTTACACTAAGCACAAAAACCTTACTAGGCCTAATAATTATCACCTTATGTTATACAGTACAAGAAAAATGCAACAACACTTATACTGAAATTACACAGCTGCTAGATGGTTGGAGACTTCCTGAGCACTCACAATAATAACTGTACAGGGGAGGACAGAGATGTGGACAAAATGAGGAGCAGATCTAAGTGGCAATGATGCAGAGACTGAGCTCATTATATAGGGGCCGGCAGAGCTTGATACAACTTGTAAGAAGGACGCGAAAATGAAGCCATAGGGGACAAAGAGGTGACAATCCTGCTCTGAACAACAGAAAGGACGACTTACTCTACTCTAACGGTAGAAGGGGGGACTGAGGCAGAATACGCTCGTGATCAAACATGCATCATACTGTGCGTTAAAATTACACAAAGGATGATGAAATCATAGGCTATGTAACAATATATATATATATATATATATATATATATATATATATATATATATATATATATATATATATATATATATATATATATATATATATGAGTCTGTGGTAAAGTGTGCGTTTTCGTACACTGAAGAACGAGGGTTGGCGCCTCGCCAGGGTAAAAAAAAAAAAAAAACTTTGGAAGCGTTCTTCTGGCCACGTACTGCATTGGCGGACACAAGGGGTGCTGTGGTTGAACCAGTGTCGCATACTGTAACGTATGTTTGCACCCAGTCGGGTTGCGCAGGTCGATTACACTTGGTTCACAGACTACACACACATCCAAAGCCATCCCAATACAACAATTACACTTACAAGCATTTCTTACCGTACATACAATCTCTACTAGACAGCCTAAGCCACTTGGTAAAGATGCATTGGTTGTATCGTCCTCACTTTGGTAGGGATAGGCCGGTTCTGCAGTGGAAACTCAAACGGCTGATGAGATGATATATATACACAGTATATATAGATGGTGTTACGGAACAGAGAGAGATAATGAACACTTCATGTGAGAATACTAAAATCACTACTGTCCCGCAAAGTTCCAGGTTCAAAACAAAAGAGTTAGGTAAAATTACAAGTTAAAGTTTAATGCTCAAACTAACAACTAAACATTCAGGACTCATAAGGATAATGTAATGGCAAAAACAGGTTAAATATATGGTTAACTGCAATAGCCTCTATTAACACGAAATTAGCAAGAGTAAATTTATCTAAGTCAACCCTGATAAAATGAGAAAACCGGATAATGCTCAGTTAATGCAAGATATATTATTACAGATACAAAATATTATTAATAATGGCTGACATCAAAAACTTCACATGAATCACAAAAACCTTACCAGGCCTGCGAATTAACACCTTAGGCCATACAGTACAAGAAAAATGGTAACAACACTTATACTCACATTATACAGCAGCTAGATGGCTGGAGACTTCCTGAGCACTCACAAAAATAATAATACACTATACAGGGGATGACAGAGATGTGAACAAAATGAGGAGTAGATCTAAGTGGCAATTAATGCAGAGACTGAGCTCATTATATAGGGGCCGGCAGAGCTTGATACAACTTGTAAAAAAGGACGCGCAAATGAAGCCATAGGGGACAAAGAGTTGACAATCCTGCTCTGAACAACAGAAAGAACGACTTACTCTACTATAAGGGGGAAAAGGGGGGAGTGAGGTAGAACACGCAAGCCTGGTCACTATGGAAGCCATGAGGCGAATCGTGATCAAACATGCAGCATACTGTACGTTAGAATTATACAAAGGATGATGAAATCATAGGCTATGTAACACCTCCCCACAAAGAAAAAGAAATTTACAAAGGAAATTTCTTATTACTCTAAAACAATCTGTCTAAAGTCTAGATAAGCAATCTGCAATAACATTTTCTTTCCCCTTGACATGTTGTACATCTAATGAATACTCCTGAAGAAGTAGACTCCATCTTGTCAATCTCTGATTTTTATCTTTAAACTTACTGAGGAATTTCAGTGGGTTATGATCGGTATACTATGGGGTCAAAACCAGAACACAAATAAAATGAAAAATGTTTTAAACCCAAAATCATGGCCAAAAGCTCTTTCTCAATAGTTGAGTAGTTCTTTTGAGGAGAAGTGAACTTCTTACTGTAATAAGATACAGGGTGTTCAATACCCTGATCATCCTCTTGCAGCAAAACAGCCCCAGCTCCTGTATCACTTGCATCAACAGCCAACTTAAAAGGCTTAGCAAAATTTGGAGTAGCGAGCACTGGCTGACTTAAAAGGATAGCTTTAAGGTTACTGAAGGAGGATTCACAGTTATCGGTCCAGACAAATTTAACTCCTTTTTTCAGTAGGTCTGTAAGTGGTGATACAAGAATTGAAAAGTTAAGAACAAATCTCCTGTAATAACCTACCATTCCCAAAAATCTTTGTAGCTCTTTCCTACTTTTAGGTCTGGGAAGATCACTTATAACCTGAACCTTAGCTCCTGGTGGTGCAACGTGTCCATCACCAATTACGTACCCAAGATACTGAACTTTAGCTTGACCAAACTCACACTTTGATAAATTAGCTACAAGATTAGCCTGAACCAAACGCTCAAGAAATTTACTGACATAGCATAGGTGATCTTTCCAGTTGTCACTGAAGATTAATACATCATCAATATAAACAACACACCCTGCCAAACCCTCTGTTACAACATTCATGAGCTTCTGAAAAGTGGCTGGTGCATTCTTCATACCATATGGTATTACAGAACATGCAAAGGTCTTTCCTAGGGTTACAAAACATGAGATCTCCCTAGCACGTTCAGTCATAGGTACTTGCCAGTATCCCTTTAACAAATCAAACTTACTTATGTACCTAGCCTTTCCAATCTTGTCTATGCAATCTTCCACGCGAGGGAGAGGGTAAGTGTCTGTTTTGGTTATCTGATTAACACGTCTGTAGTTGATGCAAAGCCGCTGTGACCCACCTGGCTTAGGGACTAGAGTGACAGGAGAACTCCATTCGCTCTGACAGGGCTCAACCATCTTGTGGTCCAACAGGTAGCCAAGCTCCTTCTGGATGAGAGGAACTTTCACTGGGTTCACACGGTAAAGAGGCAGTTTAATTGGCTTTGCGTCTCCAACATCGACATCATGCATCAAAACAGTGGTTCTTCTTGGAATGGCAAGGAACACTTGCGGGTACTCCTGCAACAATGCCGAAAACTCCTGCCTTTCCTCGGGAGGTAGATGAGAAAGCTTAGTCTGGAGATCATTCATGATATCAGGATTCTTCCCCAAACTACCACTCAGGCTCATGCTGCATGGGAGAACTTCACTTGCAGACTCGGGTGGAACAGCTACAGTGCAGACTGGGTTATTTTCGTCCCGCCTGTGATATAACTTTAGCATGTTGATGTGACAAAGTTGCTTGTTCTTTCTATGATCTGGTGTGGCGATGACATAGTTGACATCACTGAGTTTCTTCTCCACGAAATAAGGACCACTAAACTTGGCTTGAAAAGGTTGCCCATGCACCAGTAGCAGAATCAAAACCTGATCTCCTGGCTGAAAGTGGCGTAACCTGGACTTCTTATCATACCAAGTCTTCATCTTCTCCTGAGCAGCTCCTAAATTCTCTCTCGCCAGCTGTAAAGCAGTGGACAGCCGTTCTTTGAACTTCATCACATACTCCAGCAGGTTGACGTCATCTTCCTCCGACAGCCAGCATTCCTTGAGTAACTTAAGGGGTCCTCTTACTTCATGGCCAAACAGTAGTTCAAAGGGTGAAAAGCCCAGTGATTCATTTGGAGATTCTCTTGCGGCAAATACAACGAATGGAAGACCTTTATCCCAGTCTTTCTGATGTTCCAAACAGTATTTCTTGAGCATCGATTTGAGTGTTTGATGATATCTCTCCAACACTCCTTGGGTCTGGGGATGATAAGCTGAAGACGTGATCTGGGTGATGCCCAACTCTTTCAGAGACAGCTTGAAAACATTTGACATGAAATTACTTCCTCGGTCTGACTGTACCTTCTTGGGCAGACCAAACTTTGTGAAGAACCCTAGCATTTCCTTAACCACGTTCTTTGCTGAGATATTTCTAAGTGGAATGGCTTCAGGATAACGAGTAGCTATATCAATCAGGGTCAACACATAAGAAAATCCTGAAGAAGTCTTAGGAAGAGGGCCCACAATATCCACCAACACACGGGTGAATGGCGCCTCAAAAGGAGGAATGGAAACTAGAGGTGGAACCTTTTCGGTCTGATTACACTTCCCCACAACTTGACAGGTGTGACAAGACTTATAATACCAGGAAACATCTCTGAACATACCTGGCCAGTAGAAGTGTTTCAAAATGCATGCCACAGTCTTCCTCACTCCAAGGTGTCCTGCCAAACTGGAATCATGAGCCACTCTAATGATATCCTGCCGACAAACACGAGGGATGACAACTTGATGTACAACCTCCCATTCACAGTCGGCTGATGCTGTTGGGGGTCTCCACTTTCTCATAAGTACTCCTGACTTTATATAATAACAAGTTCAAGCACCAGCTGACTCTTCCTCACTGCAAGCAGAGTTAGCTAGACCTTTCAACTCAGGGTCAGCAACCTGCAACTCAACCAATTCTTGACGAGACAAATTATCAACACTACGGGGTGCTGCCTCATCTGGTGAGTGGTCCAAATTAGCAAGAAAAGTGTCAGCTAGGATAACATCATCATCATCATTATCCTCTAAATCACCAGGAACTTTAGACTTAGCCCTAGTGACAGCAGATGCAGGGAACACATCAGGGACATCACAATCCTGGGTCGCAGCCACTGGCTCACTAGATAACTGAGGAGCTGGACACACTTGACTTCCACCAATATCATTTCCAAGTAAGAAAGTTACACCTGACATTGGGAGTGTCTCAACCAACCCAACCATAACGAAACCATTAACAAAACCAGACTCTAAATTCACTCTGCACAGAGGGACAGAGAAGTAATTATTCCCTACACCTTGTAAGATTACAGTTTCATCATAGAAATTAACATTAGAGCCTAGAACACTGGTCAGCATAAGGGATTGGCAAGCACCTGTATCACGATATATTTTAACTGATTTCCTGTCATTATTGTCCAGAGGACTGACAAAACCATCAGACAGGAAATTAGCACATGAACTCTTGAGAGTGTCACCCACGTTACTGCTCAAAAGAGGAGCTTCATCATGAGAATTTAATTTACCCCTCAAAGCAGGTTCAGTTAACTCAGTTAAAGAATTCTGGGAACTCTCAAGGGTGGACACTAGACCAATTGACTGAATATTTAAAGACTCCTTTTTGTTCAAATCACGCTGTCTCCTGAAACATTTCTCCGTAGTATGACCAAGCTTATTACAATAAGTACATTTACTTTTCTGAAATCTAGAGGTGGAGCTGGTATTTTCTTCCTGAGAAACATCATCTTTATTCTCTTTCCTGTTACCTGTACTCTGAGTAGAGACAACGTACTTACTCTCAGCTTTCCTTTTTTCTCTAGAATATCTCTTGTGAGTGAGAACATATTCATCAGCTAAAACTGCAGCATCAGACAAATTATCTATTCTTTTCTCATCAAGATATAGGCTTACATCTTTACTAATACACCTTTTGAAGCCCTCCAGCAAAATCATCTGCTTAAATTTATCAAAATCAGAATTTACATTCTAAGAATTTAACCACTGCTCTAACAGATCTTCTTTGATTTTTGCATACTCAACATGGGATTGCTTATCTTGCTTATAAGTTGTCCTAAATTTTACTCTATAGGCTTCAGGAACAAGTTCATAGGCCTTAAGAATCAAGCTCTTAATTACATCATAATTATCAGATTGATCCTGAGGCAAAGATGCATAAGTTACTTGAGCTTTACCAGTGAGAACACTCTGATGGAGTACTGGCCAATACTTTTTGGACCAATTAAAACCTGTAGCTACCCTCTCAAATAACTGAAAATACTTTGTTAAATCAGATTCATTAAAAGGAGGGACAAGTTTAACATTTTTAACCACATCAAAATCATCAGCGCTAGATGATCAAGTTCCACCTTGTTTCATGCGATACTCATGGTCTGCCTGAATCCTAGCAAGTTCAATTTGTGCCTCCTGAATACTAGCCTGAGACTCAGCCTGTGCCTGTGCCTCCTGAATACGAGCTTGAGACTCAGCGTGTGCCTGTGCCTCCTGAATACAAGCCTGAGACTCAGCCTCCTTAGCACGTGCCTGAAACTCAGCCTCCTTAGCACGAGCCTCCTGCAGGGCTAGCTGTAACTTAGCTATTTCAATCCGCGTTTGCTCATCTGGAGGAGTTACATCAAACAAGCTTTTATTAATCATGCCAACAATTTGATCTTTAGAATGATGAGAGTGAACAGCAATTCCCAATTGTTGAGCAACAAGCTTAAGTTCATTCTTTGTTCTGTTTTCTACATCACACACTGTTTGCACATTTGACAAAAAATCTTTGGCTTCATCAAGAGTAGTAATAGTAGACATCATGAATAAACCACAGTCACAAAATATCAAGCAATATCCTTATGATAATATCCTGAATATCCTGATAAGAGGTCGCCAAATTTATGTTACGAAACAGAGAGAGATAATGAACACTTCATGTGAGAATTCTGAAATCACTACTGTCCCGCAAAGTTCCAGGTTCAAAGAGTTAGGTAAAATTACAAGTTAAAGTTTAATGCTCAAACTAACAACTAAACATTCAGGACTCATAAGGATAATGGAATGGCAAAAACAGGTTAAATATATGGTTAACTGCAATAGCCTCTATTAACACGAAATTAGCAAGAGTAAATTTATTTAAGTTAGCCCTGATAAAATGAGAAAACTGGATAATGCTCAGTTAATGCAAGATATATTATTACAGATACAAAATATTATTAATAATGGCTGACATCAAAAACTCCACTTGAATCACAAAAACCCTACCAGGGCTGCGAATTAACGCCTTAGGCCATACAGTACAAGAAAAATGGTAACAACACTTATACGCAAATTATGAAGCAGCTAGATGGCTGGAGACTTCTTGAGCACTCAAAAATAATAATACACTATACAGGGGATGACAGAGATGTGAACAAAATGAGGAGTAGATCTAAGTGGTAATTAATGCAAAGTCTGAGCTCATTATATAGGGGCCGGCAGAGCTTGATACAACTTGCAAGAAGGACGCGCAAATGAAGCCATAGGGGACAAAGAGTTGACAATCCTGCTCTGAACAACAGAAAGAACGACTTACTCTACTATAAGGGGGAAAATGGGGGGAGTGATGTAGAACACGCAAGCCTGGTCACTATGGAAGCCATGAGGCGAATCGTGATCACACATGCAGCATACTGTACGTTAGAATTATACAAAGGATGATGAAATCATAGGCTATGTAACAATGGCTAGATAGATATAGATATAGACAGATAGATAGACAGATACCATATAATATATGGTATCAGAGATGACTCGAGTCGCTGAATGTTAGAATGAAAGACACTAATTATATATATATATATATATATATATATATATATATATATATATATATATATATATATATCAGCCTCGGCTCCAATGCCTTGCCTGATGAACCTTTTTGCCGGGCTAGTGGTGGCCACATGTGTTATATATAATAATTCACCAGGGACCACACCACTGACCCACTGACCCTCAATGTAATCGCACTCATGTTCTAATTTAAGTTCTTTATGAAAAAATTTACCCTGATTAGTTACCATGCTGCGTGACAAGTCCATTTCATTTCTCCGACGCTGTCAAAACTATTCCATCATCACTAAATCATGCTCAGTACTTTATTTTTACCATCTTTCATAATTTTTTCTAATGTTCATTTGCTTCTTTAAATCACTGTCTGAACTGAATTTATGTATCTTTCCCTTTGTTTCTTAATTTCCTAAACAATTGACGAACCAGTACCACATGCGTCACACAACTTCTGCACAGGAACATCACAGTTCAATTTATCAACAGTTCTTCCTTATACTGCTTTATTATTTTTGTTTTGTAACATACTAAAATGTCTTACTGCATTAAATCCCCCCAAATAGCTGCTAATAAACCATTGTGACCAGACAGATGAGTGAAAATATACGTGAAGATACGGGCGGCCAGTGCAGTAGGTCACCAGGATGCTATGTATCGGTTACTATGGTACCGGCGTGTCACGTGGCGACTGGACACAAAAACAATCCCGTAACGTAATTCTTTTGATGCGCTCAACACTCACTTATATGGTGTCTGAGTAGACACCAATGATGGAAATCAGCGTTTGCTTTGACTGTGGTAGCAATTCTGAGTACAGGAAACTGAAGTGGTAATATAGTATTTAAGGGTGAGCTTAACTAAAAGCACGAGAAATGTGATGTCATAATCACAAGAACAGAAATTCGTGGTCAGGAATGTTTGACTGTGAGATGTTCATATTCAAAGACAAATTAAACTGATAACAGTGCTGGCTGACAAGTTAGTTTGGAAAATATGAGAGAAAATTGTCGTCTGGTTCACAATCAGGAGTATCAGGATAGAGGTAAACATGGCTGATCCAGTCCCTCCAGTCGTTTTAGGGGTTAGTATTTGGGTATTTGGAAAGAAAAGTGGATGTAAACTTGTGGTCCCTGAACCAATCAAATAATATTTTTCCCATTTATTTTTTATTTAGTTGAGGGGTTTTGTCACTGCGGTAGTTTGGCGGACCAGTTAACCACGATCAAGGAGGTCTGACTGTACTGAAATAGGTTGGTGTTTATGCTTGACACCACCAATGGTATTTTTATATTTCTCAGAAGCTATAGCTATGTTGAATGTAATCAAGACTAGAGGCCCTCACGAGGAGGGAATCACATCAGCTGCGAGCCGATACATATCTAGCGCGGCTCGGAATATGACCTGGACCTTGACCTACTTTCACCAATTCGGACCCTTAGGAGATTTTCATCCCTACTACACACCTGTAAAATTATATGATGATCATTTGAGCGGTTGCGAAGTTATCGTGGAAACACACAGACCTTGACCTACTTTCAACTATGTCGAACTCGTGATTGATTTTTTTCTCTGCTGCACACCTGTAAATTTTATGATATCTTGAGCAGTTGCGAAGTTATCGTGCTAACAGACACACAGACACACAAACTGACAGACAAATAATACCAGGTTAGCTATCGCAGTTGGTAATAAGCTAAGAATCAGACGGAAGACAGGGATCACCATCAAGTCATGCAGTGTAAGTAACCCAGTCAAGTAAGCACACGCTACACTCAGCACTGTGTGGCTGCCCGGTAAACTAGTCTGGCGGGTGCAGACATTTCAAGTGCCGTTTTGTAATTTTGTCCGGATTACAAGAGGTGCCGGACAATCTGATGCCGGAAAATTGGTGGTGGCGTACCTTTACACACACACACACACACACACACACACACACATATATATATATATATATATATATATATATATATATATATATATATATATATATATATATATATATATATATATATATATATTCCTCCTGTTTTTTTCCTCCTACTTCGCACCCTCATCATCATCGTCATCATCATCATCATCACCATTATCATCGTCATCATCATCATCCTAACTCTGTTTCTATTTCAAAAATGAAATTAAAATTGCATACAAGAAGTACCACAAAAACGTGTTGTCATGAAGAATACTCGAGGGGTAAATGCTGAACCAAAGACAGACTCGCTTAGTGCAAACGAGGCTTAGTAATTGTTGGTTTGGTATGAGCGAGAAAATGTTCACTGAATTATTAATGGAACCAAAGTGATGTGTGTGTGTGTGTGTGTGTGTGTGTTGCCTCGTTTGAGTATGTGAACTGCGGACAGAATGTTTACATAACCCCCGAAGGAAAAAAAAATGTAAATGCCGATGAACGTTTAGCAGCACATAATGCTGCCTCACCAAAGGAAGAAAGCAAAATTAAAATCAATTCACGTCAAGAGATCAGGGTCTGTGGCTGTCTCTCCCCATCCTTGCGTGATCAAAGAGACCTGGATGATGATTATGTCTCCAAAGCTGTCCAGGATGCGGGTATATTGATGTACAGTCAGTCAAATAACCATACGCAAATTTTGGTGGTATATAATCCATGTTATCAGCGGCATAGGAGGAGTCTTATCGTTCTTTTCAGAATTATTTTGTATATCAAACCTATACATTGTCTGGTATGATTTTTACATCGCTTTATTATCGACATAATATATATCAGTAATAACATCTATCTATCTATCTATCTATAGCCCGACGCCCTAATCCCGCAAAGGGTGGCCGCAGACAAAACGCCTCCAAGTCACTGTCACCCACCATTTGACTACCCTCCCCCAACCCCCCCCCTCCCTCATATACCTCTCAACTCCATCCCTCCACCTCATCCTCGGTCTACCCCTCCATCTCCCTCCCTCCACCTCACCTACATACACCCTCTTAGTCAGTCTTTCATTCTCCATTCTCTCCACATGTCCAAACCACCTCAGTGTATTTCTCCTAATCTTCTCAACCACATCCACATCTACCCCACAACGTTCCTTCACTTCATTCGTCAACCTGTCCCTCCACGTCACTCCACATGCTCCTCTCAAGTAACTCATTTCCACTGCTCTCACTCTTGACTTGTTCCCCTCTTGCAAGGTCCACGCCTCGCTTCCATACGTCAGGGTAGGGATCACAATACCATCATGCAGTGACTTCTTAACTTCCATACTCACCTCCCTATTTCTCATCACTGCTTTCAGTGTACCAACAACCTTCCTTCCCTGCTGTACCCTTTCACGTACTTCATCCCCCAAAGTTCCATCCTTACTCATCACACTACCCAAGTACTTGGATGCACTCACATTCTCCATATCCTCACCATCCAACCTCACTGCACACTCTGTGACTTCATTCCTCTCAAACACCATAACTTTACTTTTGTTTACATTAACTTTCAGCTTCCTCCTCCTACACACTGTCCCAAATTCATTCACCAAACCTTGCAACTCCCATTCATCTTCACTCAACAGTACTGTATCATCAGCGGACAGCAACACAGGAAGCTTCCATATCTCACCCTCATTCATTAGGGCCAGCCCCACATCCACTGCCCTACCTTGCACCTCCTTTACAACCCCATCCATATATATATTAAACAGCCATGGAGACATCACACACCCCTGTTTCAGTCCCACATTGAGATCAAAGAACTCACTCAGCTCACCATCCACTCGCACCGTAGCCCTAGCTCCCTCGCACTCGTACATACTCTTCACAGCACTCAACAATTTCCCCTCCACTCCATATATTCTTAATACCTTCCACATACCTTGCCTGTCTATTCTGTCATAAGCTTTCTCCAAGTCCATGAAGGCAGCATACACTTTTCTTCCCGTCTCTAGATACTTCTCCACTAAACATCTTAGAACAAATATCTGATCTACACACCCTTTTCCCTTCCTAAATCCCCCTTGTTCTTCTCCAACTAGCTGCTCTGTCATATGCCTAACCCTATCAATAACATACGAGAGAATATTGAGATTTAATTTGCAGAATAAATCGCTACGGAAAAGGTGCTGCGTCGTATCCTATGCCATTTAGTGTACGGACCTGTCTCAAGATTACCCCCTACAGCCAATGGACAAATTTTTGCTAAACTCCTGCTCTCTCCAGGCGACTTGTTATATTCACTGAAGGGTAGACTTCTCGAACTGAAAGGATTAAATACAGTATTAGTTTTCACTGGCTCCTTCAGTATAAGGGGTCTTTCCTATCTATCTGTCTCTATCTATCCATCTATCTGTTTGTATCTACTTATCTTTTCATCTCTTTATCTATGCACCCATCCATCTATATGTCATTGTAGTGAAGAAGTCAACAACCAGAGAAACACATCGAGAACGTTACCTCAATTACTGTTTGTCTTGGATGGTTCGACATTTCCGAGCTTGTATTCACGAAGTTCCGTGTCGATGCGCATTTCGTCTACCGTACCATCCATCATCCAGTCCAGTATTGTCCCAGGAGGAACACAGGCCACCAGGCCTATGCTGCTCAGTCCAGACATGTATTCCTCTTAACATAGATGGATAAATATATAAGGAAACAAATAAGTGAATATATAAATTAATTGATTAACAAATATAATTGCGTCACACGCTGTACTTAACGTTCTGACACACTGGAGGATGCAGATTGTTATATGTTTCACCCTCTGATTTACCGTACTATTGTCGTCGTCGTCGTCGCAGCCCTAGGTTCATCTCTGTGTGAACCCAGTGGACTGCTTCGTTTGACTGGAGCCTTCTTGCTTTTCTGTTCTTATCCACTGCTTTAAGAGTTAATTATAGTCCTAGTATTCTCTCTTACACAGTCTACATTGGATCACTAGGTCTGTTGCTGTTTGCTGTCCTTTGTACTCCTGTGTACTCCTTTGTCCTCCATTTTACTCTTAACTTCAACCATCCTCAGGCTTGCGATAGAGAGGGAGCTGGGGACGTTTCTGGAAGGCGCCTGAGATACGAGTATACTGTAAAATCACCTTTGGCATTTTTTGTATTCATAACTATAATAAATTACATTCTGAAGCATCTACATGACTTCTCACACTCTATGACGCTAAGGTGAATAAAATCGTCCGACATTATCCCGAATTAATTACTTGAGAAGGCCCATGACAGAGGGATTTTCAATGGCAGTGTTAACACTCAGACTTCTATGCACAAGAGTAACCCAGTGAAATGGTTTGACGTTTGTTGGAATATAAAGCTTCACAAGGCGCAACCATGAGAGAGTTAAAAGATCTATTATAATACACCTGAAAAATATAAAGCTTGAGAAGGGGACAAAGCGACAGCTTCAGGAATATATAACTTGAGAAGGTGACACCATGAGAACGTTGATGGATCCATCATACTCCTGAATAATACAAAGCTTAAAAAGGCGGGACCATGAGAGAGTGTTCGTTGATCCATAATAATAATATGGTGAAAGGAAACAAAATTTGTGAAGGCGTCACCATAACATAGCTAATATTCCTAATAAGAAGTCTCAGGAATCTGATTATTTCAGCATTCATGAGATACCAGGGGCGAATCTCTCTCTCTCTCTCTCTCTCTCTCTCTCTCTCTCTCTCTCTTTCTATAGCAGGGTATATAGCTCTGTCTATCTATTTTTTCTTTTTCCAGACACCTTAATTTCGTAGAGATTGCCAGTAATGAATTGCCTTCACGTCACCCTTTCCTCTACCATTAGGCTGCTTTATCTCCAACTCACACTCCACCATCTCATACGCCCCTCCACCCCGATCTCTCTGTCTCATATTTGGTCTCCTCCTCTCCCCTACCCTGTCGTATGCCCTCAGGCTCCCTTCTTTCCAACTAACACTCCTCTCTCTCATGTACCTCTCCACCCCATCCCTACAGCTCCTTCCCCTCACCCCCTTTACCTCACTGATACACACTTGCTTAGTCAGTCTCTCATTCTCTATCCTCCCCACATGGTCATAACCTCTCAAAGTATACATTGTCGGCCGTTAGTTCCGTAACATGTCTTTGGTGCCGCACTAATGATCAATGTAATTTTTCCATCTACCTTCAACAGTACTATAGTGCGTTCACTTTAACTGGACTCAGATTTTTGTCCTTTCAAAGCATATTTCACGTCGTTCAATGGAAGAATAAGACAGTACTGTGTCGCTACATCGTTTTCAAGGTCCTTCTTCGTGACTAACAGCAGTAGCAGTACTTGCAGCCCGGATTCATCTGAACGCGATTCCAGTATGTTGCAGATTGATGCTGCCACTCCTCTACCACCCTATTTCGGGGGATAAGGAGGGAGCTGAGGGACATCTGTACAACCGGGCAGCTCCACCACTCAGTTATGACGGTGGCATCCTGTGAAGGCGTCCCTTTCCATCACCTTAGTATTAGCATTACATGGTAGCGCTAACCTTTTGCTATAGCTCAGTATTCAAAATGTAGGAGAGTGACAAATTTATCCCAAGTTAAAATGAATAGAGACTACATACGTTTAGCAAGACCTCAGTAGGTCCTGCACATATTCAAACTAGTGTAAAAGAACTATTCACCGCCACTGTACAAGATGCTCTAGAACATTCAAGGTAGGAACGATGATAGCTGCTTCTTCAGAGGACAGGTGAAAGAAACTCTGAGCCAAAAGGTGGTGGTGGCGAGCTCTCTAATATCTGAAATGACAACTTCTAAATGAGGGGGAAGGAAAGCGGGTGCTCCATTTCTAAAGCGAGATAAACGACGAATGGGAAGAGCCAGCGGCAATATGAGGCGACATGAAAAACTACTAATATTAAAGATAAAATCAGGGTTGTATATCCCCCGTTCTGTATGAAGCAATATAGAGAAAAAATGTGATATAAAAACTGGGTGATGGCGTAAGGGTCAGCAATATAGCGAGGTGATGGTGGACGTAATGTGATTTTTAGTGTACCTTGCCTAACCCTGCCTCTCGCCTATTCTCTGCCTAACCTTGTCTCTCCTTTCCTATCTCTGCCTAACCTTGCCTTTCCCCGCAAAACCTTACTCAGCCCTACCTTTCCCTGATTTACCCTTCCTTACTCTACCTGTCTAACCTTGTCTGACCGTACTTCACCATTTCCAACCATGTCTTTCTTTCCCTATGCTTGCCAAACCTCCCCAGCTCCTACATCTACCTAGATAAGTCTGTCTCACCTTCCCTGTCTTTGCTTCTTTCCGTCTAACATTGTCTTACTATCTTTTCTTTGGCTAATCCTTCCTTTTCATGGTGATCCTGCCTCAATCTTCCTATCTCTACCTCCCTCAGTCTAATCTTTCCACATTCCTGCCTGCCTCACCTTCCATCTCCCTGTCTCACGCTGTCTCTCTCTACCTGTACCTGACTCTCCCTAAGTTCCTGGTCCTGTTCCTCTCAGCTTCATCCTTTTCTCCTTGGGTTCTCCCTCACTAACCCTATCCCACCCAGTCTCACACTGCCTCTCCCTGCTTGCCCCCGTCCCTCCCTGCCTTTTCATGCTCCTTGCTGTCTCTCCCTGTTTCTCTTTGCCTCTCACAACTTTGCCTTGCTCCATCCTTCTTATCTCTGCCTCTCCCTGAAGTATTCCTAACTCTGCCACTCTCTGCCTCATTCCTTTCTCGCTGGCTCTCCATTGTTTATCCTGCCCCTCTGTTTATCCCCCTATCTCTCCCTGCCTGATTTTCCCACGTCCCTCTTTATTTCACCTCTGCTTACCTAATCTCCCCTTGCCTCACCTCCATCTGCCTCACTATCCCCACCTCTCCTTGCCTGACACTATTCACCATTTCCTGCCTCCCCCTGCCTCACCTCTTCCTGTGCTCCATCTCCGCCTGCCTAAACACTGAAAAAGCTGAAGTTTTTGCTGCAGCCTCTACATCCACCCAACTCTGAACGATTCCGGTACTTGTTCTCCTCTCGCTTCCTCTATAATTATAGTTTCTTCAGAAGCGATATATATTATCTGATTTCTCTGGCCTGAACAGTAGTTTCAATAACAGTAGATCATACGGTCTTAACCGGGTCCTTCCTGCTGTCCTTAGTAACTGTGCTTCCGTGCTGACGCCTTAGTCTATTAATTGCACTTTACCCTGTAGCTGAAAATTTGTCCTCATTTAGTTCGTCCGAGAGAAAAATAACTGTTCCCGACTGCTTAACTATAGCCCAGTTGCTTTTATATCTTGCATTTCCTTTGTCTCTGAGTCAATCGTCAGCAGGAATAATTTGAAGCACCTTTCCTCCTATAAGCATCTTTCTGACCGTTGCTGTGGAGTCCGTCAGGGATGCCTCAGTTTTGACATTCTCACATCGCTCTCAAATTCATCGTCATCCTCACTGGGTACATTGGTGAATCCTTGCCATTGCACTTGACATCTCAAAGGCTTTCGACCGAGTCTGTCACAAATCTTTAATTTCCAAGCAGCCCTCTAAAGGTTTCTGTTATTCCCTCTATGGCTTCATCTCTAGTGTCCTCTCTAGTCGCTCTGTAGTTGCCATTGTAGATGGTCATGGTTCTTCCTCTAAAGCAGTGGTTCTCACCCTAAGGGTACTTACCCACAAGTGGGTAATTTGGACGTTTTGATGCGGTTATTGGGAAGCTGAGAATAAAGGTGCTCATATTTAAATAAAATTCCTGCTGAATTCTGGACAAAACCAACTATGCTCTACCGAAGCCTTAGATTGCTGAATTTATAATGTCTCCTTTAGATCATATTTATGCTATTGCATAATTCAGATCTGACATCTTAAAATTCAGAACTTTAAAGAGCACTCTGGGAATAAACTAACGACATTTTAAAATTTGAGATGACAATGTTACATGAGACGGCCGCAAACAATATGTTACTTCTTTGGCATATTCTCAGAACTGCATTATCTTAATCGTTCTCTCCATGGGGACAACAAGTGCTCAGATTACCTATATGAAAAGGTTCATGCATTCTATGATCAGAATATCCTCTGGAGAAAACAGTCAGTGTAGAAAACCAAGGAATGATCAATGAAATGAACAATTTAGTTAGGGGGAAAAGTAAGACGTGCTCCTTTAAAGAGGGTATTCTCAATCATCTCGCTGTCAGAACCTTGCTCTAGAAAAATATTTTCAACAAAACTTATAATGTAACTGCTATATATGGACTGAACAACCTTTATTGTTTCCTGGCAGCAAGATAGAAGATGCAGACCCTGCAAAGGAATCTTTCTTAAAACTGAGATTTGACTCGAAGCTCAGAGTGCAGTTTCTGGAATTGATTTCGACATTATTATGGATTGCTTTAGTGCCAGAATATCCTCTTCTCCCAAACACCTTTGCATATTGCCTCAAGCGACATTTCCTTGGCTTTAGTTGCTCAAATAAAGTTGTGGGACACTCTGTGTTTGGAGAATGTTTTCGATGCTTTCTGTCCAACATATCACCGAGTAACTGATAAACGGATTAGTAATAACTACTCTCAAGGCTGTCCTCGCACTACTCAAAAAGTTCCATTTTTTCCAGATTAAGTCTGTAAAAATTTTAAGTAAAAAGAATACGCCGGTGATCATAATTTATGTATTTCATATTTCTACATAGAACTGTACCCATTGTGTTAAAATGTTTATTCATACCTAGAATATATTTAAGGAATATATCTATCTATCTATCCATCTATCTCCATCTCTGTCTATAATTCTTTATCTACCTATCTATTTATCTATCTATATCTATCTCTTTATCTATCTATTTGTATTTATCTATCTATCTATCTATCTATTTATATGGGTTACACATATAAATATTTATTTATTTATTTGTTTATTTATGTTAAAAAGGGAAATAAAACACTAAGCCTTTAGTTTCCTTTTTTAATGCCTGACATTTATTTATCAACAAGAATAGAACTGCTCTGGGACCTGCGAAGAAGCTCTTGTTTCAAACAGTTTCCTATAAAAAGTAACTAGCCATGTCAAATAACCTTATATGGGACCATTTCCTGTCTCAATGAGCTTAAATAAAGAACTTTTACTAAAGTTGCTGGTAGATGGCGCCACCACAGGTGTCATCTGACAGCAAATTTGGATTCTCCATGTCAAATAACCGTATGTGGGACCACTTTTATGTGTCAATAGGCTTAAATTAAGCATTTTTGCTAAAGTTGTCGTTAGATGATGGCACCTCAGGTGTTAGCTGATGGCAGATTTGGATTCTCCATGTCAAAGTACCTTATATGACACCACTTTTATGTCTTCAAAGGCCTCCTTTTAACATATCCTCCAGAAGCAGAAGAAGAACAAGAACAAGAACTCTTGCCACTCACTGATCTGCTGGCTATCGCTGCAGGTAAAAAATTACTACTGCATTGATGATATGGGTGACACCAGTGTTCGAAATGCGGTGGGTTGGTGGGGTCTGACCCCTTCAAATACAGTGAAAACCCAAGGAAATAGACACTGCAGGAGAACCCACCTACACACTGCGGGAGAACCCACCTTTAGTCATAAAAAGACCCTCACTAAAAAGATGTGATTTTTTTTATGACAGAGATATTCATTTTACATACAGTATATGATTAAGAAAGTAAATAAAAACCCAATTTTCTTTTATTTTATTTTGAAATTTCGGAGACAGCAATTCACCTGGCATCTATTAATGATGTTCGTCACATTGTGAAGAAGACTGAAGTTGCTAAAGTTTGTATCATGTCCCAAAATTTGTCACAGATGATTGTTAGCCACCTAGCTTCATTCTGTGGTTTTGTTTTGTCATGGAAACACTCGGAATATGCTGACTTTTTGTCATTTAAGTTGCAAGAAAATTTAGGAATATGTCTCCGCAGAGCTTTATGATTCAGGGGGAAATCTGAAGATAAGTCACAATACATATGATCCAGTACTGGAAATACTGTATCCTGAACTACTGAATAATGCTCTGATATCCATTACCCACTACAAATGGCCATATATTAAAAAAAAAATGAATAAATAAATAACCGGTGGGGGTTGACAATACCCAGCTATAGAAGGCTCCACTCTCCCACACCTCCAAGGCCATAACTGTTAAAATTAGTGACTCCCCTCCTTCCCAAATACAGTGAGCTATTTCGAACACTGGGTGACACAGATTTTCGGAAGATGGCAAATGGAGAATGAGCTGGAAAAGTTTGGGAAACACAGATTTAAAGCTATCATTGTGGTATTCCTCAGGGCTTGGTCCTTTCACCAGCTCTGTTCCTCCAATACATCAATATCTTCTGAACCGCTGTACATCTAGCTCCATCCATTCTTACGCCTGATAACTCCTCCCTTCACTTCTCCACTCACTTTTCATAACGTACATCATAGCATTTATATCACTGGTCGCGAGATAAGCCTGTGGTATGCCTGGTTTCTGACTTGTCAATTATTTCTTGTTAGGAGTAAAGAAATTTTGTTGTTTTTAATGCATCTAAAACTTGATTCCTTCATCTCCCAACCCGACAAAATCTTCCACAAGAATTTTCCTTAAAATTAAACGTTAGACAACCCAATCCTTTATAAAATCTTCATATCAGTGGAGTATCTTTCTCTCAGAATGTTAAATAGAAATACCATATTACTTTCCGAGCAAAATCCGTTTCCTAGAGACTGGGTGTGTTCATCAAACTCCGTACTTGCTTGTCCCTGTGTGGCTGCTGACTTCCCACAGAAGCCTTATTCACCTTTGTATGGTGGACTACCTTCGTGTATCGAAGGCTCACCACATTCAGTTTTTCTAAACAAGGTGGAGTTAAAAGCTTTTCATCTAATTGCCTCCTTTCCACTTATTTACTGCCTCCAACATTTCTCTCTTCGTGGGGGAGATGCACCTCTTGCTATTTAAGGCCATTGTTCATATTAACTGTCTACTTTCATCTCACAGCGGGCATGCAACATGTTTAGCAATGAAATCTCGCTTCTTATCTGCCACATCTCTAAAGCAAGAGTTAACCGATACTTTAAGTACTTCGTGTACTCAACTGGTCAGCACTTGAACTGTCTTCCTTAATGTTATTTCCCTCAGCCTATGACTTCCGGTCATTCACACGCAGTATATCCAAGAATCTCCAAATAAACAAATCTTGGTTTTAGCATTATATTCATTTTTCATGGAAAACTTTTTGTTGGTATCCAGTTTGGGTTCTTTCTCTTTTGCAGAAACAAAATCTTTCGTTCGTTCACTTCCCTCTGTGCTCCCTTGCTATCACCTCATTCATCCGTCCCGTGCTTCACACTGACTTTCTCTACCTCACCTTCTGCCTCACCATATTCATTCTTCCTCCTCCTCTTCTAACCTTTCTTTGCCTCATTCATTCTTCCCTTAACCTACCCTACCTCCTCCTACCTCATCGGCCTCGTCTCATTCATCCTTCCCTGCCTTCTCCTACCTCACCCTGCATCATCTCACTTATCATTCCCTGCCTCCTCCCACTTAATCCTGCCTCATCTCATTCGCCATTCCCAGCCCCTACCCTGCCTCCTCCATACCTCGCCCTGCCTCATCTCATTCACCATTCCCTGCCCCTACCCTGCCTCCTCCATACCTCTCCCTCCCTCATCACATTCATCCTCTCTTGCCTCTCCTTCCGTGCTTCCCCCTCCATCCCCACCTTTCAATACGCATCAGCCACCCGGGAGAGAGAGAGAGAGAGATGATTGGAGAGACAAAGGGGAGAGAGGGAAGGGAGGGAAAGAGAGAGGAATATAGGAAGGAGGAAGCAGGTGAGGAGGGAGGGAAGAGGGGGTAGGTGTAGCAATAATGTAGGAAGGAGGAACGATAGGGGAAAGGGAAAGA
>NC_137037.1:14294172-14356672 GCF_032717465.1 Coenobita brevimanus | reverse complement strand
GCGACGTGTTTTACACCGCCAGGAACAAAAGATATTCCACTAAGCTGACTTCAGGCTTAGCACATGTCGGTCGTTGTCCTTTCTATTGCACCGTATCACCAAAAAGCATTTATGGGTAATCATTCGGTAGTTGTAGTAGTAGTAGTAGCAGCAGTAGTAGTAGTAGTAGTAGTAGTAGTAGTAGCAGTAGTAGTAGTAAGCCTAGTCTCATCTAAAACGTAAACTATGTGGACTGCAGGATTGAAGTTGCCCTTTTGCAATCCAGATAATTCCTTTGGATGGAGAAGGAGCTGAGCGCCGTTTGTATAACCGGGCAGTGGGACCCGCCCAGCTATATCGGTGCAACTACATGAAGGCGCCCCTCTCCACCACTACACGTCTCTCAGCCCAGTAATATTAGCCAACCGAAAAAAATGAAAAGAACTGAAATATCATCGGACATTTCTTCTCGACTGTAAATCATTCTCGCTGTCAACAAACTTAAAATCAGATTAAAACGAGATTTTTGGACCTGGAGAGGTCAGACAAGGCCTTCATTAACCCCTGCATTACAAAACGCACACACTGAACTGAACGAAGTCGATGGGAAGCGGGGGGCGGGATGCAGGAATAAATCATGGTGATGAAGAGAAACGACTTCATGTGGTGGCATCGATATGATCGTGCAGCTACACTGCCTGGTTACACAAAGCAGGCTCCCTTCCAATCCCCCGAAATGAGAGTGGCGAAATGCAGCCTTCAGATCATCGGGTTTAGATGATTACAACACCACCACCACCACCACCAACAACAACAACAACAACTACTACTACTACTATTACTACTGCTGCTGCAATAAATCACAGAAGACGTCACCATAGAGAAGGGGTTAGTGAACCTCGTTTCATATCAGCTCACTACGTAAGGACTTCCCTATTCGAACGATATAGAACAAATATAAATAGTCCTCTCACTGAAACGATCAACCACTTCACTTTCTTGACTTAGATTCGCAGAGAACAAACATAAATAGTCCTCTCACTGAAAGGATCAACCACTGCACTCCCTTGACTTAGATTCCATTTTATTTTTGCTTATCTACCTATCTATCTTTCTACTTATCTATTGCCAGACACCTTAATCCCCAACAGGGTGACCATAAACGAATCGCCTCCATATCATGTCCTTCGCTAACAGGCTGCCCTTTGTCTAGCTCGTATCCCCTTCTCTCATATACCTCTCCACCCCATCCCTCCATTTCATCAACCGGTTTCCCTCTCCACCTCTCTCCTCCACGTAACTCACTCTCCTAGACAGTCTCTCACTCTTCATCGTCTAAAAATGGCCAAGGCACTTCAGATCACCAGGCAATTTAATTTAGTACCCGATTAATGAAGCCTGAAAGGTCTTCCCAAAGCGGAATATATGAGTAATTGCCTGGAGGATGCAATAAATACACTGAGAAATACGTCACGGGATTGATGGAGCTAAGGTAAGAGCAGAATTAATGAGACCATTGGCAACAGAAAAGTGAAAAACGAAAAGGAGCACCCAGAGAATGCAACATCCGCGCCCACCAGTTGGTCTCAGGGCAGAAAATTTAATTTTCCTTATGAACTCCACCTTGAAAAGATGACTGACAAAAATGAATTACTTCATTCTCGCCTAACGCTCAACCCTTCCACCGAGAAGCTTCCTCAAGGAATCAAAGCTGCCTAATTCTACCTTGCCTTTTCACCCGCAAAGCTGACTAATTGTTCTTAACAAAGAATTCTTTCGTTCTTGCTTTACCCACAACATTTTCACTGAGTTTGAAGAAAACTGGAGGAAAACTGTCTATGCTGACCTTCATAAGTGATTATTTGACCTAGCTTTGTGATCTTGACCTTTATTCTATTTTTCTGGAAAACGGCAGGTTAACACCTTTGCTGATTCTCAACGCTTCCACCAAGCTTGGTCCCATCAGATCAAAACTGTTTTAGTAATTTGTTCACACACACACACACGGATCGAACTACGACGTTGCCTCGTATCCTTGGCTCGGATTTTCCCTAACACTTCTTCCTTAGAGATATCCTATTGGATGTGGGTGGCTAACAACCTTTCGTACGTTCTTTATGCAAAGTATGGAAATATTGGAAGAATTTATGTACCACTGAAGAGGACAGTGAGGGGTAATAAGCAAAATAAATAATAGGAAAAGGTGTTACGGAGATTCCTTAACCGATGAGAATACAAGACCTTGAGTATGACTGATCTCAATATCGAAGCAAGTGACTTTTGCCTGACGCCTAACCTTCCCAAGAAACCTGACCCAAAATGGATAAAAACTGTTTAACCTGCCCTTCCTAAGTGAAAATAGGGCATTGATCTCTAACCTCTGACCTTGTGTTATCAAGTACAATTGGAGAACCCCTTAGCTGACCACAACCTGGCCAACAAACATGTATGATATCGGATGAACACTTAATGTTATTTCACACACACACACACACACACACACACACACACACACACACACACACACACACACACACACACACACACACCAAATAAAACACAAATCCCGCTTTCACTTGGTCAGCGCAGGTACAAAAATAACTAAAAATAATGCCACGAACCATGTTTAACAATGCTTCTACCTTTATTTGTATTTCATTATTCTTTTCCTACGAGGCTTTGGTACTGCGGAAATTAATGTTCTTTGGAGGGAATGTTTTGTCAGTCTAGGTAAGTACATTATGCAAATTAAACTCTTTACGGTAGTGGAGCGAAGAAAGAGGAGAGAGAGAGAGAGAGAGAGAGAGAGAGAGAGAGAGAGAGATGGCTGACTATATTATTATGCTGTGTGTGTGTGTGTGTGTGTGTGTGTATCGAAAAGAAAAATCACAAATGGAACGAAGGGGAAGGAATGAGAGAATAAAAGAGAATGGAGAAGAAGACAGGAGAATGGCAGGAGGGTAAGAGAGACAGAGGGAGAGGAGGCAAAAATCTCAAGGGGTGTTAGAGAGAGAGAGAGAGAGAGAAAGAGAGAGAGAAATTGGGGAGAAGGATAAAGATAGATACATGAATGGTTGGAGATAAAGAGAAAGCGCAGAAGATAAGTAAAACGGAGGAAAGGAAAGTGGGTAAAATGAAAGAGGGAAAGAGGGACTAGAGAGGAACAAAGAAAGTAGGAAATGGAAGAGGGAAAGAAAGGATGGAATAGGGAACAAGGTAAATGGAGAGAAGGAAGGGAAAAGGAAAGAATGAGAAGAAAAAGAATAAGGGTAGCAAAGGTACAAAAGGGAAACAGAAGAGCAATGAAGAAAAAGACAGAAACGAAGAGGGAAGGAAGGGAGGGAGGGATGGCGATTCGCATGGTGAGAAAATTGGAATGACAGGTTGGTGAGAGGTGAGGTGAGATGAGGTGAGATGACCTTGAGTAAGGTGAGGTGAGGTGAGATATAGGGAAGTAAGTGGTAGGGTGGGGTGAGGTGAAGTTGGATGAGGTGAAGTGAGGTGACGTATGGTGAGGTGAGGTGAGATAGGTTGAAGTGAAGTGAGGTGAGATGCAGTGAGATAGGGCAAGGTAAGGTGAGGTAGAATGAGGTGAGTTGAGGTGCGGTGAGGTGAAGTGCACTAAGGAATGCAAACAGCAACAGACCTGTTGGTCCTTTCGTAGCTGTTTAGTATAGGGAAGGTTGAAACTAAAAAAAAAAAAAAAAAAAAAAAAAAAAAACCTTTTCTATCAGTCAAAGACAGACAGAAAAGCAGGAAAGCTCTCTCTCCCCATCCGCCGAACCCTTGAGCTGAAGCCGGCAGGAAATAGTGAGAAGGACAACCATGCAGCATAGGAAAGCTGCTGTGAAAATTTCATATGAAAGAGAGAAAGGATTTTTTTTTCTGCAATATCTACATCATATGTAAAGTAACATTCAGTCAACAATATTTATCAATGTTGTTCTCATCTTTAATTCTCCAGGCTCTGAGTATATATATATATATATATATATATATATATATATATATATATATATATATATATATATATATATATATATATATATATATATCATCAGCCGTTGAGGTCCGTCCACTGCAGGACCGGCCTATCCCTACTGTAGCAGGGACGATACAGCCAATGTACCTCTACCCAGTGGCTTTGGCTGTCTGTTAGAGACTGTATGTAGGGTGAGAAGTGCTTGTGAGTGTGACTGTAATGTAGTGTTGTAATGGCTTTGGATGTGTGTGTAGTCTGTGAACCAAGTGTAATCGACCCGCCTTAATCCGATTGGATGCAAGCATACTAGTATGCGACACTGGTTCAACCACAGCACCCCTTACGTCCGCCAAAGTAGTAAGTGGCCCGGTGAACGCTTCCCAATGTTTTAACAACTCTGGCGGGAGGCGAACCCGCGCCCACCACCGTGCGAGGCGTACTCTCTCTCTCTCTCTCTCTCTCTCTCTCTGTATATCTGTCTATCTATCTATCTATCTATGTATCTATGTATCTATCTATCTAGATAGATAGATAGATAGATAGATATGCTACAGAAATGCATTATTCGTGAGTGAACATACTCAGTTGGGGGTCAGAAGACATACTTATCAAAGCGACTTTTAAAGGTTAGTACTGTATCACGATTTACAACACTGGAGGGTACTTTGTTCCATACATTAACTCTATTAATGAAGAAAATGCTTAGCTTCGTGTGACTGAAATCTTTTGCCGATAATTTTATGCCTATTGTATATAATATAATTTGAGTAATCAAACTGAATATATTAATCAATAACCATACTGTCATGTACTTTGAATATATTGAATACTTGAATTAAATCTCAGCGTAATCTGCATTTAGTTACGGTCAAGAGATTCAGGGCTTCTAAACGCTCGTGTGGTTTATTTCTCAACCTACGTATCATCTTTGTCGTCCTTTGTTGTACTCGCACAAGTTTCTCTACATCATTCTTGTAATAAGGCGACCAGAACTGGATACAATACTCTGAGTTGGGTATACCAGAGAATTATACAAGGTGAGGATGATATTTTTTTATTTATATCTGAATGTTATATCAGTGAAACCGATTAGTTTGTTGGCCTTCTCAATACCCTTCGTACAGTATTTGCATGGTTTAAGATCGGTTGTTACTATAATTCCTAAGTCTTTTTCATGACTGATTTTATCTATTTTGAAGAATGTTAATACTGTAGTATAACTGGCTTTTTCATTTCTGTTGGAGTGTTCGGTACTTTGCATTTACTTATACTGAAATTCATGTGTCACGTTTAAATCCAATTATACAGGCGATCGAGGTCACTCTGAATTGCCTGCCTCTGCAGAGATGTGTCTACTCTGTCTCTAACATTAGTATCATCAGCAGTTTCTGATATTTTACAAAATAAATCATCATCTATATCATATAATCAATAATATATATATATATATATATATATATATATATATATATATATATATATATATATATATATATATATATATACCAAAAAGAGAATAGGACCCAGTACTGAGCTCTGTGGCATTCCACTTAAACATCATTTCAGTCTGATTCTTTCCCATTTATTGTGACTCACTGTTTACATATTGTAAGCCAATTATCGATCCATCCTAGCACATTGCCTCTGGACCCATGGGAAACTTGAACAAATGCTTCTTGAATATCATGATGGACAATGTTAACAGATTTGTTTCTCATCACAGATTGCATATATCATAGAAGAAATCCAAGAAATGTGTAATGGAAGAGTGACTAATCCAAAAACCATGTGAATCATTGATGAGAATACTTTTTGTAAGTGCATAACATACTTATCTCCGGTAATAGTTTCCAGCAGCTTGCACACAACTGAAGTTAAGCTGACTGTTCGAAAATTTTCTGGTTGCGATTTACTGCCTCTTTAATTTATTTGAGTTACACTTGCTAGTTCCCACTTATGAGAAACTTTACTATTTCCTAATGATTTACTGAATACCTCAGCTAAGGGCTGAGATATTTCATTCACTGCTTCCTTCAAAATGCGAGATCATTTATCTGGCCCTGGTGTTTTCTTCATTTTCAGTATACCAGTGACAAGTCGTACATCATTCTCACCAACAGTAATGTCGCTGATTATGTTACATCTTCTGAGACAACACGAAAAGCTGGAGGAATTGAATCTGTATTTTCAACTGTATATACGGATGTAAAGAATGAAGAAAGTGCTAAGAATTCTAGCTATCTCCATTTCATCATCGGTATGCTCTACAATATCTGTGACTAGCAGGCCAATTGTTGGTGATTTTACCTTCTTGTTTCTGATATGCCGGAAGAATTTAGTTCTGGATGTACTAATACGAGTTACATGAATTTCAAAGGTTTTCTTGTATTGCTATATTATTATCATTATTTTTCTTTTAAGCCTTATGACGAAGTTATTTTTAACAAATCAATTAATTTTGACAATATAATTATTGTGCGTAATTTTTCTAGCTGTTAGGCAACACTTGACATTTGCATTCCACCATTTGGGTTTAGTACTTTTAGCAGACCCTCTGTTGCACACTGGAATGCACTACTTGACTGCTTTAATGAGATTATCTATGAATAATTTCTATCCATCATTAATATATACTGCACGACCAAAGGAATTTGTCACTAGAACCAATAATTTCCTTTAATTTGTGAATATCTGCTCACTTGTAGTAGAGCACTTTCTCATAACTACCCTTAACATTCTCGTCACTGAATTTAAGGTTGACTGTGACTAGTACTAAACTCTTCTACTGTCATAATATTACTCACCAATTTTTCCGATGTGGCGCAAACTAGATCTAATATGCTACCTCCTCGTGTTGGACAGTCAACAAGGTGACATGATGAACTTTCTTGCAAGTTAATGTATAGGTCCAACCCTGAGTGTGAAGATAGGGCCTCTCCTAATTTGACAATCGATAAATTATAGTCACCAAAGATCACAATGGGTGTTACATATATCAGCAATTTGGTTGTAAATATCATAATCGTGTTACTGGACCTTGCTCGTGGATGATAAATCAGCCAAAGTACTATTTTGCTATGAGATTTATTTCAGAACGAGATAAATGCTTCAGTTTTATCGAAAGAGGGCCTAGGAAGTACGACTGAATGAAGTCCCCCTTTACTGTATAACAGTACACAGTCCACACCTCTAATATTTCTCTAACAACTGAAAATTTTGTAACCTGATGAGTTGTATTCTGCAAAAAAGTCTCACTGTTCGATGTTAGGCCACGATTCTGTTACACCTATTACATCATAATCTTCAACAAGAACGTAAGTCTCTAAATCAGAAAATCTGTTTCGCAGACTACATGTATTCACTAGAAGAGCCTAAAGTCCCTGCCTCCGTTAGTCTGTCTTCAGTTGTTGACGTCTAAATTGACTCATGTATAGGCCTCACACAATTCTTTTTTTTTTTCTTTTTTTTTCAAGAAAAAATGTACCGGTACTGCATCATCCAAGAGATTACCAAGATAAGCAGAGCCACCCGAGTTCAAATGGAGACCATCATGTGTTAATACAACCTGCTGCTTCTAGAAGTAATTCCAATGGCAAAGAACTCAGTACCCTCTTTTAAGCAAAGTGGCTTAATACAATTATTCAGGTTAAAAGCCTTACTATAGAAGATGATGCTTGCGGCAATCTGGGGAAGAACACCTGAAATGAGAATGTTAGTCTTTTCCTTGTAACTATCTATCTATCTATCTATTGCCAGACTCCTCAATCCCGTTTGGGGTGGCCACAAACAAATCGCCTCCAAGTCGCCCTGTCCCCCGCCATTTCACTCCCCTGCTCCCAACTCACACCCCCCTCTCTCATATACCTCTCCACCCCATCTCTCCATCTCATCCTCGGCCTCCCCCTCCCTCTTTCCCCCTCCACCTCACTCACATACACTCTCTTCGTCAGTCTTTCACCCTCCATCCTCTCCACATGGCCAAACCACCTCAGTGTGTTCCTCATAACGCTTCCTATCACATCCACATCAACACCACAACGCTCCTTTATATCCTCATTCGTCAGCCTGTCTCTCCATGTGACTCCACAGGCTCCTCTTAAATAACTCATTTCCACGGCTCTCACTCTTGACTTGTGTCCTTCCAACAACGTCCAAGCTTCACTTCCGTACGTTAGAGTTGGTATCACAATACTGTCATGTAGTAACTTTTTCACTTCCATGCTCACTTCCCTGTTTCTTATCACTGCTTTCAAAGAACCAGCAACCTTTCTTCCCTGCTGTACCCTTTCAAGCACTTCACCCTCCGAACCTCCATCCTTACTCATCACACTACCCACGTACTTAAACGTACTCACATTTTCCAATTCCTCACCATCCAACCTCGCTGTACATTCACTGACTTCACCTCTCTCAAAGACCATCACTTTACTCTTCCCTACAGTCACCTTTAGATTCCGTTTCTTACACACTCTCTCAAACTCATCCACCAAGCCTTGCAGCTCCCCTTCGTCTTCACTCAACAACACGGTATCATCTGCAAACAACAGTACAGGGAGTTTCCAAACACTATCCTCTCTCACCAGGGCCACTCCAACATCCACTACCCTACCCTTCCTTGTAACGCTGGATCATAAACTTGAACTTGTTCATGAGCACTTCAGACAGGGTTCGCATTACACAGTTGGTGCCTGTGTGAATGACTATGAGACTTTGATGAGTTGCGTCCTCTGTAACAATGTCTAAAGCCTCAGTTATATCATCCAGTTAAGTCCAGTACTTGGAATACATTAACACTTTCTTTTACTTGGTGCTCTGCCACAGAACTCCACAAGCTGACCACGTATGATCGAGTCTCCCACCAGACAAGCCTCGTGAATCCCTTCCTCAACATTGGATAAAATCTTAAATCTATTGCAAGTTGTGACAGGTAGGATGCGTCACGTTTTTGTCATTCTCGCGCCATGTCGCACTGATTGGAAATTGTCCTGTTCAGATGGGGGTTGATTAGTTTCAGCAGGAGGAGGGGGGGAACAATATTAATGTCACCTTGGGCAACACAGATAAAAGTTGCTCCCTTTCACACTGCTCCCAACGTTGCTAGCAACGAACTCCTCCAAAGTATCAACTCTGCGAGTAAGGATGCAAATTTTGCTAGTGGCTTTGCACAGTTTTTCCTCAAAATCATGGCAGAGTTCTCACATCCTGCAAACACAAGACCAGTTAGTGAGAAAAGATCCAATGAAACTACTGGAGTAGGTTGTGCACAGTATGTTCCGGGGCATTTTGAAATTTGGGAGTTACTTAGAACACCTGTGAATAAATAAGTAAACAAATAATCCGTGATAGTAAAAAATCAAGTTACCTTTAAATACAAGTAGCTAATCAGGATTAAGCAGCAAGTTTGCTGATCAGTATAACAAACCAGAAATTTTACAAATAATTATAGCAGGTTTATGCTAGTAACAGGTGGGGTTATTACCGTACTGTTAATGAAATGTAGAGGAAGTACTGTAGCTACCGGTAACAAGAGTATATTAGTATTGCTGACTGCTGCCGCAAAATATATAAAGTTAATTGAGTTATGGAATGATAAAGTAGAAATGTACCTATCAGCTAAGGAGAAAGGACAGGGAAGACAATCACAACACACACAGTATAAATAATACTGGAAAATTAAAACTAATAAAATATACATAAATAGCTAGTAAATGGATAGTACTACAAGACAAGCTGCGGTTTGTTTAAAATGGATTTTTTTTTACCTGTAGTCAAAAATATATTTTTTTGGCCATCTGAAATGAAGGTACTAAAAATATGCTAATTCATGAAAAGCAAGGACATACAAATAATAATAATACACCAGGTGAACAGTGCCTGTAAACCGGGTAGAAAAAAGTAACCTGTAACAAAAACCAAGTGTTACCTGCAAAAAAATCAATAATAATTACGTGTATGGTGGACAGTTAAAACAAATAAATGAGTTATCTTGTAGCATAAATGAATTAAACATTGAGATGCAAACTGTTGGTACAAGTGAAGCCAGAGTGGAATTTACCTGCTAAAATATATTTACTTACAATGAGATTAAAAAGAAAAAAAAAAGTTAACCAAGTAGCCCAACCAAAGGTCGGCTAGTGGAGAGAACATGCAATAAAAATAAACAGAACTCCACTCACTAAATAACTGTATCCACGGGGTTTAAACTGTTCTCACTGATGAAAACAATAAACAAAACGAAGGAAAATGTACTGACTCACAGCGCTATGCACAGATGAATGATTTAAAACTATATACACCAGATATACGCTACCAAACACTGCAGCTGTTTCCTTCCATAAACACAAAGGTGATGACCACAGCCACACAGGACTGCCACAGAGTGCCCTGTTGCTAAACATAAATCGTTTCCACACTGCTGTATAACACATAGCAATACCGGTACATGGACACAATGCATCACTCAGAGCTAAAGCTCAGCTTGAACAAAAACAAGTTAAAACAAAATTCCGCTCAGTTTCAAGTGCTTATACAGGGTAAAAACTGTTCTTACTGGTGAAACAACATACAGCTAACATTCAGTCACTCGTAGCTCTAGACACAGGGTAAAACTTATCACTTCCATGAGAACATAAACCACCTACAGCAGTCACACTTTTTAAGACATCACACGTAAACATTCACTACAGGACAAAGCTCTTCGCACAAAAGTAACTTTAGCATTGACTCGTACCCCGAAATCATAAATCTTTCACGGGAATAATACGTCTAACTATCTATCTATTGCCAGACGCCTTAATCCCTTATACGGGGTGGCCACAAACAGATCGCCTCCAAGTCACCATGACCCCCGCCATTTCACCGCCCTGCTCCCAATTCACACCCCCCTCTCTCATATGCTTCTACACTCCATCCCTCCATCTCATCATTGGCCTTCCTCTCCCTCTCTCCCCCTCCACCTCACTCACATACACTCTCCTCGTCAGTCTCTCACTCTCCATCCTCTCCACATTGCCAAACCACCTCAGTGTGTTTCTCCTGATGCTTTCTATCACATCCACATCCACACCCACACCACAACGCTCCTTCACATCCTCATTTGTCAGCCTGTCTCTCCATGACTCCACACGCTCCTCTCACATAACTCATTTCCACTGCTCTCACTCTTGACTTGTGTCCCTCCAACAAAGTCCAAGCTTCACTTCCACACGTCAGAGTCGGTATCACAACACTGTCAGGCAATAACTTTTTCACTTCCATGCTCACTTCCCTATTGCTTATCACTGCCTTCAAGGAGCCAGCAACCTTTCTTCCTTGTTGCACCCTTTCAAGCACTTCACCCTCCAAACTTCCATCCTTACTCATCACACTACGTAAGTACCTAAACGTACTCACAGTTTCCATTTCCTCATCATCCAACCTCATTGTACATTCACTGACTTCACCTCTCTCGAAGACAATAACTTTACTCTTCCCTACATTCACCTTTATATTCCGTTTCTTACACACTCTTCCAAACTCATCCACCAAGCCTTGCAGCTCCCCTTAGTCTTCACTTAACAACACAGCATCATCTGAAAATAACAGTGCAGGGAGTTTCCAAACACTGCCCTCTCTCATTAGGGCCACTCCAACATCCACTGCCCTACCTTGTATTTCATTTATAACCCCGTCCATATACAGATTGAACAACCATGGAGACGTGACACATCCCTGTTTCAACCCAATCTTCAAATAGAAAAACTCACTCAGTTCACTATTCACATGCACTGCAGCCTTTGCACCCTCATACATACTCTTCACAGCATTCAACAACTTCCAATCAACTCCATAATTCTTAATACTTTCCACAATCCATGTCTATCCACCCTGTCATAATGCTTTCTCCAAATCCATGAAGGCCGCATACAACTTCTTTCCCTTCTCTAGACACTTTTCCACTATAGATCTGAGAATGAGATTCTGATCCGCACAACCTCTTCCCTTCCTAAAACCTCCCTGTTCTTCTCCAACTAATTCCTCTGTTATTCCCCTAACTCTGTTAATAAATATCCTACCGAATACTTTTCCTATTACACTAAAAAGACAAATGCCTCTAGGATTACCACACACTTCATTTTCCCCTTTCCCTTTGTACAAAGGAATAATTATACCTGACTTCCAATCACCCAGGACTTTACTTTCCTCCCAGGCCAATCTGCACATCTTCCACATCTATTCTACTACTATCTCTCCCCCATGCTTCAGCATTTCACCACGCACTCCATCAGTTCCTGGGGTTTCCCCATTTCGACTACGTCCAAGACACTTATTCACTCAGAGGTACTACTTGCTCACGGAATATTCGAACAAATTCACTGAAATCGTAGGAAAACTATTAGGTGGTTAGAGCACCGACAACCGACTTAAGGGGACTATCCTCTTATTAACGATATTTAAGTGGGGTTTGGGGGGCAAGAAATAGTCTGCACCGCAAGGCAGGAGGAAGTGCGGTGAGATGAGGCAGGGTAAGCTAAGGTAGAGTGAAATGAGGTGAAGTGAGGTGAGGTGACGTGTGATAAAGCGAGACTGGATGTAGCGAGCTGAAGTGAGACTGAGCGGTCAAAAAGCAAAGCTATGAAGGTTTTAGCATTTTGTCAAGGTGAGTTCTCCGAGTTAAATATATATATATATATATATATATATATATATATATATATATATATATATATATATATATATATATATATATATATATATATATACGAGTATGTATAACATTAACCGAGATATCCGAAACATAAAGTATTTTGCATCTAAAAATTAAAACGCTCTCCCCGCGTGACCCAAGAGAAAATAAGAATGGAAGACCAAGAGCGAGATACATAAAGCAAATCAAAAATAGACAACGAGGAAATAGCAGAAGAATAATGAAAGAGGTGAGTATGAATAGAGTGAGAATGAGACACAGACCGAAAGAGGTTAAATATAAATGTGATGATATGAGAGAGGGAAGGAAATATGACAGCTGAAGAAGAAAAGAGGATTAATAGAGGGAGAGAGAGGGGAGAAAGGAGAAAGAAGCGAGGAAATTAGTTTTATTTAATAGCTCTGTATATGAGTGAGTGAGAGAGAGAGAGAGAGAGAGAGAGAGAGGTAAAGATGAAAATATAGAGATGCATGAAGAGAGCAGAATATGCAATATTTTTCTAACTAACTAACTATATATATATATATATATATATATATATATATATCAGGTATATATATGTATAGTATATATATATTGGCAGGGGTAAACGTGCTCTGCTGTCGGGCTCTGCGCCGGATGTCACTGATTGCACTGCGCAGTTGACCCTTGTGCGGTGTGGTGCGGTGAGGATCTGTCCCTTCTCCCCTTTGGGGTTAAGATGCGAATGAATGTGTTTGAAAGGATGAGTAAATGGGGAGTGCGTCGTCCTGTCTAGGCTACCTCGCTTTCCTTGGGGGAAGCAGCCTAGGTATATATATATATATATATATATATATATATATATATATATATATATATATATATATATTGTTACGGAACAGAGAAAGATAATGTACACTTTAAGTGAGAATACGAAGAGTCACTACTGTCCCGTAAAGTTCCAGGTTCAAAACAAAAGAGTTAGGTAAAATTACAAGTTAAAGTTTAATGCTTAAATTAACAACAAAACATTCAGGACTCATAAGGATAACGTAATGGCAAATAAACAGGTTAAATATATGGTTAACTGCAATAGCCTCTATTAACACGAAATTAGCAAGAGTAAATTTATCTAAGTCAGCCCTGATAAAATGAGATACCAGATAATACTCAGTGAATGCCAGATAAATAATTACAGATACAAACTATTATAAAAAATGACTGACAAAGAACCCTACATAAATTACAAACTTCACTAGGCCTACAAATTAAACTTATGCTATACAGTACAAGAAAAAATGCAACAACAGTTATACTCAAATTACACACAGCTGCTAGATGGTTGGAGACTTCTTGAGCACTCACAATAATAATATCTGTACAGGGGAGGACAGAGATGTGAACAAAATGAGGAGCAGATCTAAGTGGCAATGATGCAGAGATTGAGCTCATTATATAGGGGCTAGCAGAGCTTGATACAACTTGTAATAATGACGCGCAAATGAAGCGATGAGGACAAACGGTCGACAATCCCGCACTGAATAACAGAAAGGACGACTTACTCTACTATAACGGTAGAAGGGGGGGACTGAGGCAGAACACGCTCGTGATCAAACATGCAGCAACTGTGCGTTAAAATTACACAAAGGATGATGAAATCATAGGCTATGTAACACCTCCCACAAAGAAAAAGAAATTTACAAAGGAAATTTCTTATTACTCTAAAACAATCTGTCTAAAGTCTAGATAAGCAATCTGCAATAACATTTTCTTTCCCCTTGACATGTTGTATGTCTAATGAATACTCCTGAAGAAGTAGACTCCATCTTGTCAATCTCTGATTTTTATCTTTAAACTTACTAAGGAATTTCAGTGGGTTATGATCGGTATAAATGACTATGGGGTCAAAACCAGAACACAAATAAAATGAAAAATGCTGTAAACCCAAAATCAAGGCCAAAAGCTCTTTCTCAATAGTTGAGTAGTTCTTTTGAGGTGGAGTGAACTTCTTACTGTAATAAGATACAGGATGTTCAATACCCTGATCATCCTCTTGCAGCAAAACAGCCCCAGCTCCGGTATCACTTGCATCAACAGCCATCTTAAAAGGCTTAGCAAAATTTGGAGTAGCGAGCACTGGCTGACTTAATAGAATAGCTTTAAGTTTGTTGAAAGAGGATTCACAGTTATCGGTCCAGACAAATTTAACTCCCTTTTTCAGTAGGTCTGTAAGTGGTGATACAAGAATAGAAAAGTTAAGAACAAATCTCCTGTAATAACCTACCATTCCCAAAAATCTTTGTAGCTCTTTCCTACTTTTAGGTCTGGGAAGATCACTTATAACCTGAACCTTAGCTCCTGGTGGTGCAACATGTCCATCACCAATTACATACCCAAGGTACTGAACTTTAGCTTGACCAAACTCACACTTTGATAAATTAGCTACAAGATTAGCATGAACTAAACGGTCAAGAAATTTACTGACATGGCATAGGTGATCTTTCCAGTTGTCACTGAAGATTAATACATCATCAATATAAACAACACACCCTGCCAAACCCTCTGTTACAACATTCATGAGCTTCTGAAATGTGGCTGGTGCATTCTTCATACCATACGGCATTACTGAACATGCAAAAGACTTTACTAATGTTACAAAACATGAGATCTCCCTAGCACGTTCAGTCATAGGTTCTTGCCAGTATCCCTTTAACAAATCAAACTTACTTATGTACCTAGCCTTTCCCGATCTTGTCTATGCAATCTTCCACACGAGGGAGAGGGTAAGTGTCTGTTTTGGTTATCTGATTAACACGTCTGTAGTCGATGCAAAGCCTCTGTGACCCACCCGGCTTAGGGACTAGAGTGACAGGAGAACTCCACTCGCTCTGACAGGGCTCAATCATCTTGTGGTCCAACAGGTAGCCAAGCTCCTTCTGGATGAGAGGAACTTTCACTGGGTTCACACGGTAAGGAGGCAATTTAATTGGCTTTGCGTCTCCAACATCGACATCATGCATCAACACAGTGGTTCTTCCTGGAGTGGCACGGAACACTTGCGGGTACTCCTGCAGTAATGCCGAAAACTCCTGCCTTTCCTTGGGTGGTAGATGAGAAAGCTTAGTCTGGAGATCATTCATGACATCAGGATTCTTCCCCAAACTATCACTCAGGCTCATACTGCATGGGAGAGCTTCACTTGCAGACTCGGGTGGAACAGCTACAGTGCAGACTGGATTATTTTCGTCCCGCCTGTGATATAACTTTAGCATGTTGATGTGACATAGTTGCTTGCTCTTTCTACGATCTGGTGTGGCGATGACATAGTTGACATCACTGAGTTTCTTCTCCACGAAATAAGGGCCACTAAACTTGGCTTGAAGAGGTTGCCCATGAACTGGTAGCAGAATCAAAACCTGATCTCCTGGCTGAAAGTGGCGTAACCTGGACTTCTTATCATACCAAGTCTTCATCTTCTCCTGAGCAGCTCCTAAATTCTCTCTCGCCAGCTGTAAAGCAGTGGACAGCCGTTCTTTGAAATTCATCACATACTCCAGCAGGTTGACGTCATCTTCCTCCGACAGCCAGCACTCCCTGAGTAGCTTAAGGGGTCCTCTTACTTCATGGCCAAACAGTAGTTCAAAAGGTGAGAAGCCCAGTGATTCATTTGGAGATTCTCTTGCAGCAAACACAACGAATGGAAGACCTTTATCCCAGTCTTTCTGATGTTCCAAACAGTATTTCTTGAGCATCGATTTGAGTGTTTGATGGTATCTCTCCAACGCTCCTTGGGTCTGGGGATGGTAAGCTGAAGACGTGATCTGGGAGATGCCCAACTCTTTCAGAGACTGCTTGAAAACATTTGACATGAAATTACTTCCCCGGTCGGACTGTACCTCCTTGGGCAGACCAAACTTTGTGAAGAACCCTAGCATTTCCTTAACCACGTTCTTTGCTGAGATGTTTCTAAGTGGAATGGCTTCAGGATAACGAGTAGCCATATCAATCATGGTCAACACATAAGAAAATCCTGAAGAAGTCTTAGGAAGAGGGCCCACAATATCCACCAACACACGGGTGAAAGGCGCCTCAAAAGGAGGAATGGGAACTAGAGGTGCAACCTTTTCGGTCTGATTACACTTTCCCACAACTTGACAGGTGTGACAAGACTTACAATACCAGGAAACATCCCTGAAGATACCTGGCCAGTAGAAGTGTTTCAAAATGCATGCCACAGTCTTCCTCACTCCAAGGTGTCCTGCCAAACTGGAATCATGAGCCACTCGAATGATATCCTGCCTACAAACACGAGGGATGACAACTTGATGTACAACCTCCCATTCACAGTCGGCTGATGCTGTTGGGGGTCTCCACTTCCTCATAAGTACTCCTGACTTTACATAATAACAAGTAGAAGCACCGGCTGACTCTTCACTGTAAGCAGAGTTAGCTAGACCTTTCAACTCAGGGTCAGCAACCTGCAACTCAACCAACTCTTGACGAGACAAATTATCAACACTACGGGGTACTGCCTCATCTGGTGAGTGGTCCAAATTAGCAAGAAAAGTGTCAGCTAGGATAACATCATCATCATCATTATCCTCTAAATCACCAGTAACTTTAGACTTAGCCCTAGTGACAGCACATGCAGGGAACACATCAGGGACATCACAATCCCGGGACACAGCCACTGGCTCACTAGACAACTGAGGAGCTGGACACACTTGACTTCCACCAATATCATTTCCAAGTAAGAAAGTTACACCTGACATTGGGAGTGTCTCAACCAACCCAACCATAACAGAACCATTAACAAAACCAGACTCTAAATTCACTCTGCACAGAGGAACAGAGAAGTAATTATTCCCTACACCTTGTAAGATTACAGTTTCATCAGAGGAATTAAAATTAGAGCCTAGAACACTGGTCAGCATAAGGGATTGGCAAGCACCTGTATCACGATATATTTTAACTGATTTCCTGTCATTACTGTCCAGAGGACTGACAAAACCATCAGACAGGAAATTAGCACATGAACTCTTGAGAGTGTCACCACGTTACTGCTCAAAAGAGGAGCTCCATCATGAGAATTTAAGTTACCCCTCAAAGCAGGTTCAGTTAACTCAGTTAAAGAATTCTGGGAACTCTCAAGAGTGGACACTAGACCAATTGACTGAATATTTAAAGACTCCTTTTGTTCACATCACGCTGTCTCCTGAAACATCTCTCCGTAGTATGACCAAGCTTACTACAATAAGTACATTTACTTTTCTGAAATCTAGAGGTGAAGCTGGTATTTACTTCCTGAGAAACATCATCCTTATTCTCTTTCCTGTTACCTGTACTCTGAGTAGAGGCAACGTACTTACTCTCAGCTTTCCCTTTTTCTCTAGAATATCTCTTGTGAGTGAGAACATACTCATCAGCTAAAACTGCAGCATCAGACAAATTATCTATTCTTTTCTCATCAAGATATAGGCTTACATCTTTATAAATACACCTTTTGAAGTCCTCCAGCAAAATCATCTGCTTAAATTTGTCAAAATCAGAATCCACATTCTTAGAATTTAACCACTGCTCCAACAAATCTTCTTTGATTTTTGCATACTCAACATGGGATTGCTTATCTTGCTTGTAAGTTGTCCTAAATTTTACTCTATAGGCTTCAGGAACAAGCTCATAGGCCTTAAGAATCAAGCTCTTAACTACATCATAATTATCAGACTGATCCTGAGGCAAAGATGCATAAGTTACTTGAGCTTTACCGGTGAGAACAGTTTGAAGGAGTACTGGCCAATACTCCTTAGGCCAATTAAAACCTGTAGCTACCCTCTCAAACAACTGAAAATACTTTGTTAAATCAGATTCATTAAAAGGAGGGACAAGTTTAACATTTTTAGCCACATCAAAATCATCAGAGCTAGATGATCCAGTTCCACCTTGATTCATGCGATACTCATGGTCTGCCTGAATCCTGGCAAGTTCAATTTGTGCCTGAGCCTGTACCTGTGCCTCTTCAATACGAGCATTTGCTTCCTTAACACAAGACTCCGCCTCCTTAGCCTTAGCCTCCTGCAGAGCTAGCTGTAACTTAGGTAATTCAATCTGCGTTTGCTCATTTGGAGGAGTTACATTAAACAAGCTTTTATTAATCATGCCAACAATTTGATCTTTAGAATGATGAGAGTGAACTGCAATTCCCAATTGTTGAGCAACAAGCTTAAGTTCATTCTTTGTTCTGTTTTCTATATCACACACTGTTTGCACATTTGACAAAAAATCTTTGGCTTCATCAAGTGTAGTAATAGTAGCCATCATGAATATATCACAGTCACAAAATATCAAACAATATCCTTATGATAATATCCTGAATATCCTGATATGAGGTCGCCAAATTTATGTTACGGAACAGAGAAAGATAATGTACACTTTAAGTGAGAATACGAAGAGTCACTACTGTCCCGTAAAGTTCCAGGTTCAAAACAAAAGAGTTAGGTAAAATTACAAGTTGAAGTTTAATGCTTAAATTAACAACAAAACATTCAGGACTCATAAGGATAACGTAATGGCAAATAAACAGGTTAAATATATGGTTAACTGCAATAGCCTCTATTAACACGAAATTAGCAAGAGTAAATTTATCTAAGTCAGCCCTGATAAAATGAGATACCAGATAATACTCAGTGAATGCCAGATAAATAATTACAGATACAATCTATTATCAAAAATGACTGACAAAGAACCCTACATAAATTACAAACTTCACTAGGCCTACAAATTAAACTTATGCTATACAGTACAAGAAAAAATGCAACAACAGTTATACTCAAATTACACACAGCTGCTAGATGGTTGGAGACTTCTTGAGCACTCACAATAATAATATCTGTACAGGGGAGGACAGAGATGTGAACAAAATGAGGAGCAGATCTAAGTGGCAATGATGCAGAGATTGAGCTCATTATATAGGGGCTAGCAGAGCTTGATACAACTTGTAATAATGACGCGCAAATGAAGCGATGGGGACAAACGGTCGACAATCCCGCACTGAATAACAGAAAGGACGACTTACTCTACTATAACGGTAGAAGGGGGGGACTGAGGCAGAACAAGCTCGTGATCAAACATGCAGCAACTGTGCGTTAAAATTACACAAAGGATGATGAAATCATAGGCTATGTAACAATATATATATATATATACACAGGTATATATATATCCCTGTTGCACCCTTGCGCCATTGAGGATTACGATGTCAAACACCCATCAGAAGGGGAGAGTTCAAGGCCGCTCTCACACAGTGTTAATCACTAAGAATAACTTGGCGTCTCTGAAACACACACACACACACACACACACACACACACACACACACACACACACACACACAGTTTCACACACACACACACACACACACACACACACACACACACACAGAAACATATACACGCACACACACAAATACACAGAAGGGCCTGGCCGCAGGCGAAAATTATCTAAACTGCCCATGCGCCCTTCCCAAATACACACGCACACACACACACACACACACACACACACACACAAATATATATATATATATATATATATATATATATATATATATATATATATATATATATATATATATATATATATATATTATATATCTATATATCTATATCTATCTATCTATATAAATCGACTGACGTAAGCCCAAATAACTCAAAAGTACTGATCACGAGTGGATTGTACCCCTGTCAGAGTTATCGGCTGGTATACCCTAAGTCATACCCGAAATGAAATCCTTTTTTTTTTTTTTTTTTTTTTTTTTTTTGCTGATCCATGCACTTAAAATCAGGAAGGAAATCAGTGGGCATACGATTACACTTATAACTGGAAAAGAGAAGGAAACCACCAAGTTTTGATGTCATTATTAAAACATCTGGCGGAAAAGAATGAGAAGTGTGGCCATTCAACGTCGCTGCTAATTGCTCTCATTTAAGCAATGCAGTTTCATCATTACCTATCCTTAAAGAAGTTTTAAAAATTCGCCATCCAGAATTAGGGGAGTTCCAAAACCTTCACGCATTCAGCTGGGCTAGGTTGCATCCATCCAGGTGAGAGGCCAGCCATGTTCTTTCCATGCCACCTTTTCAGAAATGACTAATAGCTTTGAAGCCTACTTTCCACATCGTATATATATATATATATATATATATATATATATATATATATATATATATATATATATATATATATATACGATGTGGAAAGCAGGCTTCAAATATATAATCAGCCGTTTGAGTGTCCACTGCAGGACCTGCCTATCCCGACCGAAGTGGGGACGATACAGCCAATGTTTCTCTACCAAGTGGCTTGGGCTGTCTAATAGAGATCGTATGTAGGGTGAGAAGTGCTTGTAAGTGTAATTGTAGTGCTGGAGTGGCTTTGGAAGTGTGTGTAGTCCGTGAACCAAGTGTAATTGGCCCGCGCAAGCCGACTGGGTGCAAGCATACTTTATAGTACGCGACACTGGTTCTTATGTCCGCCAATGCAGTATGTGGCCTGAAGAACACTCCCAAAGTTTATTACCCTGGCGGGGCGCGAACCCTCGTTCTTTAGTGTACGTAAACACACACTTTACCACTGTACCACAGAGGCTCCATATATATATATATATATGACAACCTCACTATGTAACATAAAATTTACTCCTCCCCTATACAAATAATGCTCGCATGTCAGAGGACATTACAGGTAACGAAAAGAGCAGAGTAGACAAGAAAGGGGAGAGAGAGAGAGAGAGAGAGAGAGAGAGGTGGAGTGGGAGGAGTACTCAAACACTTTCTCAAAACACATAGATTTAGAACATTTTCAGTTATCAGTTATTTCAAATGAAGAATAAAAAGGTTTGTAAATTTTCGACATACCTGTACATGCAACCAGGCGTCTAATATCAGAGTCCATAACGGGTACCAGAAACACGTACGGCGATACAAAGTTATGATAAAACAGGGAATAAAAGTTAAGATATTCGTTTCCTACTTCACAATGCAAAGAGCAAGTGATTTCGGCAGCCGCCAATCTCTCTCTCTCTCTCTCTCTCTCTCTCTCTCTCTCATATACATAATTTCTTAAAAGCTTCCTGTTCTCCTGCCCTCACTCTCTCCCTCCAGTACTACGCTCCAACACACTCCAACAGATTCCCTCTTTCACACGTCCTGTCGCCAACACACCCCTTCTACCAGACTCTCTCTCTCTCTCTCTCTCTCTCTCTCTCTCTCTCTCTCTCTCTCTTAAATCCTCTTGCTCCCACATTTAAGACTCAAGTTTTACCTAATTTCTTTGCTTCTAGAATGAGAATCTGTTGGGGAAGAAGAAATAATATTAAAATATGTGTAAGTTAGAGAGAGAGAGAGAGAGAGAGAGAGAGAGAGAGAGAGAGAGAGAGTGTGACAAACAGACAGACAGACAGACAGTCAGGAGAAAAACACACACACACACACGTGAGAGAGAGAGAGAGAGAGAGAGAGAGAGAGAGAGAGAGAGAGAGAGAGAGAGAGAGAGAGAGAGAGAGAGAGAGAGAGAGTTCAGTACATGTAAAGAGGATCGTCCCCAACATTAATTAACTCCCTTATTTCAATGACGTCTTTTTTTATCGTTTATTTTTAGTTCCTTTTAACTCTTTTATTTCGAAAGAGTGAAATAATTCTAGTATTCAATGTAGTAGTAGTAGTAGTAGCAGTAGTAGTAGTAGTAGCAGTAGTAGTAGTAGCAGTAATAGTAGTAGTAGCTGTTGTTGCTGTTGTTATAGTTGCAGTCCCAAGCTCAACTGAAAGTGCACCCAGTGGATTGCAGCTCATGATTCCCTTCAGTATTCCACCATCCTCCTTTTGAGGAGATTGGAAGTGAGTTTAGAATTTTGTATACCCAGGCAGTGGAGCCGACTTGTCATATCTGTGACACTACATGAAGGCGTCCCTCTGCAGCACCTCTGAAAACATTAACGAGATCTACACACACACACACACACACACACACACACACACACACACACACACTCACTCACACACACAAATCTTTTGATGGTTGCAACACCAACAGGATATTAATAACATGCCAAAGAATGGATCAATGTATGCCAATTCTAAGGTTCTTGCAATGTACTATAATTTTACAACTTCGCTATGATGACAGCGTTAATAAATGGTTCTTCCTACCGCCAGGCAGTCTTCATCAGCTTGGCAGTGACTTTTCAAACTGTAAGGGTTACATAATGGCTATAGTTATTTGTTTGTAATTTCACCACATACTCCTCAGGCGGAAGGAGAGAGAGAGAGAGAGAGAGAGAGAGAGAGAGAGAGAGAGAGAGAGACCGTTTCTTTTTTCTTTCTTTTGATGATATTAAGTCAATGAGAGGTTTTTCAAGCTAGAGGAGTTGCATGCCACATTATATTTATTTATAAATTGTGCGAAGTTGGATGATTTAATTTTCTGCAAAGCGCCCTATGCCGTTGCTCGGCATCCAGCCTGTGTGTGTGTGTGTGTGTGTGTGCTTTAACTCAGCCTAGGCAATTTGATGGATCTGAATAAAATTCTCAGGTGAGTTCGTCGGATACTGGGAGGGTTTTCCATTATATACATTTTTTTAACCTAGATTTTTAGGGGGTGAAACCCCCTTAACCAAATTAAAATTTCTCAGAAATAGTAAAACGAAGGTAGAGATGGCTTTGATACCTTAGTACAGTACAAGATGTACAGTGGACTCGCGTAATGTGATTTTCAGGAAGGGTCACCCCCCCATCAATGTTTCTTGCGGAGGTCAGTCCCCTGCCCCCTGCCCTCCCAAAAGTAAAAAATAGTAGAAAGAGCTGAGTGAAACTTCCCAGTTTAGTTCATCGGGTTACTCCGAAGATGTTTCACTATATACAGTTTTGTAATCATGATTTTTGGTGAGTCAGCCCCATCTCCAAATTAAAATTTCCCAAAAATAGTGAAAGGACGGCAGCTATGGCTTCGACATCTTAGTACATGTTGTAAAATGGACTCTCATCCGTAGTGCACATTTGGGGAGAGTCACCCTCCCAGTGTTTTTGTGCTGGGTCAGCCTCTCCCGAAATAAAATCGATCAGAAGTAGGGGAAGTGAGCATATGCATTTCATTTAAACTGGTATACATATCGCAGGACTGGATATGCAGTTTCCATGTTTTCTCCGAATGCCCAGGAAAAAACTGCAGGTTTACATTATTTTTTGTTACCAATTCCCTACAAGAAATATCCGCAAATGGTAATCAAACTGTCTGCAGAAATAAAACAGAGATGACGTAATCAGGCAACTGGCGTTAAGGATTTATGCCAGTCCTTGTGGAGAAGCAAGACTTAACCAGAGAAAAGGGCTCATCCTACTGAACGGGTTACACTGTACAACAATGATATTGCTTCAGAGACAAAAACATTCAATTGGCCAGCTCCTTGCTGCCCGTATTACAAGTTGTGTTTTCTTTCTTTGCTGTATTCTTTCTTGTTTTATTGTGGCAGGCACTTCTACCCTTCAAAATTAACCGATTCCCTCCAAACCTGTACACAATGACCAGCCTATGACCTAATTGTGTCCGCAAGGTTTTGGCTGCTAGGCAACTACTCGGGCCGTGTATACGGAAATTGACGGGAACCAGTGGCTGGCCCTTGCACCTTTTTTTTCAGATTTCGAAAATCGATTGTTTTTTTCTTACTAAATTGAAGAGAAACGTCTTGTGCACTTGGCAATACAATTTTTGATCCTAAACCCATCCTGTGCTTCACAATGAAGGACGAAAAATTTGGCAAAATGACTGCATATACGCCGGTGAAAAATAAGCAGAGGGGTGAAAACACTGCACTAAAAAATATCGACATTCCCTCCCCCCCCCCCAAAAAAAAAAAAAAAATCAATAATACTGAAATTATTTTCAATGACTAGATATGTTTATTACGAACAAAATCAGTACATAACATGGGATGTTTATAAATAACAATTATGAGTTTTTGTTTGCACATTTTTTTTTTATTTATTGTGTTTATGCAAGTATCGATTTATTTTTGTTGTCTGGGTGGTTTGGCTTGTGTTTAAAGACAGGCGAGAGAGGGTATTTTTTTACTCTAACCAGATAATGGTCTTCTTTTATGTGTGCAGGCTGAAGAGCAGCGGCTAAAATGCGATAGGCCCGCTTAGAGGTGGCCATCGTCGCCTACCGGCTTGTTCTATGTAATACTGGTCTGCTGAATATGAAAATGGCAATTAAAATACTCATTTAGTTGCTGTTTTTGAGATATGATATGCTTTTACTTAGTGAGGCAGATACTTCAAGAGTAACCAACGTCAGTTTCCGTACAATTCAGACAAATTTTATTTTCTATAACTACAAAATCGATTTATATTGGCTCTATTCATTATTTTCACAAATATTGTATATGCAATCATTATGCTTATTATTTCAAATTATATATTAATTATTCTTTGATTTAAGGAAGTTTATTTATGTATGATTTAGCTGCGCTGGATGTGCGAAACTGCTTAAAATCAGCAGATAATTTTTGCTATAAACGTATCAATGTCACATTGAAATCACAGAAGCGGACAATCACACCTATAATCCAGAAGGCATGCAAGCTGTTTTTCGGCTGTGCTGTAGGGGACCTGGACAAGAACTGGGCATCGCATGTTTGGTGCAACGCATGTCCGTCAAACCTTCGCCAGTGCCTAACGAAAACAGGAATTCGATGCCTTTCGCGGTTCCAGTAGTTTGGAGGAAGCCAGCTGACCACTCAAGCAATTGTTGCCTTTGGTGCCTCGAGAGGGTCAATGTTCAGGTGTGGGGGAAAAAAAAAAAAGGGCTAAACAGCTTGCCTACTCGAACATTCCGTCTGCAATAAGACCATCTTCCCATGGAGATCAGCTTCTTGTTCCACAGCCACCAGATAACTACAGTTTTGACTCTGAAGATGAGGAAAATGAACGTGATGATCTTGAGTCTTCTACTTTTGGGGAATCCAGTTATGCTCCTGATTGTACAACCGAACCCCATATGATCACAGAGCGAATTGAATGATCTGGTTCGAGATCTAGAGCTCCCTAGAAGCATAGCGGAGCTTCTTGGATCACGACTACAAGGGTGGAATCTTGATGAAAACATTCTTGTGTCCATGTTTAGAAATCGAGACAAAGAATTTACTCCATTCTACAAAATTATTGGGAATCTTGCTGCATGTAACGATGTAAATGGGCTGACAGAAGCTATGAGTACTGATCATAAAGCAGAAGATTCGAGTCTTTTTATTGGTTCTTCAAAATAAAGCTTGAAAGCCGTTCTTCTGCACAAAAGAAATGAGTTGTCGCGAATTCCAGCGGGATGTGCAGTCAACATGAAAGAAGCATGAAAACTTGAGAGAGTTGTTGCATTATATTGAGTATGAACAGCATAATTGGCTGCTTTGTTGTGATCTGAAGGTCGCCTCTATTTGGACTGCAACCTGGCTGCTTCCTCTGCTAATGGGATAGTCGGATCGGGGAGTCTCAGTGGAACAAGAAAGATTGGTCACCCACAATGCTTTGAATCCTGGAATGAAAAACGGACTGAATCTTACTCTAGTAGATCCTAATAAGGCACTTTTACCCCCTTTACACATCAAGCTGGAATTAATGAAAAATTTTGTCAAAGCCTGGTGCTGCTGTCCGGTATCTAAAAGCAAACTTCCCAAAACTCAGAGGCGAAAATCGTGGAAGGAGTGTTTGTAGAAGCACAAGTAATGGAACTTCTCAGAGGTGAAGTATTTGATGAAATATTGGGAGATGCGGTGACACAAGCATGGCAAGCCTTCTGATTGGTTGATGAAGGTTTCCTGGGAAAGAAAAGAGGTGAAACTATCAACACCTCATCGAAAACATGTTGCAAGCATACAAACAACTGGGTTGCAACATGTACGGTACTTAAAAATACACGTCTTACATTCGCACCTAAGCTTTTCCCCCCAAATTGTGGTGCGGTAAGTGACCAGCACGGGGAAATTTTCCACCAAAAAAAGATATCAAGGAAAGTGGACTCCATCACTACTTGCAGATTTTTGTTGGACCACAAACAGAGATGCACCTGATACAACATACAAGATGCAGGCTAAAAAGTGCTCTTTGGAGACGTGATAAACATCCTTTTGATTGTTATTATTTTCCATTGTAGTTTTTGCATTAATTTATGCAGTTTGTTTTAAGTTATTTTTAACGCCAGCCTTTACAAGGTTTTTGGCCGACTCTGTGTGTGTGTGTGTGTGTGTGTGTGTGTGTGTGTGTGTGTGTGTGTGTGTTATCATTATATCTCATGAAAGGTTTGAGCTATCAACATAAGAAACTTTCAGGATATCAAGATATTGCCAAAATCTTGGACAAGTTAGAAAATACGCACACTAGGTCAAGGTTGCCAAAATTGTTGCCAAAGGTCAACTAGTTTTTATCACCCGCCTTTAGCACGAGTATACTCATGATCGACTCGAGCTAACAACAAGAAACCTTCAGCGTATCAAGATATGGCCAAAATCTTGGACATGCTCAAAAATGAGAGCTCGGGGTCATGGCCAAAGTTACCAAAATGGCTGCCAAGGATCAATTAGTTTTTATCGGCCGCCTTTAGCACTGTTATCTTATGAACGGCTTGAGCTATCAACATAAAGCCTTTAGGGTATCAGCATATGGCCAAAATCTTGAACGAGTTCGAAAATGGGTACTCGGAGTCAAGGTCAAGGTCATTAAATGGCTGCCAAAGGTCAACTAGTTATAGCCCGCCTTTAGAAGGCAGAGTGATAATGTTTTTGCCTTCCTCTGTGTGTGTGTGTGTGTGTGTGTGTGTGTGTGTGTGTGTGTGTGTGTGTGTGTGTGTGTGTGTGTGTGTGTGTGTGTGTGTGTGTGTGTTCCCATTATATCTCGTCTCGTGAACGGCTTGAGCTATCATTATGGAACCTTCAGTGTATCCAGATATGGCCAGAATCTTGGACGAGTTCGAAAATGGACACTCGGGGTCAATGTCAAGGTCACCAAACTGGCTGCCAAAGGTGAACTAGTTTTTGTTGCCCGCCTTTAGCACCATTATAAATCATGAATGGTTTGAGCTATCAACATGAAACGTTCCGGGTATCAAGATATGGCCAAAATCTTGACTGAGTTCGAAAATGAATGCTAGGGGTCAATGTCAAGGTCACCATAATGGCTGCCAAAGATCAATTAGTTTTTATCATCATCCTTTGGCACATTATATCATGAACAGCATGAGCTATCAACGTGAAACCTTCAATGTATCAAGATAAGGTGAATATCATGGACTTGGCCAACAGCTTATTCTTGTGGGCGATTAGCATTCGTCCCTCGAATGCTTCTCTTTTGATATAGACTGTTTTTTTGTGAAAGGTGATGACTGAATTTCGTAGAGTTTTGCGAAAAATTTTCGCATTTGGTTTGTAAGTAGCTTGTAACTTGGCCAACAGCATATATCGGGTGCTGATTTTGTTCAACTAATTTGGATCACCATTGAAAAAAAAAAAAAACTAAATAAATAAAGCTGTAGAGGCACTCAGTGGAGCGCATCTCTCCGACAAGGGCAACGTAATTTCCAAACCACTCTTCACAGTGGGTTAGGTTCTCTCATCACTGATTAGGGTTTCCCAAAAAGTGTTTACTCGATCCTGAATCAGTAATACGACCCGGGTCGGTCCCAAAAGATAATCGATTGTTCCTTGGGACATGGACTATCTACCTACCAAATTTGGTCCAAACCTCTCTTTTAGTTTCTGAACAATCCTGCTAACATACAGACAAACTAAACAAGCTAACAAACAAACAGGGGTGAAAACATTCTCGCCTTGTCGAAGAGAAAAATGCTGAATAACCAAGACAAAAATAGAAGGGGTTCTTCTGTTGACCAAAAATGAAGTTGCTATACTCACTTTGCTCTAACTTGGCCTAAAACTGTCCTCTCTCCATCTTGAATGCTGAGTTATAGCAATAGATTAGCACTTGAATAATGTGCTGGTCAGAATGTAGTGCAAGGAAACAGAGTCGTAGTATTGTCTTATTCTACCACTGAGTTAGATGAAATAAGCTGACAAAGGACGAAAATCTGGGCCAAGTTAGTGTGAAAGAAGTATAATCCCTTGAATCCGATGGTTTGTTTCACAGTTTATTCTTCATAATTCCAAAAACATATTCATTAAAAAAAAATTGTTTCGCACTGATATGGTTTATGAAGGATATATTTGAGTCTTCCACTTCGAAAGTCTCTCCTAAGTTGAATAAAATTGTTTAACTATGTCATGAAAACACACACACACACACACACACACACACACACACACACACACACACACACACACACACACACACACACACACAATAATATGTTAGTAGCTGCAACCCCAGACTCATCTGAAAGTGAAACCAGTGGACTGCAAGTCAAAGATACCTTTCTTTCGCGGTCCTTTCAAGGGATAGGGAGGGGATTGTGGGATGGTATTCATAACTGGGCAGCTTACCACCCTGCCATATCGGTGTCACCACATGAAGGCGTCCAGCTCCAGAACCAACGTCATCCTAGTGAAGTGTTGACGCCATTTTTTGTAAGATGCTGAACTTCCGTGTTATTTTTCCAACCCTAAAGTGGTTTTCTTCCGCATCAATAAACTTTTAGTAAATAAGGGCTTCGAAATAATCTTCAGTGACCCTTCCAAAGCAATGGCGATTTTTCTCTCTCATTATGGCTACCAGGAAACGATTTTATCCCCTTCAGTATGGTCCTCTCGTAGTGAAAGGGCTAAATAGTGATAAAAGTAAGCCAGGCACCAGGACACATTGAAGTTGATAAAACTGAGATACGGTGAGATGAGGTGAGAGTAGAGGTGAGGTGAGGTGAGAGTGGAGGTGAAGTGACGTGAGGTGTGGTGAGGTGAGCTGAGAATGAAGAAATATTGACTTAGTGTACAGTGAAGTAAGGTGGGATGAGAGTGGAAAGACAGCGATGCAATGCAGTGTAAGGTGAAGTTGCGTGTGGTGAGGTGAGGTGAGGTGAGATGAGGTGAAGTGAGAATGTAGGGTAGGCAGAGTTAAGTGAGGTGAGGTGAGATGAGATGAGGTGTGTGTGGTGAGACAGGTATGTAATCTGGTGTAAGGTGAGGTAAGGTGAGAGTGGAAAGATGGGGATGTGATGCAGTGTGATGTAAAGTTAAGTGAGATGATGTGCCGTGGGGTGAGGAGAGGTGTAACCTGAGTGGTAGAAATGTAATATAATGTTAAGTGAAGTGACGTGACGTGAGGTATGAAAGATGAGATGAGTGGAGAGATGGCGATGAACTGTAGTGTGAGAAGTGATGGTGAGGTGAGGTAAGAGTGGAGAGGTAGGGATGTAATGTAGTGTGACGTGGCGTGAGATGGGATGACTTGAGGGTGAAAAGGTAGAAATGTAATGTAGTGTGAGGTGAAATGAAGTGAAGGTGAGATGAGACTAGACTGGAGTAGTAAGGTTGTAATATAGTGTGAGATGAGGCGAGGACAGGTGAGAATGGAGGAGCGATACAATACCGTGTGAAGTGTGCGGTGAAGCAGGGTTGGGAAAGGTGCTGTGAGGGGGCGGAGAAAAGAACACTGAAGTAACACGAATAAATTAGAATATATAATAAGTAGAATAAAAGACGCCATCGTACTGAAGCGATATAAAATACAACCAATGATACGAAAATGTTCAGAAAGTTATGCATTAATAAGCATAGTTTTAATATCATGTAAATACCTGGCTGCTACTCAGACCTTGACAAGAGAGAGAGAGAGAGAGAGAGAGAGAGAGAGAGAGAGAGAGAGAGAGAGAATGCCATCTTTTATAACACAGTTTGTATTATGTTGCAGGAGTACAAGTACGGTAAATGTTTTTTCCTTGGAGGCCTATAATGAGTCGTACAATGAAAACAAAAGGCTTAACTTACAATAATTTTCTTTTACGACACATTGTTCTATATTATAAAAGTCATATGAACATAAGCAAAAAAAAAAAAAAAAAAAAAAGGAACATGCCACTTTAACTACATCAACTTCAGCCTCTATTACATTAACTGCCAGAGTTTTTACAATTATATCGAGGACAAGAATGTCGGAAAACTTAACAATTACAAGTATTCTACATCTACAGCAAGCGTTTAATGTGACAGCTTTGCACTGTGGCTCGTGTTTTACGATGAAGGTAAGTTTCTGACACATATAGATAGTGCTTACCTTAACTGTAAGCGTTTCAGTAAAAAAAAAAAAAAAAAAAGTAGTTTTCATATAAAAGTGTCTTACATTAACGTGGGTTTTATATTTACGGCATAAGTAAAATTAAAAGCGTTTTTAATATATTTACTATCTATCTATCTATCTATCCATTGCCAGACGCCTCAATCCCGTTCGGGGTGGCCACAAACAAATCGCCTCCACGTCGCCCTGTCCTCCGCCATTTCACTGCCCTGCTCCCATCTCACACACCCCTCTCTCATATACCTCTCCACCCCATCCCTCCATCTCATCCTCGGCCTCCCCCTCCCTCTTCCCCCCTCCACCTCACTCACATACACTCTCTTTGTCAGTCTCTCACCCTCCTTCATCTCCACATGGCCAAACCACCTCAGTGTGTTCCTCATAACGCTTCCTATCACATCCACATCCACAGCACAACTCTTCTTTATATCCTCATTTGTCAGCCTGTCTCTCCATGTGACTCCACAGGCTCCCCTTAAATAACTCATTTCCACTGCTCTCACTCTTGACTTGTGTCCTTCCAGCAACGTCCAAGCTTCACTTCTATACATTAGAGTTAGTATCACAAAACTGTCATGTAGTAACTTTTTCACTTCCATGCTCACTTCCCTGTTTCTTATCACTGCTTTCAAGGAACCAGCAACCTTTCTTCCCTGCTGTACCCTTTCAAGCACTTAACCCTCCGAACCTCCATTCTTACACATCACACTACCCAAGTACTTAAACGTACTCACATTTTCCAATTCCTCACCATCCAACCTCGCTGTACATTCACTGACTTCACCTCTCTCAAAGACCATCACTTTACTCTGCCTACATTCACCTTTAGATTCCGTTTCTTACACACTCTCCCAAACTCATCTACCAAGCCTTGGAGCTCCCCTTCGTCTTCACTCAACAACACAGTATCATCTGCAAACAACAATACAGAGAGTTTCCAAACACTACCTTCTCTCACCAGGGGCACTCCAACATCCACAACCCTACCTTGTACCTCTTTTATTACGCCATCCATGTACAGATTGAACAACCATGGAGACATGACACATCCCTGTTTCAACCCAACCTTCAAAGAGAAAAATTCACTCAGTTCACCATCCACACGCACTGCAGCCTTAGCATCATCATACATACTCTTCACAGCATTCAACAACGTCCCATCTATTCAATATATTCTTAATACTTTCCACAATCCTTGTCTATCCACCCTGTCATATGCTTTCTCCAAGTCCATGAAAGCCGCGTACAACTTCTTTCCCTTCTATAGAAACTTTTTTTTTTTTCCATCTACGGATGAATATCTGATCTACACAACCTCTTCCCCTCCTAAAGCCTCCCTGTTCTTCTCCAACTAATTCCTCTGTTCTTTCTCTAACTCTGTCATTAAGTATCGTACTATACACTTTTCCTATTATACTAAGAAGACAAATGCCCCTATGATTACCACACACTTCTTTTTCCCATTTTCCTTTGTACAAGGGAATGATTATACCTGACTTCCAATCCTCCGGGACTCTACCTTCCTCCCAGGCCAATCTGCACATTTTCCACATCCATCCTACTACTATCTCTCCCCCATGCTTCAGCATTTCATTACACACTCCATCAATTCCTGGGGCTTTCCCCAGTTTAACTTTCTTCATTGCTTCGACAACTTCTATCCTACTGATTTTTTCCTGTCTTCCTGTCTTCTCCTGTGTAAAATTTACAAGTTCATTACATCATGCCAAGTGAGGTAGAGTTACAGGAAGTTTTCATTTAATTACAGCATTTGTTTAACATTTACAGCAAGTATCTCACAAAAACGACTCGTACATAGCAAATGTTTTATATTTACAACAAGAATTTCACATTTATAGAGAACTTTTCACATTTAGTGTTTCTCATTCACAGTGTAAATTTCACATTTACAAAGAGCATCTGACATTAACAGCTAGTATTTTATATCTATAGCAAGTGTTCTGTATTTATATGTACAACAAGTGATTTACATATAGACAAGTTCCTCTGACAACATGCAGATAGCTGGCTTTAACTCCGACCCAGACAAACGTGAAGTTGGTGATGATAATGAAGTACGTGTGTGTGTGTGTGTGTGTGTGTGTGTGTGTGTGTGTGTGTGTGTATACAGGGGACGTCTCACTATTTGTTTATATAAAGCGTGAATGGGTATATTTGGTTATTCATGTCTGTCCTACTCTATTTCTCACACAGTCTCTCTCTCTCTCTCTCTCTCTCTCTCTCTCTCTCTCTCTCTCTCTCTCTCTCTCTCTCTCACTCTCTCTCTCCCCCCCCCTCTCTCTCTCTCTCTCTCTCTCTCTCTCTCTCACACACACACACACACACACACACACACATTGGACCCTTCACTTCAGAATGATATCGAGTATCATCTAAGGGCAGAAAGACTAAACCCAAGCTCAACGCGGTCGTAATAAAGGCGTAAAATTGTATCAGTGTAGCTGTATTAAGTCAAGGCAGAGTGGAACGCTGCCTCTTCGCCCAACAGTTCCTCCTATAGCTCATTTGCTTAACTTGGCGGAGATTGCTACCCTTTTGCAGCCATTTCCCGTATCTCAATGGAAGAATAAGGCAGTACTACGGTTCAACATCCAATTTATTATACCCTTTCGTGACTGGCAGCATATTCTAGCACTGATCTCCTGTTTTAATCCAGCATGCAGAATGAGGAGATGGCAATTTTACTCCTAGTTAAAGTGAACAAAGTATAATTTACGTCTGAAGGAGAAAGGATGATAATTAAACAAGATGAAAAAGGCTGAATTAATGCCTAGGGAATGTTCGGGGACCCATTAATGCAGACAAATAATTTTTAGTAAGTTACATTCTTACCACAAAATACGACCTGCAGTAATCGACGCTACATCCAGGTCCTCAAATATACTGAACAGGGACCTGGGGTAAGCATACTTTTATCCAAGAGTCTGACCTGCCCTAGACTCGAACTCTGATTCTTCAAGGACGAGCAGGGGGTTGTTTATCCGTGCGCCACTGGCTCCTTGATATTACAAAAAAAAAAAAAAAGAAGAAGAAGAAGGGGGAGGAGGGGACTTAAAGTTATGTAGTGCAGATCCAGTGTGTTTGTTCAATCGTTTTTATTTTCTGTTTTACTTAATATCTCTTCTTTTTGTTTTCCCTTTATCAGCACTGAACTTTTGCTTTACGCTGTCCGGTTCTAATGACTCTGAATAAAATCGCATGGCGTTAGCTGGAGCAGAATACCACAGCTGTCCCGAAGTGTAAGGGCTACCTGTGATAGAAAGGACTCTCTTAGGTTCCTGTGCTCTATCTCAGGTTAATAAATTTGTCTGGAGTTAGCTAAAATAAATGCTAGAGTTATCTCGACTTTGAGAACGTAGATGACAAAATTATCCACACTCTCAGGTTCCTATGTTATATATAAGTTAAAAAAAATAAAAATCATCTGGGCTGGAACGGAATCCCAGAGAAGTCCCGACCAACTGGGAGTTGATGGTGACAGTAATGACAATTTCACGTTCCTCTGCTCTCTCTCAGGAGAATAAAATGGACTAACGTTGGCTTTAACGGAATCCTAAAGTAGACCCGACCAAGAGCGAGTTGATGTTGGGGGTATTAACACTCTCAGGTTGCTATCCTCAATTGTAGGTGAATAATACTTTTTAGCACTAGTTGGAATGGAATACAAGTGTTATCGCGACTATGTTAGGCTTGATGATGAAAGTATTAACACCGTCAGATTCTTATGCTTACTCTCAGGTAAATACAGACCATCTGACGATGGCTGGGACGAAATACATGGCTTGTCCCTACGGATGATTTCCGTCCTGTGTACAATTTTTACACTTTTTTTTTTCCTTTTCCAGGAAAGTCTGGACGATGCAAGGTTTGTTTTCTTAGTATCAGATTAGGTTAGCGTATTAGTTGGGTTAATCTATTATGTTAGGTTAGGATAGTTTAAGTTATGTTAGAGTAAAAAAAAGAAAAAAAGAAAGAAAAGAAAAAATGTAAGACTGACGATCCTGGGAAAATCAAACTTAGTACGTGGTGCCAAAATGGTGCACAGAGCGTAAATCTGCATCTCGACCAAGAGAGGGTTGATGGCAATAAAATTACTCCCATGTTCCTGTGCTTGCTCCTAAGACAATAAAATCGTTTAGTTAACACAGAAAAAATAAAAATGATGGCTTTGTTACGATAATAAGAGGATTAAAACTGAACTCACAGCAGGGTTCTACATTTACAAGTCAGTTCACATTTACACTGGCACTATATTACATGAAGGTTGTGCAGACATAATAAACTTCACATGTACAGTTACCATCTAATTTTACAGGAGTATTATTTTTATTTACCGCATTCATTTGGTTTATACAGAAAATGATTTCGTGTGTACAGGATGTTTTACATTTTCAGCCATCGGTCTCATAACCTGCAAGTAAATGGCTCTCAGTCTGACGCTTACAAAATTGGTGATTAACATAAATGAGACAGACAGACAGACAGACACGGAGGACTCTAATTACGAGCGAGCGATGCGATTGTTTAAGTTTCGCTGGGAAATGAGCGACCCGACCCGACCCGACCCGACCCGACATGACACGGTTCTACCACGATGGTTTTCAGAGGCTAAAAACTTTTCTTCTAAGTGAGGTCGAGAAGAGGTTCTTTCAGCAGGTAGTAGTTAAGTTCAATGAATTTTGTTTTAAGCCATATATTTACTCTTGACCAAAGAAATCCCTTGGAATACCCCTTTTCAAGGGGAGGTATCGAGGGCTTCAGTTGACATGCTCCACTATGAAATCGAATTAAATTTCTTGTTTTAACACTAGCTTCTTGCGTAAATTCTAACAAATTAGTATCAGATATTATGCTCATAATTTTGCATGAACGTGTTTTCTTTGTTTAGAGGGTGAAATCAGCAAGGGTAATCGCCCCATTTCTGGGTCTTTTCATTCGATCAATAGCCAAGCGTTAACCGATGCAGTTCTTTGACACGGCAAGTCGGAAGCAGAGAACTGTACGTTGCCCTTGTGATAAATGCTACGGCGCCTCACTATATGCACATCCAGAGAGAAGACGTGAGAGAAAACGTGAGAAAGTAAATATTTTAGCTCAATTCTTCTTCTGTTATTGTCCAACTACCTCATCAGAAATGTTGAATGTTTACACCAAGATGAAATTGTGATGATAGGCGTACGAGTATGTATAAACGTTCGCTCGCTGGTGACGCTCTCACAAAGCGTACTTTACTGGTTTACTATTATTATTATTAATATTATTATTATTATTATTATTATTATTATCATTATTATTAGTAGTAGTAGTAATAGTAGTAGTAGCAGCAGCAGGAGAACCAGCAGCAACATTATTATTATTATTATTATTATTATTATTACTATTATCATTATTATTATTATTTCTATTATTATTGTTGCTATTATTATTATTATTATTATTATTACTGTTATCATTATTATTAATTCACCATTATATTATTTACTTATTTTTCAAACACGGTGATGACTCTGCCTAAGAATAGCCTTTTGTTCTGAAGGGCTTATGAACGTTATATGTCTCACTCCGCCAGTTCCAATAGTCCCTCTGGAGCTGAATATAATCGCCCACAGATGCACACAAGAAAGCAGGGTAGTCGTAATGAAGTGGCTGCTTCTCTCTTGATTTAATACATTGGCGAGGAAAGAACCCCCCTTTTTTCTGCTCTCCGACTGACGATCTTTCAACATTTATGAGTGGCTAAAGGTCAAATACGGCTGTAAAATATATTCAACTCTATGTAGTTCTCTGACGAAGAAGAAGAAAAAAAAAAACTAACTTAGCTTTGGAGTGTAATGTCAGACGAGTTTATTCAGTAAAGAAGTTGGCTCTCGTCTTTTAAGGAATATTCTGTTCACTACGAGGACATACTGTATTTTACCATGATACCGGATGATTACTTTCAGCTGACAAAGGATCTGTCAAACCAAAGAGAAACAATTAATCTTCACCAAGCCCTCCAATACAATAACGGATTTTCTGTTTATCCCATCTACCGTTAGACAATTTTATTAACCTCGGGAAAAAAAAAAAAATGGGCACAGACACACACTTGTCGAAGGATTTAATATTAGCAGGAAGCTGCGACGACCTTTATCCGCTTAAATGAAAGGACCTCTTTATTTAATTACATTCTTTACCCTGTATTTTGTCATGACTCAACAACGCAAAAACTATTTTCAGAAAATCATAAAAGTTATTGCGAGAGAGAGTAAAATACTTTATATGTTCAACTTTTTTTTTTCCCCCCAAAGAAACAGAGCAACAGCAGGTCTATTTTTTTTCTTTTTTACACTACTCTGTTTTCGCATTTCTTGTTTTACGGATGATTTATATCTAAACATATGCAATGAAATGCTACAACATAGCCTAATTATTACGTAGCGTAAAAAAACGTTTTAAGATACAGCAAGACGCTTGTATTCGGCTTTGGACAAACCCTTAGTGTTGGGGTTGGAAACTACGTCTAATAATCCACTGGGCACAATGACGGCTATAAACTTTTATTCTTAACATCGTCTAATGAATTATTCAGTGTGGGAGAGACTTCGCTTGATGAAGGGGTCAGAAACACCTCCAGTATTCCTATCAGTTCAATATCGCCTTTATATAATCTGTTATTGTTTTAACGCCACACGATACTGTTTAAGATTGTATCTGCACCTTTGGCTTCCAGCACAGAATATAGAGCACTGCATTCCGGATATACGAGTATACTATGCCGCAGAATCTACACTTTTCCAAGGTATGGCCAGAAGCCTCGTCGGTAAAGACAGCTCCCTAGTATTTCTTCCGTGTTTCTATATTGTTGTTTGGTATAGTGGTAAGTTTCTGTATGTTATTTACGCAATATATATTAGTGTAAAGCAAAGATTTCAACACACAAGTGACGAATAAACTGCAATAAAATAAAAACTAAGGAAGAAATATTATTTGCAAATCTCTTTAACTAGTCATTAATTTGCTTTCGAACACTGAGAATTGAGAAATGCTAAAAAAAGATGACATTTTCCAACTATAGACCTTTTATTTTAACCTGGCCTAGATTTTCGTCTTTTTGAAGCTTATTCCATATAGATCAGTGGGAGAAAAAACAACGCTACGGCTCTACATTCTTTCCATAGCACCTCCTCCTGACTATAGTATCGGCGCATGACTCTGAGGTTGTCATTATCGTACCCTGGCAACCTACCATTCAAAAGTGCGTCCGATTTCGTATCATATCATACACGAATCATATTATTATGCACCAATATATCATAAACGAATATTATTATACGTGAACGTATACACGAATCACATACGTCTCATATTATACACGAAATCAGACGCACTTTTGAATGGTAGGTTGCCAAGGCACGATATAACAAACTCAGAGTCGCGCGCCTCGACTACAGCATCATTGTAAATTAATCTCTTGTTAGTCCCCAGCATTCAAGATGGAGTGATGGAAAGTTTAAGCTATGTTAGTGTAAAAAGAGTATAATTAAAAGAATCAATTGTGGGAAGCTTCCTAGGTGGAAGAGAACACAGCGTGCAGAGTGGAAGAGCCATTGTATAATATAGCTTACTCCAACACAGTCTGCCAGCGAAATGGACTGGCTCTCAACCCCAGCATGTGTATTACCAGAGCTCCTGCCTGTCTCTAAATGTCGGTACTGTATCTCACTGCTGGAGAGAGAGAGAGAGAGAGAGAGAGAGAGAGAGTAAAACTGGGAGTGAATGAATAAAGAATGTGGTTTTGTCTGTGAATGTGTTATGTGGAAATGTTAAAGTATATCCCTCGGTAATGATTATTTTCACTCTAGTCGTCCAACACCACTATCACTGCAGGAACATGAGGTTGCTTGACAACTGCACCTCCAGTCAAAACACCTGCTATCTATTCTATGTAGACAGTTCATTAAACACACACACACACACACACACACACACACACACACACACGGACGCGGGCAAAAATATTATCGCTCTGCCTTGGTAAAGAAGGGAGATAAATCTTAACTCAGTGAAATGGGGACTTTTTAAAACATCATATTATCAATACCATTTTATACGAATAAAGCCACATACAATACATACGTAACGAGAGGCTTTAAAAAGCAAATTTCATATCAGTAATTATCGTTTACATACATATATATATATATATATATATATATATATATATATATATATATATATAGATAGATAGATAGATAGTAAGAGAGAGTAAGAAGAGAGTGGATGAGGAATTTGGAAGGAATTTGAGTGTAAAGTGGAGGGACTGTAAGAAAATGTTCTGGAAAGAGGTGAAGAGAGTAAGACAGGGTGGAAGTGAGGTTAGCAGGGGAGTGAAAGATAAAAATGGTAGATTATTAGTGGAGAAGGGAGAAAAAGTGAGCAGATGGAGAGAACACTTTAAGGAATTGTTGAACATGGAGGATGGAAGTAATGCGAGTATAAGTGGCTGGGGAATGGCTAGGAGAAGGAGGGAGGTGAGAAGACAGGAAGAAATCAATAGGATAGAAGTTGTGGAAGCAATGAAGAAAGTTAAATTGGGGAAAGCCCCAGGAATTGATGGAGTGTGTTGTGAAATGCTGAAGCATGGGGGAGAGATAGTAGTAAAATGGATGTGGAAGATGTGCAGATTGGCCTGGGAGGAAGGTAGAGTCCCGGAGGATTGGAAGTCAGGTATAATTATTCCCTTGTACAAAGGAAAAGGGGAAAAAGAAGTTTGTGGTTATCATAGGGGCATTTGTCTTCTTAGTGTAATAGGAAACGTGTATGGTAGGATACTTATTGACAGAGTTAGAGAAAGAACAGAGGAATTAGTTGGAGAAGAACAGGGAGGGTTTAGGAAGGGAAGAGGTTGTGAAAATCAGATATTCATTCTTAGATCTTTAGTGGAAAAGTATCTAGAGAAGGGAAAGAAGTTGAATGCGGCTTTCATGGATTTGGAGAAAGCATATGACAGGGTGGATAGGCAAGGATTGTGGAAAGTATTAAGAATATATGGAGTAGATGGGACGTTGTTGAATGCTGTGAAGAGTATGTATGATGGTGCTAAGGCTGCAGTGCGTGTGGATGGTGAACTAAGTGAATTTTTCTCTTTGAAGGCTGGGTTGAAACAGGGATGTGTCATGTCTCCATGGTTGTTCAACCTGTACATGGATGGCGTAATAAAAGAGGTACAAGGTAGGGTAGCGGATGTTGGAGTGGCCCTGGTGAGAGAGGATAGCGTTTGGAAACTCCCTGTACTGTTGTTTGCAGATGATACTGTGTTGTTGAGTGAAGAAGGGGAAATGCAAGGCTTGGTGGATGAGTTTGGGGGAGTGTGTAAGAAACGGAATCTAAAGGTGAATGTAGGGAAGAGTAAAGTGATGGTCTTTGAGAAAGGTGAAGACAGTGAATGTTCAGCGAGGTAGTGTGATGAGTAAGGATGGAGGTTTGGAGGGTTAAGTGCTTGAAAGGGTACAGCAGGGAAGAAAGGTTGCTGGTTCTTTGAAAGCAGTGATAAGAAACAGGGAAGTGAGCATGGAAGTGAAAAAGTTACTACATGACAGTATTGTGATACCAACTCTAACGTATGGAAGTGAAGCTTGGACGTTGTTGGAAGGACACAAGTCAAGAGTGAGAGCAGTGGAAACGAGTTATTTAAGAGGAGCCTGTGGAGTCACATGGAGAGACAGGCTGACGAATGAGGATATAAAGGAGCGTTGTGGTGTGGATGTGGATGTGATAGGAAGAGTTATGAGGAACACACTCAGGTGGTTTGGCCATGTGGAGAGGAAGGAGGGTGAGAGACTGCCGTAGAGATTGTATGTGAGTCAGGTGGAGGGGGGAAGAGGGAGGGGGAGGCCGAGGATGAGATGGAGGGATGGGGTGGAGAGGTATATGAGAGATGGGGGCGTGCGTTGGGAGCAGGGCAGTGAAATGGTTGGGGATAGGGCGACGTGGAGGTGATTTGTTTGTGGCCACCCCAAACGGGATTGAGGCGTCTGGCAATAGATAGATAGATAGATAGAAAAGGCTTTCGACTCAGTGGAGCACATAGCAATCGTAAATTCATTGCGAGAAAAACATTGTAAAACTGGTCGAAAACATATATAAAGAGGGAACGCAACAGTTCAGGTACATAAGGACTCAGAAAAATGAGAAGGGTGTGCACCAGAGGTACAACTATACCAAAATTAGTCACGGCATGCCTTGAAAGTATTTTCAGAAAGCTTGACTGGGAAAACAAAGGAGTAAACATACTGTAGATGTAGAAAACTTAATTCAATTCCAGTTTGCAAATGACACTGTCACAGTCTCAGAAATAGCAAGACATTGCAAATAATATTAAATGAGCTAAACAGAGAAAGTGTCGAGGTAACACCTGAGTAAAATGAAGTCAAGTTGAATCCCATTTCACCAAAGAGCGTCAGCAAAATAAATGAATATGTTGTTAAAGAAGTTATGGAGTAAAATTAATGGGGGCAAATATTAAAACAAGTGAAAGTTCATGAAAGCGAAACAAAAAGACACATTACAACTGGATGAAAAGCTAATGGTAAACACAGAAGCGTCATGAAAAGTAGCTTGCCAGTATGTTGAAGCGAGAAGTACATAGCGAATGTATAATCCCAGCTATGACGTACGATTGTGTTACCTGGAAACTGACCAGATCAATGGAAAACAAATATATCCGTTTTCAAATAGCGATAGAAAGGTCAGTGTTAGGAATATCCTTGAGAGACAGGAAGAGATCAACTTTGGAGTGATGGGTGGGGGCGCCCACTATCCACCCACTTAGTGTAGTGGTACTCGTTTTTTTAGGGTAGTTCTACATTGAATGGCAAATTAAATGCTTTCCTGTAAACTCGGAAAGCATTTACAACGCTGGGTGGTAACCTTATAACCAAACAACACGTGTTCCCTATGTGACAGTAAGGGGGTTGGCGGAGGGTTACTGCCCCTCCCCGGAAAACAACTAACTAAAAATACGAACAAGAAGCCTCGGACCAGGACTGACCAACAGGTGACGACTAAGGACCGAACACAGGACATGACACGGATAGCTACTTGGAATGTAAGGGGTGCAAATGATGAGGTGAAAGAGAGATTGTAAAGGTGCCTGAGGGTGCGAGAGTGGATGTATGTGGATTAACTGAAACTAAATGGAGGGTGAGAGTTGGAGGTAGTGAGTCAGAGTGCAAGAGATCAGCAGAGAGGAAGTGAGGAATGCCATGAAGAGGATGAAGGATGGCAAGGCAGTGGGCCCAGATGGTATACCAGGGGAAGCATGGAGGAGCTTAGGAGAGATGGCTGTGACGTGGTTTACCAAATTGTTTAACAAAATCCTGGAGGGTGAGAGGATGCCGGAGGAGTGGAGGAAAAGTATTCTAGTTCCGATTTTCAAGAACAAGGGTGATGTGCAGTGATGCAGCAATTACAGATGTATAAAGCTGATCAGCCATGTAATGAAGATATGTGAAAGAGTGGTGGAAGCTAGGCTGAGAAGAGAAGTGAGGATCTGCAAGGAACAATTCGGTTTCATGCCAGGGAGAAGTACTATAGACGCCATATTTGCTTTGAGAATGGTGATGGAGAAGTACAGAGAAGGCCAGAAGGAGTTGCATTGTGTGTTTATAGACTTGGAGAAGGCTTATGATAGGGTACCAAGAGAGGAGTTGTGGTACCGTATGAGAAAGTCAGGAGTGGCAGAGAAGTACGTGAGGGTGGTGAAGGACATGTACGACGATAGTGTAACAGCTGTGAGATGTGCAGTAAGAATGACTGAGGGTTTCAAAATGGAGGTGGGATTGCATCAAGGATCGACTCTGAGCCCCTTCCTGTTTGCAATGGTGATGGACAGATTGATAGATGAGATTAGACAGGAGCCTCCGCGGACAATGATGTTTGCGCACGACATTGTGATATGTAGCGAGAGCCGGGAGGAAGCTGAGGCAGAGCTTGAGAGATGGAGATATGCACTGGAGAGAAGGGGAATGAAAGTAAGCAGAAGCAAGACTCAGTAAATGTGTGTAAATGAGAGAGATGACAGGGGAACCGTGAGGCTGCAAGGTGTAGAGGTGGCAAAGGTAGATGAATTCAAATACTTGGGGTAAACTGTACAAAGTAACGGAGTGTGTGGTAAAGAGGTAAAAAAGAGAGTGCAGGCAGGATGGAGTGGGTGGAGAAAGGTGACAGGAGTGATCTGTGACAGAAAGGTCTCTACGGAAATGAAAAGGAAAGTTTATAAGACTGTAGTGAGACCAGCCATGTTGTACGGAATGGAGACAGTACCACTGACAAAAAGACAGGAGGCACAGTTGGAGGTAGCAGAATTGAAGATGTTAGGTATTTCACTAGGAGTGACGAGATTGGACAAAATTAGAAATGAACATATTAGAGGGACAGCGCACGTAAGTCAGTTTGGGGACAAAGCTAGAGAGGTGAGACTGAGATGGTTTGGACATGTGCGGAGGAGGGATGAGGAGTATGTCGGGAGGAGGATGCTGGAAATGGAGTTACCAGGCAGGAGAAAGAGAGGAAGGCCAATGAGAAGCTTTATAAATGTAGTGAAGAAGGATATGCGGGTGGTAGGTGTAAGAGAAGAAGATGCAGAAGACAGAGTAAGACGGAGACGAGTGATCTACTGTGGTGACCCCTAAGGGGAAAGCCGAAAGAAGAAGAAGAAGAAATGGCGAGGTGAGAGTGTGAGAGAATGGAAGTATGGATGGGGCATATGCGCAGGAGTAGGTGAGCATGAGAGGGCAAGAGAAGGAGTGTGTATTGTTGTGAGTAACAGACGGAAGAAGAATATAAGAGAGTATAGATCGGTTGGCGCAAAGATTGTGGGGGTAAAATTGAAAGTTGAGCTACAAATGTGGGCGATTGTATGCATGTATGCGCCAACACGAGATCATGCAAGCAAGGTGAGAAAAGAGTTCGGGACAAATGTGGAAGCGTGCATGGAAAATTTTGAAAGGAATGAGAGAGTGTTTTTGATTGGAGATATGAAATGAAAAATAGGGATTGTGAAGGTGGATGGGGTAGTTGGTGAGTGAGGTGTGCCTGCAGAGATGAATGAGAATGGCAGTGCTTTAGTGGACATTTGTACCGGGAGGTGGTTGGTGATAGCCAATACCCTCTTCAGGCACAAAATGATGCATAGGTATACGAGGCACGTGATGAGAAGGGTGGGTGGTGAACTGAATGAATGGAAGGCAATGATTGATAATGTGTGTGTGGATGAGAGGAAGAAAACGTGTGTAATGGATCCAATAGCATATAGAGGCTGGGGGAGTGGACTTTCTGACCACCACTTGGTGATGGTCAGAATCAAGGTAGAAGGGAAATGGAGAGATAGAAAAAGGGAAAGATATGAGGAAGTAGTTCATGCAAGAGAGTGGAAGGGTTGCAAGAGAATGGAAAAAAGGCAGAATATAAGAGGGAAGTGGAGGAGCAATTGGGTAATATGAACTGGAGCAAATGGGGGATGTGGAAGGTGTATGCAAGATATTCACAGAAGAAACCTGTGCAGCATCTGAGATGGTGTGTAGCTGGAAGAGAAGACGAAAGGGAGTGCAGGGAACAGCATGGTGAAATGAAGAAATGAGAGAGGCTGTGACACAAAAGAAGAAACCATATAGTGAGTGGATGAGAAACAGGGGCGTGGAAGAAGTAGAGAGACGGAAGAGAGATTTATGTGTAGAGAGGAAGAGAGAGGTGAAAAGACTACCAAGAGAGGGTAAGAAGAGAGTATAAAGTTGAGGGAATGTAAGAAAATGTTCTGGAAAGAGGTAAAGACAGTTAGACAGAGTGCCAAAGAAGTTAGTTGGGGAGTGAAAGAAAAAAATGGTAGATTACTAGTAGAGATGGAAGAAAAAGTGAGCAGATAGAGAGAACACTTTAAAGAACTGTTGACTGTAGAGAATGAAAGTAATGCGAGTTTAAGTGGCTGGGGAAAATGGCTGGGAGACGGAGGGATGTGAGAAGAGAGGAAGAAATCAGTAGGATGGATGTTGTGGAATCAATGAAGGAAGTTAAAAAGGGGAAAGCCCCAGAAAATGATGGAGTGTGTGGTGAAATGCTGAAGCATGGGGAAGAGACAGTAATAGAATGGATGTGGAAGATGCGCAGATTGACCTGGGAGGAAGGTAGAGTCCCGGAGGATTGGAAGTCAGGTATAATAATTATTCCCCTATACAAAGGAAAAGGGAAAAGAAAAGTGTGGTGATCATAGGGGTATTTGTCTTCATAATGTAATAGGAAAAGTGTATGGTAGGATACTTATTGACAGAGTTAGGGAAATAACAGAGGAATTAGTTGGAGAAGAACAGGGAGGTTTTAGGAAGGGAATAGGTTGTGTAGATCGGATATTCATTCTTAGATCTTTAGTGGAAAAGTTTCTAGAGAAGGGAAAGAAGTTGTATCCGGCCTTCATGGATTTGGAGAAAGTATATGACAGGGTGGATAGACAAGGACTGTGGAAAGTATTAAGATTATATGGAGTAGATGGGAAGTTGGTGAATGCCGTGAACAGTATGTATGAGGGTGCTAAGGCTGCAGTGCGTGTAGATAGTGAACTGTGTGAATCCTTCTATCTGGAGGTTGGATTGAAACAAGGATGTGTCATGTCTCCATAGTTGTTCAATCTGTATACAGATGAGGTAAAAAAAGTGATACAAGGTAGGGCAGTAGATGTTGGAGCGGCCCTGGTGAGAGAGGGCAGTGTCTGGAAACTCCCTGTACTATTGTCTGCAGATGATACTGTGTTGTTAAGTGAAGACGAAGGGGAGCTGCAAGGCTTGGTGGATGAGTTTAGAAGAGTGTGTAAGAAACTGAATCTAAAGGTAAATGCAGGGAAGAGTAAAGTTATGGTCTCCGAGAGAAATGAAGTCAGTGAATGTTCAGTGAGGCTGGATGAGGAGGAAATGGAAAATGTGAGTGCTTTTACATAGTTGGGTAGTGTGATGAGTAAGAATGGAAGTTTAGAAGGTGAAGTGCTTGAAAGGGTACAACAAGGAAGAAAGTGTGCTTGTTCCTTGAAAGCAGTGATAAGAAACAGGGAAGTGAGCATGGAAGTGAAAAAGTTATTACATGACAGTATTGTGATACCAACTCTAATGTATGGATGTGAAGCTCGGACAGAAGTCAAGAGTGAGGGCAGTGGAAATGAGTTATTTGAGAGGAGCATGTGGAGTCACATGGGGAGACAAACTGACAAATAAGGAAGTGAAGGAGCGTTGTGATGTGGATGTGGATGTGGATGTGATAGGAAGCATTAGAAGGATCACACTGAGGTGGTTTGGCCATGTGGAGAGGATGGAAAATGAAAGACTGACTAAGAGAGACTGACGAGGAGAGTGTATGTGAGTGGGGTGGAGGGTGTGAGAAGAAGGGGGAGGCCGAGGATGAGATGGAGGGATGGAGTGGAGAAGTATATGAGGGAGGGATGTGTGAGCTGGGAGCAGGGCAGTGAAATGGTGTTGGACAGGGCTACATGGGGGCGATTTGCTTGTGGCCATCCCTTACGGGATTAAGGCGTCTGGCAATAGATAGACAGATATAGAAAAAAAGTCTAAGGCATTAGAGAAGATGTAAGAGAGAAGAAATGGAGGCAGGCAGATCATGCAGCCAAAGTATGGTGCATCCAATGGAGCAAAAGGTTTACTGAGTTGATTCCAAGAGACTGGAAGTGTAGCAGAAAGAGGCTAGACAAGGGGTGGAGAGATGAGATAAAAAATTTTGCAAGCAAAATCAGGCAGACACTGGATCGATCGAGAGATATATGGAGAAAGATGAGGAGGCCTTTGTTAGCAATAGACTTGCAATGGCTTATGACTCTCTCTCTCTCTCTCTCTCTCTCTCTCTCTCTCTCTCTCTCTCTCTCTCTCTCTATACAGTATGTAATATATAAATATATTGTAGACAGATAGATAGATACATAAATAGATATACACACAGAATAGTGGTGGTAATATACAGTAATATACATGTTATAGTATTATCGTCCCTCATTTTGCCTGTGTCCTCCTCGAACCCCACACACGCACAAGCACAAGCACTCCCACTCTCACCTCTGCACACACACACACACACACACACACACACACACACACACACACACACACACACACACACACACACACACACACCTTCAGCAGCTAGATTCCTCTTAGGGCACTCATATCCAACCTTTCTTGTTTTTACCCAATTGGTATGATGACATTTTTTTTTTTCAGTCTTTTACTAACTACCTTGTTCTGATCTCTCTGGCTCCTCCACATATTTATACCATAAAAGCTTTCACACTCCATGAAATGAGCAATATTAAAATAGCAATACCGCAACAGTTTTGAAAGCCGATGGCACAAAGCCTGTTATCTGAGCATTTCATAAGCTGTTATTATGGACGCGATTTCAGTATTTCAACCTTGCATTTAGAAATCACCATTATTTCACAAAAGTTTAATTCAACTAAAATTTTCGTCATCTTAGAATTAACGTATGACGAAACACTAGCATTAACCTACTCTTTTGCTTACCTTACTCCCCCGACGCGGGGTGAGAGCGTGGAACAATCCCTTAGTACAATGACATAAGGCATCTTGCGAGTAGCCTATTCGGGAGGAAGCAAAGTGAATCGGGTAATTACTGATAAATTCTAACATTCCCCTTTGACAGAAATAGGTAGTAGTAGTAGTAGTAGTAGTTGCTCCCTAGGCAGTCTGGTCGAACAGCCCCGAATCCCTTAGGAAGGCCATGGCCGAGACTGGGCTTTCCCACAGAGCTCTCAAAGAGTGTGTATTGTGTTGTTGGCGTAGGTGATTGTGTGCAATGCAATTGCAGTCTTCCATAATGTGCTTAATAGTATGGGGTGCTGTGCTGCATCCTGGACAGGCATCAGTGACGGAGTCATCCAGCCTCTTCTGGTAGCTTAAGAGGGCTGGATGGTGCCCACATCTCAGCCTGGCCAGGTGGACCCTGTCCTCACGAGGGAGATAGGATTCAGAAGGGTGGATGTCAGGAGGCCGTGCATGCAGCTGTGTGTTGTCTTTAAGTGACTGAATGGAGCGGCGAGTGATCTGAGTGTGGATATGCTTCTGGAAGCTGGTCTGAGGTGGGCGAGGGGGGAGAGATGACAGTATTTGTGTATGGTATCGTGTGCTGGGTGTTGTTTTGATGTTCCTTTGTGTGTGTGTGGATGTGCTGCCATGTAATATAGTGGATGTTGTGGGTTTGTGGAGGCTGCAGCAAGAAACTGGGTGCCTCTCATGTCTAGGTGATCCTTGACTTTGAGGACTTCGGTTTCTTGATGTAGGTGCTCTGTGGGTGTAGTAGCTGGGCAGCCTGTGATTATTTTTAGGGCCTTGTTCTGTATGGTCTGTAGAGTGTTGCAGTGTGTTTTGGTGAGGTTAGAAGCCCAGGCAGGGCTTGCATAATTCATCACTGAACGTATGTACTATTTGTATACTGTGGTGGTGGTTTCTTTGTTGTGTCCGAATGTTGTATGGGCAAATGACCTCAAAGCATTGAGTCTTGGTGTTATTTTATTTTTAATGTTTGTGATGTGTTGTGTAAATGACATTGATGTATTGTATGTTACACCAAGGATTTTAAAGTGTGTGTGTGTGTGTGTGTGTGTGTGTGTGTGTGTGTGTGTGTGTGTGTGTGTGGTAGAGGAGTGTTGTTTATGGTGAGGTGTGGGGTGTGACTGTGTTCTGCTGTCCAGTTTGTGAGAAGGGTCACTGTAGATTTGGCTGGGGCTATTCTGAGCCTGTTTGTGGTGAACCATTCGTGTAGTGTTTTGAGGTAAGGTTGAATGATGTGTGCAGCTGTGTTTGCGTTTTGGTGCGTACATATAAGTGTTATATCATCTGCATAGGAAGCTATGTGTATCTGTGGTGTGTGGGGTGTGGGTATGTTGTGCATGTATAGGTTAAAGAGTGTAGGGGAGAAAACAGATCCTTGGGGGACGCCGTTTGTGAAGTTTCTGATGTTAGAAGACTGACCGGCAAATGTTAAGTGTGCACATCTGCCTGCTAAGTAGTTTGCCAGCCATCTTTTTGTGTTATTGTGCATGTTTGTGTTGAGTATTTGGTTTGTGAGGTTGTGGCGGGGGATGGCATCAAAAGCTTTGCTAATGTCTAGTGTGATTAGGAGTGTTCTGTGTGGTGGCCTAGCTGAATTCATGCCATCGAAAACTCTCTGTGTAAGGTCTGTAAGAAGGGTGTCTGTGGAGTGTAGTGGCCTAAAGCCATGTTGTGACTAGGTTAGGGGAATGTGAGGTGTGACTAGTCGTTCAGTGACGTTAGAGGGGGTGCAGAGGAGTGTGATGGGGCGGTGTGAGGAGGGTAACGTGGGGTCTTTGTTGGGCTTAGGGATAGTGATGGTAATGCCATGCTTCCAGATGTTGGGTACTATGTTGTGTGAGTAGCTTTAGTTTGATATGTTGGTGAGTGCTTGTATGCCTTGTGGTCCAAGGTGTTTAGGGTGAATGTTGCTTATGTTGTCTGGTCCACAGGCAGATGAGTGCTTGAGGTTGTTAATGATGTGCTACGTCTGGTTGTAAGTGAAAGGTGCGTAGTCTGGGTCTGTGGGGAACTGTCTCTTACGTCGGATGATATGTCGGTCTTCGGGATGGGGGTTTAGATGGCAGTCTTGTGAAAAGTGATTGATGAGAGCGTTTGCTTGTTGTTTGTTTGAGGGTATGGTGTATGTTGTTGTGATGGCAGCGTGTGATTGTGTGGTATTGCTATTGGAAAGTGTGATGCTGTTTAGTGTTTTGTAGAGTTTGCTGATGTTTGTTTTGTGGTCAAGTTGTTGGAGGTAATTTTTCCAGTTTAGTGTTCAACCTTGGCCTTGAAATGCCGTTGTTATTAGTGTTCCATAAGTTAAATTGGGAAGAGATGGAGGGAAAATGTGTTTATGAAACACTACTTCTTTCTGAACTAACTGTGGACCTACATAATAGTTAGAAGATACATAAAAGTGTTACCGTCTGATCGCTGTATGGGCTGGTTCCTTTTCCCTCTCCTCTTCCATACTGTGGATGAAGGAGGTGTGCCAGTGCTCGTTTTCCTGTGCAGTAAGGACAACGAAGCCGGCAACTGCCAACTTACATTAAGGTCTAATCTATCATCAGGGCTTGACTCACACTACGCACTGCGCTGTGTAAATATCATAACATTACGGTTCGGTCGTGTGCCGCCACGCACTCACACTGGGCACTACACTGCTGATTCATTACGGCACAGAGACACTGTTGTGTGCCGTCACAATAATCACAGTGAGCACAACGCTGTGGACTTTGGCGCGGAGGCCCGGCTGTTACGTGTTGCATACAACAGGAGGAGCAAACTGTCTTTTCTTCTCTCAAAAAGAAAAATGAATAAACAGTTAGCATTTTTCCTTCTACCTCATGGAATAGTAACTTGGAGGCTCAGCCACCAGAACAGAATCAGAATTATCAGCACTCAAAAGGAATGGAAAGAATAATGTGGAAAGGAGGTGGGAAATGGCGGCCAGAAATGAAGTTATTCCCATGTAAGCTAGCCTCAAGCAGTCTTATGCCAAACTATTCAGGAATAAACTTATCTCATATTAATGATTGTTTGCTCTTCCTCCTTTTCACTTCATTGGGAAAAATAATGCAAAAAAAAAAAAAAAAAAGGACAAAACCAAGCTTACCGTAAGCTAACTTTAATCTAACCTCGTCTGACCTAACTTCATTAATACCTTGAACCCCACCCCTGAAGGTGTGTGTAACCTGACCCAGTTTTGGTGAGTTGGTCTGGAAATCTTATGGGTCCCCAGTGGAAGGCAAGGAGGGGTGTAGGGAGGGATAGATAGCTAGGCAGCGACACAAATAGGTAGGTCAATAGATAGATGGACGGGTAAATAGACAGACAAATATTTATACAGTAGATACGAGGAAAGAGAGAGAGAGAGAGAGAGAGAGAGAGAGAGAGAGAGAGAGAGAGGCAGCCAGACAGACATAACAGATAGACTGACTGATAAAAGAATGTCAGTTAATAGACAGATAATGGATAGACAGATAGATGAATAAATAGATAGATGTACGAATAGGTTGATACATAGACATGAAAAAAATAAAAAGATAGAAAGAACAAAGAAACAGACAGGAAGACAGATCAAACAGACTGGGAGACAGACATAAGTGGAACTATAGCTTTATGATAAAGGTGTAGACAGAAAATCTGATGTAAATATCGAAGCACGGATTGTTCTTGTTAATGAGTAATCCCGGTCTGTCTAGCTGAGCACAACCATCAACCGCAGGCAAACAAATGCTCTGCAGGGCCGTCCCCGTGCAGTGATGCAATGTTCCTTTCAGGAGGGGCAGAGTGTCTAGATTTGGCTTCCGGATGAGCATCACATTTGCATCTCTCCATCCAGTTAACAGGGACATCATCAGCTATTTGGGTATATGGTTACCACCCAGCGTTGTAAATGGAGTTCTGTGTCACAAGAAACTATTTGGCCTGTCACTCAGTGTAGAGTCATCTAGCAGAAAGAGAAGCAATGAAGTGTTACAGGAAGGATGGGTGATCTAAGAAAAGAGGAAGGCAGACGCAGAAAATAGAATGATAACTGTGAAGGAAGAAGCAGGCAACACTACATCAAGTGAATGGATGATAGTCGTCACCACCTACCACCTTCGAGGTAAGGATAAACGAACATATGTACTGTAGGTATTTTGAAAGGCATACATACAGTAATATACAGTTTATGGAGAGAGAGAGAGAGAGAGAGAGAGAGAGAGAGAGAGAGAGAGAGAGAGAGAGAGAGAGAGAGAGAGAGAGAGAGAGAGAGAGAGAGAGAGAGAGAAAGTGCCAGGGGCATGATTCCATTGCTACCTGGCGCTTTTCCGGCGGATACTGGACTGTCTCGTAGTACACTGCGAGGTACCACCTTAAACAGCGCAAACAATAGAACTCCCTATAGATATTTTGGGCTCCACAGAATATACTGGGTAAGGTGACACAAAAAATACATCTCACCAAAAGCTATTATGGCAGGGAGGTGAGATTATTTGTCACAGTCCCCCCAAACCAAATCATGAATTGCTGTGGTGGTAATATTCGGGTGTTACTGTTGGATCATCATGCAATGAAGGTCCAACTACACTGTCTCCTGTGCTTACGGACAGTGTCCCACCGAAGGTGAATAGGCCCTGACTGGGCAAATAAGAGTGCGGGACGTTAAACAAAGTGAAATCCATGAAGATCTACGTGTACAATGTAAGGGACCTCTCGAAGATTACAAAGTTGATATCCTTAATGACTGAATTAGAAAATATTGGTTGAGATATTATAGGTCTGAGAGAGATCAACAGAAAAGATGAATAATTAATTCAGGTTTCAGATAGCAGCCACCTATTATACAATTCAGGAAGGAAAAATGAATTAGTTAGGGGGTAGGATTTCTGATGAACAGGAATCTTGCAGGGAACACTGTTAAACTTAGTAGCATGTCTGACACACTAGCATGGATTGTAAGTAGACTAAGCAAAAGATACATCCTGAAAGTAATACAAGTATAAGCATCCACCTCTCAAAGCACAAATGAAGAATCAGAAACATAATAGGGCGACATCTTAGATATTACTGAAGAAGAAGAGACCAGATATATTATTCTCATGGGAGACTTTAATGCAAAAGTTGGCGAATCGAGAAATGGAGAAACATACATGGGAAAACTCGCAGCAGGAGAGAGGAACGACAGAGGTGAAGTGATGGTAAATTTTCCTGAAATGTACAGTATGAAAATAAAGAAGACATTCTTCAACAAATGAACAGTGAGAAAATGGACCTGCAAAACTGGAGAAACAAATAATGTAACAGACTTCATTACTGCAGGCAAGAACAATGAATCACTAATGACATCCTTTCAACACAGTAAATATTGGAAGTGACCATAGAATGCTGGGGAGCATAGGCAGATTTAATTTTAGAGATGAAGAAAAATGAAGGCAATTGAAAAGAAAAATGTATGCTTAATAGAACAAAGCTGACTGGTAATTAAAAATAAAGAACAGATTCCAGGCTCTACGTTAGTGGTTTCCAACCTTTTCTAATTCTCGCCCCTCCTCACTGAATGACACGTTCCCTGCGTCCCCCTTCCTCAAATACTGTATTTTACTGGCATAGTTGGCACATACCAATAAATATCATAGATTCTTAATCTTTGAAATTGTTTATATATTCAGATAACTAGATTTCTTATTCATATCTGAAATATTTTCTCCATATTTGGAAATTACTGAATTCCATCATAATTCATAATTTTCAAATATGATTACCCTCTTTATCAAGCCTTCGCCCCCCCCCCCAGGCAGTCCTTCATGCCCCCCTAGAGGGGCGCGCCCCACAGGTTGGAAACCACTGCTTTGCGTTATACCGAGTGTGCCATTGATGAGTTGAAAGGTAGGCTAACAAATGTTTTAAGGGAATCAGGGGAGGTAAGAGGAAAAGCTAATACGATCAAAGTAAACAAGTACTAAACAACTACCCTTAAGACTATAAAAAGAAGAAAGGAGAAGACAGTAAAAAAAAAAATAATAGGGGAAGATGAAACACGAAGAGCAGCATTAAAAAGGCTTATCAACAAGAGACAAGAGAAGAAAACGAAAGAGAAACATGAATCAGATCAAAGGAACACTAAAATAATGAAAAAAAATCTGAAACAGCTCCAAAGCAAAGTGGCACTAGGAACGCAACAAACTATATAATTAAAAGACAAAAATGGTGAAGTAATTAACTGCAAAGAGAAGATAATGAAGAGAGCTGAAGAATTTTACAAAGAACTATATGCATCACAGACAATAGTAACAACAGCTGGCTTTTCATCTCACACAGCGAAATACCAGCGATAGCACCAAAAGAAGTAAATTTTTCACATCAAATTATGATGAGAAGAAAGGTTCCATTGGAAGATGCAATAATAGCATATTTACTGTCAGATGCGCAAGTTAAAAACCAGCTTCCCCACCTATTTAGCCAATGAATGACGAAGAAAATCTCCAAAACATGCTGTAATGCAATAACTGTTTTATTTACAAGAAAGGCGACTCAGAAGCTTTTAATAACTATATAACTATTACCTTATTAACAGTTATTTACAAACTCTTCGGTAAAGTCCTTACGAACAGAATAGCAACAGATTTGGAAGAAAACCATCCTCGTGAGCACCCAGAATTCTAAAGTGGCGATTCCATTACTGATAATCTAACCACAATGAATCAGCTAACTGAGAAAACTAAAGAATATAATAAACCATTGTGCTTAGGTTTTGATGATTACGAAAAGGCTTTCGACTCAGTAGAGCACATAGCACTCGTAAATTCATTGCGAGAACAGTGAATAAACGAAATCATTGTAAAACTGGTAGAAAACATAAAAGATGAAACTGCTTCAGTTCCGTTACATAAAAACTCGGAAAAAAAAAAAGAAAAAGAGAAGGGCGTGCACAAGCGATACAATTTCACCAAAATTAGTTAGAGCATGCCTTGAAAGTATTTTCAGAAAGCTAGACTGGGAAATAAAGGAGTAAACATAGATGTAATAAACTTAAATCATTTAGAATTTGTAGATCACATTGTCCCAATCTCAGAAACAGCAGAGACATTGCAAAAAATGTTAAATGGCCTAAAAGAGAAAGTGTCGAAGTAGAACCGGAGTAAAATTAAGTCAGGTTGAATCCAAACTCACATAAGAGCGTCCCTAAAATAAATGAAGATAATCTTGAAGAAGTTAAGGAGTAAAATTACTTCGGGAAAATATCAAAGCAAGTGAAAGTCCTTGAAAGCGAAACAAAATTATACATTACAACTAGATGGAAAGCTAATGGCAAACACTGGAACATCATGACAAGTAGTTTGCCTGTATGTATTGATGCGAGAAGTATGTAGCGAATGTATAATCCCAGCTATAGTGTATATATATATATATATATATATATATATATATATATATATATATATATATATATATATATATATATATATATATATATATATATATATATATATATATATATATATATATATATATATATATATATATATATATATATATATATATATATTGTGTCTATATCTTTATATCTATCTATCTATCTCTCTCTCTCTCTCTCTCTCTCTCTCTCTCTCTCTCTCTCTCTCTCTCTCTCTCTATATATATATATATATATATATATATATATATATATATATATAAACACACACACACGTTAATGGTGGTAATTTAATATACAAGTACATGTTTTCGTATTTTCTTCCCTCATTTGGCCTGTGTCCCCATCGAGCCCCCCCCCCCCACACACACACACCTTCAGCAGCTAGATTCCACTTAGCACACTCATCTCCAGCTTTTATTGTCTTAACCCCTTTACTATAATTTTTTTTTTCAGTCTTGCTATCACTATGTTGCTCTGATCTCTCTAGCTCCTCCACATACGAGTATCTATACCATAAAAGTTTTCATACTCCACGAAATGAGCAATACTAAAATCGCAATACCGCAACGGCTTTGAAAACCGATGGCAAAATCCCTGTTACATGAGCATTTCATAAGCTGTTATGATGGACGCGATTTCAGTATTCCAACCTTTCATTTAGAAAGCACTGCTATTTCACAAAAGTTTAAGTGAACGAAAATTTTCATCTTAGAATTAAATGTACGACGAAACGCTAGCATCAGCCTAAGCCCTTCACCCCTACTCCTTTCTTTACCTTACTCCTTCGACCCGGGGTGAGAGCGTGGGACAGTGCCTAGTCCAATGGCACAAGTCATCTTACGAGTAGCCTGTACGGGAGGAAGAGAAGTGGGTAGGATAATTACTGATAAATTCTAACATTCCCCTTTGACAGAAATAGGTTTTTCACCTTGGGCTTCAAAAACCGTTGTTATTAGTGTTACATACATACATACATACATCATCTAATCCTGTGTTGCCCCATGAGAAGCATAGGAGGCCGGGGCTAGGCAAGTTGGTCTTGACATTTAAGATGAGAGTGACCGGCCTCATTCATCCCTGAATGGCATTACGTGAGCAATAAAACCCAACTATCCCTTGGATATAAACCTGTACCGTCTCAATCCGACTGGAGCGCCTTAATTACCCACTAAACCACCAGGCACCATAATTTGGTTATATGGTTTCCACCCAGCGTAGTAAATGGTTGGTGGGGGGCGCTCACCATCTACTCACTCGAAGTATTGCTGCTCTTGGGAGGCTGCCCTTTCCTCTCTTTCTTCCTTCTTTCCTTCTTCCTCTTCTTTCCTTTTTTCTTTCTTCTTCTTTCTGCCTATGGGTGACTGTACACTGAGTGACAAGCCAAATGGTTTCCTGTACACCAAGAAACCATTTACTACGCTGGGTGGTTATTAGTGTTTCATGAGTTAAATTAGGAAAAGATGGAGGGAAAATGTATTTATGAAACACTATTAACTCTCCTCTCTCAACTAACTGTGAACCTACATAATAGAAGATGCATAAAACAGTTAAGGTGTTATCTCTCGATGGGCTGTTTCCTTTTCCCTCTCCACTTCCACAAAGCAGATGAAGGAGGTGCGCCAGTGTTTGTTTTGCTATGCAGTAGGGACAACGAACCCGGCAGCCGCCAACTTACATTAAGGTCTAATCAATCACCAGAGCTTGACTCACACTACACACTGCGCTGTGAAAATATCATAACACTGTGGTCCGTTTGTGCGGCGCCACGCACTCACACTGTGCACTGTACTGGTGATTTATTACGGCACAGAGGCCCCGTTGTGTGCCGTCACAATAATCACACTGCGCAAAAGGCTGTGTACTTCGGCGCGGAGGCCCGACTGTTTAAGTATTGCGTGTTACTTGAAGAGTAAACTGTCTTTTTTCTCTCAAAAAGTAAAATAAAAAAACAGTTGGCGTTTCTCCTTCTACCTTATACATTAGAAACTTGGAGGCTAAGTGACTAGAATATAGAATGAAAAATATCAATATCAGTGGAAAGAATAATGCGCGAGGGAGGTGGGAAAGGACGACAAGAGGAGACCTTATTCCCTTGTAATTTAGCCTGACAAAGTCTTAAGTCAAACTGATCGGGAATAAACTCACCACATATTAACCAATGTTTTCTCTTCCTCCTTTTCATATCTATCAAAATGCCTCTACACAGGTTCCTGGGGAAAACTAGTGTAAAAAAAAAAATGGCGTAACCATGCCTAACGTAACCTAACTTTAATCTAACTTCGTCTGACCTAACTTAGCCTAACCACAAAAGTACCTTGAACCCCACCTCTGAAGGTGTGTGTAACCTAACCCAATTTTGGTGAGATGGTGTGGAAGTCTTATGGGTCCCCAGTGGAAGGCAAGGAGGGGTGTAGGGAGGGATAGATAGCTAGGCAGCGACAGATAGGTAAGTCGATAGATAGATAGATGGATAAATAGATAGGCAAATATTTATACAGTAGATACGAGTGCGTAGATAGATAGATAGGTAAATAGACAGAGAGGCAGGCAGACAGCCAGACAGATATAGATAGATAAACTGATAGACAAATGAATCAATCAATAAATAGACAGATACATAGATGGGCTAATAGGTTAATAAATAGATGGATGGATGGATACACAGATACATAAAAAGACATGAATAAATAGACAGATAGACAAGAACAAAGAAAGATAGAAAAACAGACCATACAGACAGGCAGAGACGTAATAGGAAATATAGCTTAATGATAAGGATGTGGACAGAAAATCTGATATAAATATCGAAGCAAGGATTGTTCTTGTTATTGAGCAACCCCGGGGCCGAGCAGAACCATCAACCGCAAGCAAACAACTGCCTCTGCATAGCCGTCCCGAGCAGTGAATCAATGTTCCCTTGAGGCGGGGAAGAGTGTCAAGATTAGGTTTTCGGATGAACACCACATTTGCGTCTCTCCACCCAGTTAACAGAGATACTATAGTAAGCTCTACCTCACTTAGTTATTTGGTTATATGGTTACCACCCAACGTTATAAATGGTGCTGTGGGTTACAAGAAACCATTTGGCTTGTCACTCAGTGTAGAGTCGTCTACTGTGGTACAAAAAGAAGCAATAAAATGTGAGCAGGAAGGACGTGAGATATAAGAAGAGAGGAAGGCAGACACAGAAAAACAATGATAATTGTGAAGGAAGAAGTAGGCAGCACTACATCACGTGAACGGATGATAGTCACCACCACCTACCACCTTCAAGGTAAGGGTAAATGTTGAAATGTAGGTATTTAAAAAGGCATACAGACAGCAAAATACAGACTATGGAGAGAGAGAGAGAGAGAGAGAGAGAGAGAGAGAGAGAGAGAGAGAGAGAGAGAGATTGGTTCCCTGAGTGGCATTTTTTATGTGTAACCTGATGAAAATTATACACCTGCCTAAACATACTCACCGATACTCACCTGTCTGAGCTTATAACTATCTTGTCACACCTGTTTGGATTCACACCTGCATCTACACACCCCTTTGAAATCATACCTACGTCTACACACCGATTTGAATTCGTATCTGCATCTACATACCTGCTTGGATTCCTACTTGTATTTACACACCTGTTTGGATTCATATCTGCATTGAGATACCTGTTTGAATTCATATTTGCATCTGCACACTTATTTTGGATTCATACCTGTGTGTACACACCTCTTTGGATTCATGCCTGGATCTACACAATAGTTAGGATTCACACCCTCATCTACACACATGCTTGGTTCACACCTACATTTACACACCTGTTTGTAATCATACCGTCATGTACATACCTTTTTGGATTCATACCTGCATCTACACATCTCTTTAGATTCGCACTTGTTTCTACACACCTGTTTGAAATAATACCTACACCTATAACTACCTCCAAACACTTACCTCTACATATCCGCCTTTACACACCTGCCTCTACACACCTGCACGTAAACACCTGCTCCAACAAACCTTCCGCTACACACCTACTTCTACACATCAGCTTCTAGACACCTGCCTCAAAGCATCTCCCTATTAACACCTGGCTCTTGATCCACATTCGCTCCTACACATCAACCACATAACGCTTCAAGTATTCCTGTCTATATACACCTGTAACTTACTATCAGTCGTTATTCGTATTTTGCCCACACCTGATCTCAAACCTTACCTTAAGCCTAACCTCCCTGATATACCTGCCTTGAGAATTTATCCTGTCTATCATGTACGTCTATCTGCATAACATTTCTCTCTCGTTCTCTGTTTCTGTGCCTGTCTCTATTGTTTATGTGGCGATCTGTCGTTCGTCTCTCTCTCTCTCTCTCTCTCTCTCTCTCTCTCTCTCTCTCTCTCTCTCTCTCTCTCTCTCTCTCTCTCTCTCTCTTATAATGACGTTTTCCTATTCCAGATCAAAACAGGTGTCTCACGCACCTGTCCTTTTACTAGTCTAATACGGGCTTATAAAGGAGCTGTCCAACACACACACACACACACACACACACACATCTACAGTACTCACATTTTGCCCCCATGTATACGCTATTCACGTTAACTACGGCAAACTTGCATCTGTTCATCTTAAATATTCAGTTGTAGCAAAAGTTTAACACTAGAATATTGTGCTAATCACGAAAAAGTTTTATGGAACCCATATCTAATCTGGTACTGAGCTACAGCATAATTTTCCTCAGGTAAAAGTTAATGAACTTTAGCTATTTACGAGGAAGAGAGCGAAGCCGGCGAGCGATGTTTACCCTCAGTTAAGTTTGGAAAATTTAATAACCAGCCCAACCCGACCTGACCGTCACGCTAAACAGAAGCTAATTACTTTACTCTTATGTTAAGTAGAGTTGGAATTCTTTCTGTATGTAATACATTCACTCAATAAATTTTGTTGTCAACTAAAAATTCCCCCATAAAGCGTAGGAAACCCTTGGAATCTCGAATGTTCGGCTACAGTTGGTGAAAGTCTCATGTACGAAACAAAATTTAAAAAGATTTTCCGTCATAACACTGTGTTTTTGGCATCAACCCTAGAAATTAAATATGGGAGATTCTGTCTCCTGTAATTTTTATCCAGAGGTAAATTGTGATAACAAGGTGGTCGTTCGCTCGTCACGGACTCACAAAGCGCATTTTACTGGTCATAGGAGCCCTCAGTAGTTAATCCTAGGACTCAGGTGGCACTGCATGATCAAAAAACATCACAGTTTCCTTCTGAAGATTCGAACCCATGCAGACAAGGCAGTGATGTCACGCTTAGTTTGCGTCCACACCAAATGCTTGGCGGTGCGGGCGGAAGTTTTCCATCACCCAGTCACGTGGCCCCCCGTATGCGGGAGGGTGCGGAAGTGAACTTCTATGTTTATAGGGATGCAGTACTCTCGCCCGCCACCGCAAGTATTAGGTGTAGACGCTGCCTTACTGATACCTTCAACCACAAAGCCATCAATCATCTATCTTTGGTGCTATCTATACGTGGCATAAGAGGCTTCGAGCAGCCCTTCCTCTCCTTCATGTTTAGCATATATCTTTAATGCTGACATACTTTGCATCGATAATATACAAATGGATATGGAGGTGTACACTGCAAAATAAATAGCTGAAGAAGAGGCTTTACGAAATCTTCAAAGCCACTTGTAATGCGACCCCAAATTCTCTCTGTTCCTGTACTCCCTTAAAACATCTAACTTCTACCTATTTTTCCCCTATCATTACTTACACCTGCCATATGTACCTGCACTTTTCCTAGCTACAAATATTTTGAAAAAATTTGGTTCTATATATATGTCTACACGCTTTCTCGGATAAAGTTTTTCTTTTCTTTTTTTCAATAAAATTGCCTGTCTCTATTTTGTCTTCATCCAAACAACTAAAATTCACTACATAACCAAATCAAAGTGAATATCGAGTCAAATTAAACGGCAAATAAATTAATTTCTGAAATGGTTTACTGGATTGGAGAATTCTTTATCATTTAAAATGGATAAGAGCTTTGGCAAATATGGACGCTGCTCCACACACCTGCCGGACGCACACAGAAGTCCTTACACACACACACACACACACACACACACACGAGCAGGTTCTAAATACAGGCCCTCATTCGTATGCAAATTGAGCTATTGTCACCTTTCCTTCCCACCTGATTGCCTTCATCATCACCATCATCATTATCAGCATCATCATTATGTTGTTCGCGTCGCAGCATCTTTCCATACATGGGCCGTGAAAGTGATTTTTATGAACGATGACAGTCCTAATATTTCCAAACAAGCAGTAAATTTCTTGGCGAGCGCGCGCACCTACCCAAACCCACCCACTCACACACACACACACACACACACACACACACACACACACACACACACACACACACTACCCCTTACGTAAACACCTCAAACTTCTTCCAAACACACACACACACACACACACACACACACACACTACCCCTTCGCAAACACCTCAAACTCCTTCCAAACACCTACCTACCCACCCATACACACACACTACCCCTTCGTAAACACCTCAAACTCCTTCCAAACACTCACACACACACACACACACACACACACACACACACACACACACACACACACACACACACACACACACACACACACACATACACACCAACCAACACCTCCAGTCCTCATTCCTCCCCCCCCACACACTTCCGCATTAACAAAGGTGGATGAAGTGGACGGTGCTGCAGTGGTGGGCGGCAAAATATGGGTGGCAGAATACAGAGGATGTCCAACTGCCCGTAATCTATATTTTACTGGCTTTAGCTGGGTGTAAAAGATGTCCAACTGCCCGTAATCTATATTCTATGGCGTAAAAGATGTCCAACTGCCCGTAATCTATATTCTATGGCGTAAAAGATGTCTAACTGCCCGTAATCTATATTATTCTATTGGCTTTAGCTGGGCGTAAAAATTGACATCTTTCCATCACGAATACTGAGCAGTAACAAGACTTAGCGTTAGATTGTGGTGCTAGTCACGAAAAGGTGCTATGGAAAGGATACTTGACTGTAGTTTTGCCTTCTGCCACTGAGCTACGGAAAATTGGTTGGAAAGGGGCGAAATTTTCGCCATTATAAAGTGAATGAACTCCAGTGCTACATCCGAGATTATTTCCTGTATTTCTTCTCTCTCTTTTAATAAATCCTGGTGATATCCATACTTAAGTACTAATCATACTCAGCTTCAAGTATGCACACACACACACACACACACACACACACACACACACACACACACACACACAGTTGTAAATTTATGCTTGATTAAATCCCACTGATTTATATTGTAAAAAAAAAAAAAATCAGCCATCACATGGAGTTGAATCGGGGCGTGTTAATCCCTAAAATCCGGTAATGTTATTTTATTTTCCCTTTGTTTTAGTTTATTTTTGGTATCTCAAAATAGTTTTATTCATCATTTGGGTGATTTCTAAACTGGAAAGTTTTTTTTTTTTTTTTCTAATGTGTCCGACTCTGAGCAAAGGCTTCAGGGCCTATTTCTCGGGGGCAGTTGCCTATCCCAAGGCCCAATAGTCCTCCTA
>NC_137037.1:14254172-14286672 GCF_032717465.1 Coenobita brevimanus | reverse complement strand
TCTTGTAAGTTAAACAATACTCGATTCTTTATTACCATCACCACCACTATGACCACCACCCTCATCATCACCACCATCACCACCACCATCTTATTTCCTGAACCACCATCACCATCCAACGCCATTACCTATCACCACCACTAACCTCTGGACCATCACATCACCACCACCTGTGTCATCACCACAATCAACATCACTACCACTAACAACACCACCACTGTCACCACCACCACAACAAACACCTCCATCTTCCATCATAAACATGCTCTCAACCACCACCATTACCAACATCATGACCACCACCACCACCACCACTAAAATCAATATCACCTCAGCTATACAAATATCACCATTATCACCACTGTTAAAATCATTAACACAACACCATCACCACACTGTCCACACCACATAAGCTCTCTGCGATTAGTAATAGTCCCAGACTATTATTTGTCAACAGAAGTGCTCATGGATGCATGGATGCACCATCGCCACAACAACCAGCATCACTATCACCACAGCTACTATCACTACCACTACCATCACCATGACTACTACTATTCACAATACTGTATCACAACCTCCACAACAAGCACCTTCACCAACACCACACCATCACCACTACTAAAATCACCACAACTACCACTGCCATCACCACTACCAGAATTAGTACCAACATCCATATTATGATACCCACATTACCATCATCACTATCACCATCATCACCACCACTACCACGATCCTCACACCATCATCACCACCACCACCACTACCACCACCACCACCACCACTTCCATAATAGCAATACTAATACCACCATCATTATCACTACCAGGATCCCACACTACTACCACCAACACCACCACCACCACCATCACCATCACCACCACTACCATGATAACAATACTAATACCATCACCATCACTACCATGATAACAATAATACCATCACCACCATCACCGCCACTACCACGATAATAATACTAATACCATCACCACCACTACAACAATCCCCACACCACCACCATCACCAGCACTACCACAATCCCCACACCACCACCATCACCACCACTACAACACTTCCCACACCACCACTATCACCACCACCAGGACATTACCATCATCACAACACCACCACACGACCATCTCCACCATCACCATCACCACCAATACCGTCACCATCAAAGTCAGTTACTATGGCCAGCTCTGAAACTCACTGTGCCCAAACTCCCTCCCCATAAGCCATTGTGTGAAGTGATTAATGAGCGTAAAACTTTCTCCACGTGTAATTACACTGCTTGCTTAATGGCTCTGTGCCTGGACGTTAAGTGAGTGTCAGGATTATGCTGGCCGCTTGTCACTCACATTCTCTCTCTCTCTCTCTCTCTCTGACCCTTAAATTTCCATCAGAGAAAATTAATTACTGTTTACGGAGAAGGACCCTAAGTTTCAACGAAGCATGGGTAGTTTCTCTCTCTCTCTCTCTCTCTCTCTCTCTCTCTCTGACCCTTAAATTTCCATCAGAGAAAATTAATTACTGTTTACGGAGAAGGACCCTAAGTTTCAACGAAGCATGGGTAGTTTCTCTCTCTCTCTCTCTCTCTCTCTCTCTCTCTCTCTCTCTGTGGCATCACGGCGCTCCAGTATATTCCAGAGAAATATACCCAATCTTCCTTCTTCGTTACGTGGCATTGTGTTCGTGCTGGGAGGTCTGTCTTGCCTTTTAGCTCTCCACTCTTGTTCTCTCAAGTTATGTTTCAGCTCCGTCGAGTTTCTTGCCTCAGTTTTCTGCTGCTAATTTCATCTGTTGTTTTATTGTGTGTGTGTGTGTGTGTGTGTGTGTGTGTGTGTGTGTGTGTGTGTGTGTGTGTGTGTGTGTGTGCATTATGAACACCTTTTTCGAGACGCTTCATGTGAGAGTCAGTCAGTAGCTGAGAGACCATATGGTGGACGAGTATTTAAGAAGTGGCATAGCCAGATTTTAAAAACATGATTTCAATGTCACGTGGGGCGTAGAGGCTTTATTAAAACCATGGGACTTCTTTGCAGCTGTACAAGACATTTTACGAAAATATTTTTGACTCAGTGAACCAAGGGGTCTTTCAATTTTTTCTTGCCATTTATTGACGATTTTTTTCAGCTCAGGGAAGATTTTTCATGAACAAGATGCGTTGATACAGTCTTGATAAACCCTGCCAGTATGAGAGGCCTTTTCTAAGCTGAATTAATGAGTCATGTAGCAGGAAGACTACACAGAGAAAAATACATCACATGATTTTAAAAGGTTAAAGGTCAACCTATAATCAAAACTGACTCCGAGAATCCATTTTGAACAAGATTCTGATGATGCTACTTCATCAGGTACTGTACCAAGTTTATCTGCGAAAGAAATAGTATGGCTTCATGTCATGATTTGTAGCTCTGGTAGTTTCATATTTACTATAGATATTGTGCTTCTGTTTTTCAATGCGTTGTTAATGCTTTATACCAATATGCATCGGTGGCGTGGCTGTGGAGGTATGTGGTTGGAGGAGACAGTGAGCTAATGCATCCTGGTTCGAATCCAAGATGTAAATGGAAGTTCTTCCATCATCTAAATGCTACCAAACAAGTAGTGTGGTCTCCTATGACTTAAATGATATGAGTATACTCTATTCACTTTAACTCGGCGTATCATTGTCATCTCTCCATCTTGCATGCCTACTGCCTAGCTTTAACAAATGACTACGACTACAATATGAAATTAAACACGAAGAAGTGCAACTGACGGGATGCAGAACCTTAGAATTGTCTTATTTTGTCAATGAGCTCATCATCATCATCATTATCTAATCCACTAATCCACTGTTGCGCAGGAGCCCTGGGCTAGGCAATTTGGTCCTGACATTTAAGATGAGAGTGACCAGCCTCACTCTTCCCTGAATGGCATTATGTGAGCAATAAACCCCAACCACTCTTTGGATATAAACCAGCACCGGCTCAATCCGACTGGAGTGCCGTAATTACCCACTAAACCACCAGGCGCCATAATTTCGTTATATGGTTACCACCCAGCGTAGTAAATGGTTTCCTGGTGTACAGGAAACCATTTGGCCTGTCACTCAGTATAAAATCCGTAGACAGAAGGAAGAGAGAAAAATGAATGAAAGAAAGACAATAGAGGAAGGAAGGGAAGAAGGAAGGAAGAGAGGAAAAGACAAGCACCCGAGAGCCATTACATCGAGTGACTGGATGGCGAGCATCCGCACCTACCATAAATGAGTGCCCCTACTGAATTATAAGCAATAAACTACAAAAGGAGGAAAATCTCCACCAAGTTACAGTGAATGAACAGCAGGATAAAGTGGCCTTGCATTAGACCCTCCTACACTCCCAAGAAGGGTACAAAAGGACTGGACGTTACTGGAACATTTATTTCGGTCGTCTAAGGACAGGGTGGTAATTAAGTAGGATAGAAAAGTCAGGGTAAAAATAATGTGATAATTAAGGTTAAGTTAGGATGGATTGGGTTAGGACAGGTTTAGGACAGGCAAGGATGGGGGTGTCCAGTCAGCGACAAAGGTCTGTTCACCTTTCCTTCCTCCCTCTCTTTGATGGATTCGTAAACACTTGAATACGACATAGTGGACAGAAATGCATCTTACGAGCTATCTTTGGGTGATGTTATTCACCTGTGTCCTCTGTGTCTCATTCAAGTTTCTGTGAATCCATAAATGGGAGGCAGGCAGGAGTAGCGCACAGACTTTGTAGATGACCGTACAGTACACAAGGAAGTGTGCGATAGAAAAAAGGACCAAAGAAGTAAAAGGAGCAAAGTGGAAGGGAACGGTGAGGGTTAGACCACATGACAGAGTGTAGAAGGAAAAGCAATTGCAACCCTAGGCTCATCTGAATGCATACCCACTTGACTGCAGGCTGAAATTGCCTCCTTCCTGCAAATTGTTGTTCCCTTTTCGGAGGATAGGGAGGGAGATGATAGATGTTTGTATAACCGGACAGTTGAGTACCTCTGTTATATCGGTGCCACCACATGAAGGGGTCTCTCTCCAGCACCAACTGAGAATATAAGACGACGAAGTGGGCAGAAGGAGTAGAGAAGGGAGGCCTAGAGTGAGGTTGAGTCGTATAGTGGTGGAGAACACACAATGGAGGGTATATAACAACGAGGTGGACAGAAAAAGAGAAGGGAGATCGAGAGCAAAGTGGAGCTAGAGAGTAAGTGAACATTAGATGGACTGGTATAGTCATGAGCAAAAGTTCGCTGACACTTATCTGCCGGCAGTGACTATGGAAAGTATTACAAGAAAGATTTTTATGTGATGGCAATGTAAAGCAGACAACAGTAGAGTGTGAGAAGAAGGATACTCCGTCGTCTGGGCAGGAATGAGAAATAAGGAAGACAGGACAGAATGCTGGCAGAGCAATGTCGGCGAACTCTGGTCATACCCGTATTTACCTTGTTGAGAAGAACGACATACCTTCCATTTTAATCACTCTACCACCAGACGATCTGACTTACAGGAGATTTCTAGCGGTGGAGGGGCTTGTGAAGGCTGCAGCCATCTGTTTCGGTTCGAAAACTTTCCTGTATTTTTTTTTTCTTTACGTGTATGACTCTGGGCAAAGACTTCAGGGCCTATCCCCAAGTCCCAGTAGTCCTCCTTGGGGCCCAGTAGTCCTCCTACATCTCCACATGTCACCACTTCGGCGCTAACACCCATTGTCCATATTGAATACATGCTGGGGCTGTCTCATGCAGGCCTGGTGTACTGGTAAAATAAGTTCATATCATTTGGATTGGCCGTAGCAAACGCAGCAAAAGGTTCAACTGAGCTATAAACCGAGTGGACTGCAGGCTGAGGCTCCCCTTGTTTGGAAGTCCATCATCCACCATCCATGGGGATAATGAGAAAGCTGAACACCTACCCTGCTATATATGTGCCACCGCAAGTTGGTGTCCCTCGCCAGAGTCAGCATTATCTAGGCTCTTGAGACTGTGATATATCCTTTCACTATGATTACATATTTTTGTAGTATATTCTTGCTGCTTCCAGACAATGATATTCGGTCTTGGGCGCCTCACTGAAACAAAAGCAGTTATTTAAACTTACATGGACAACCCCTCAGACTAGAGAGAAAAAAAATCTCTCGAATGTTGAAAATAATGATCTGGAGAGAGCAGAATACAGCATCAAAAATACGCAATGGAAGTGCAGGGGATAAAATACGAAACACGTTTGGATGAAAGAGTTTACTGATTGGAGGAAGAAAATGCCAGGGAGTATTTTGTAGTTGGCATGGCCGGACAGTGGAGTAGCGCGGTTATGTTCGTGCCACCGTCTGAAGGGGTCCCTCTGCAGCATCTGAACCAGCAATACAAGAGTTAAGTGTTTACAATAGTTTGGTGGATAAATGTACGGCAGGATGCGGTGTCCAACGATAGACAGAGGGAGATATGAAGCTAAGAGATGAGACAGACAAAGATTGATAAAGCTAAGAAATGGGATGACAAAGATAGATGAAACTAAGAAATGGGATGGAGAAAGATAGATGAAGCTAAGAGATGGGATAGATAAAGACAGATGAAGCTAAGAGTTGGGATAGACAGAGATAGATGATGCTCTGAGATGGAACAGACAAAGAGAGATGAAGCTACGAGGACAGGCAAGGAGATAGCTTGAAGTTAACAGACAAAGCTGGGCACCAAACCGTTAATCTGTTAATCGTTAAGTAAGGAAGTTAACTTTTTCGTTAACGATTCAACTTTTAAGTTAACTGCGGAAATCATTATCGGACTAATTAACTTCCGTTACCTTTTACTTCCGTTAACATAAATCCGTTAACTCAAAAATAAAAGATAACTTGTTACATGTCTGTTCCAATTAATTTACCTTTGCCTTTCAACGGCGGCAGACATATCCGAATTTTGTGCGTCGTATGAGAGAGAGTTTTGAGCAGTGAAGCGTTTGTTCTCTATGGGGAAAGACATATCGAGGGCCAAGATCATCCCTGTCTGATGAAAACTTTGAAATGCTAATTTTCAGGAAGGGCAACATGCATTTCATGGGCAAAATGGAAAACGAGAAGAAGAAGAAAAACTGAATTATGTATGCACCTTGTTTGTCATAGTTCATTTTTTACTTCTTCACGGCCACTTTATCAATATTTCTTTTAGTTTAAAACTAATATTGTGTTTCATTTCAATATTTTATGTTTTGCCATTTATTTTGCCCTCTTTTGGCTCTAAAAGCCAAAAAAAAAAAAAAAAAAGAAAAAGAAAGGGGGCCAAAACTCTAAAATCAGCATTTTCAGATATTTTAAAAGTAAAACTATAAAATCAACCTATTCTAATTCTAAAGCAAAAAAAAAAAAAAAAAAAAAAAAAACTATAGTCTGGGTTCCAAAGCCCTTGAAAAAGACCCCAAAAGGCTTATTTTATACTCATGGCACTTTTTGAAGTGATTTTAGGGCAAAACACAGATCTTTTTTTTTTTTTTTTTATACACAATAACGATAACGGTTTATCAATAACTTCCGTTACATTTTTTACGAATCAACCGATTAACGGTTATCGAAGCTAACTTTTCGGTTAACGGATGAACGGGTAATGAAGTTAACTATCGATGCTCACCCCTGCTAACAGATAATAGACAGAGAGACTGATGAAGCCAGCAGATAAAAGAGACAGGAATAGCTGAAGCAAATGGAAAAGAAAACAGAGGAACAGATGAAGCGAACAGATGGGACAGACAGCTTGATGGATGAAGTTAAGAAATTCGATAGACAGGAATAGATGAAGTTAACAGACAAGATTATATTTCATTATTATCCACACGTTGGATGAAGGTCAGCTAGATTTGTAAGACTTCACTCGATTATCTGGTGCTGGCCTGAATAAACCACCTAAGTGCATTGTAACCAACGGAATGGATGAGAGAGAGAGAGAGAGAGAGAGAGAGAGAGAGTCTGATCCTCTGGCTGCTCTGGTTTATTTCAGATCCGTTTTAACACTCTGTTTACTCCAAGTCCTTTCTCATTATTAAAATTTTCTTGTGCTGGCTTGAATTAAAAATCTGTCTATATCTATATACCTAGACTGCTTCCCCCAAGGAGAGGGAGGTAGCCGAAACAGGACGACACACTCCCAATTTACTCATCCATTCAAACACATTCACTCGCATCTTAGCCCCAAAGGGGAGAAGGGACAGATCCTCACCGCACCACACCGTGTGTTAAAAGCAGCGTAAGGGATAATACAGAGTATGTGGGTAATGAACTTTTCTTTCCCTTCTTCCCATCATCTCTTGATCATTAGTGATGAATGTGAATTGTTGTAACTAAAAGAAGGATACTCTCTCTCTCTCTCTCTCTCTCTCTCTCTCTCTCTCTCTCACACACACACACACACACACACACACACACACATACAATCCTGCCAGTTATCGTCCCATCGAGGCTGCTGGCGCTTACCCGATCAGGTGAAAATGAGGAAAGTTTATCTGACTATGATTTCTGCTGGGGAGGCGGGGTGGTGGTGGGGGAATAGGAGAGGAATTGGGAGAAGGAGAGATTGGGTAAAGATAGGGACGATCAGTAGTGAGAATGGGATTGGTAGGGGGAATGGGGAGTGTTATAGTGCTTCCACCTTAACTTGGCCCAGGTTATCGTCCTTTGGTTACTTATTTCACAAAACTAACCGACAGAAAGAGAAAATACTACGGCCTCCCTTCCTTTCCGTGGCACTTCTTTGTGACCAGCACCATATTCGAGTACTAATGCATTGTTACAACTCAACATTTAAGAAGGCGATGATAGTTTTAGGCCAAGTTAGAGTAAAAAGATTATTAGGTAGGGAGATGACAGGTAGTGGGTAGGAGATGGTAGAGGTTGAGGGTTGATATCAAGGAATTGGGTAGGTGATAAAGGTTAGTAAGAGTGCGATGGGTAAGGGATGTGGATTAATAGGAAAAGGATGGGTAGGAGATGATGAAAAGAGCAGGGGGATGATGGATAGAGGAATGGGATGGGGAGGGGATGCGACGCAGGAGGAACGGGTTGGGTAGGGGATGATTGGTAGTAAGAGAGAACTGGGTAGGGGAGAAAGGAGAGGAAGGATGGAGTTGGGTAAGAGAGGGACGAAGGATAGGGTGATAAAGGGGAGGAGGGAGGGTAGGATGAGGCTGAGTAGGGGAAGAGGGGGGACGGAAGAGGGAATGGGAGGAAAGGCAATAATAGGACAGGGGAGGAAAGTTGAAATGAGCAGGGACACAGAGTTGGGTAGTGGTAGAAGGGTAAAGTAAGGGGGAAGACAGAGGAGGAGGGAAGAAGGACGAGGAAGAGTGGGGATTAAGGAGGAGGAAGGGGAGAAGTAGACACTGAAGAGGAGGGAGAGGAGAAGTAAGGAGTGTGAAGGAGAGAGGGAAGGTGTGTGGACTGAGGAAGGAAGAGTGGGGGGAGAAGGCACTGAGGAGGAAGACAGGAGGGAGGACTGAGACATAAGGAGGGAAAAAGGGGGACTGAGATGGAGGGGAAGGAGAGGGGTACTGAGATGGAAGAAGAGGAGAGAGGTACTGAGATGGAGAGAGTGGAATGAGGATTGAGATGGAGGGAGGTGAGGCATGAGTTGGAAAGGGGAAGGAGCGGGTAACTTATTTATCTTTAACTTTCTTAGGGTCTTATAGTTCACTCTCAGATGAACAAAATCGTTTGGCATCAGCTGGAGTGTAGTGCTGGAGTTGCTCTGACCAATAAGGGATTAATATTCCACCTTCCCCTCTACTTCTACGCATTCACTTCGATATCCCCACCTTCTTTCCTTTTGTCTTTCCTTTCCTCTCCTGTCCACCTCCCCCTCCCCTTCCATACTGGCAAGGGTAGGGTACAAACACCACCAACCACAACAAATCTGTCTCTGGCACAACTGACCCACCTAATCCACAAAACAGATTAACCCCTCCAACCCGGCTGACTTACATGTTTGTTTACTTTTGTTGTGGCGAGATCTTTTTTTTTTTTATGTAATGTAGGTTTATCGAGCTAATGGGGTTTAGTGAGGTTAAAACTAACTCCGCGTGTAAAAGAGAAAAATAATGTCTATACAAATCCAAATAAAAACCGCCAGGAGATGGTAAGAATAATCCACGTGATGAATGTGTTAACTATGTAATCCCCAGACGAAGCGAAAACGTGGAAAGAATTTCAGGTAAGCACTAAAAGCATTAAAAGTTCTGTAGATATTCTGTGATGTCAGGTATCAATACTGTAATAACTGTCCCTTTCAGACCCGACTTGATCATTATTTTATCCTGACTTTCCCAGGTTTTCCTCTACCCTGTCAAAGATCCATATACCCTTTTCAGCCTTAATGATGGCCAAGTGTGGTCAGACTATACTGTTTTTACTCTGAACTGACCTAGATTTTTGTCCTTTTGCAGTTTTCACGTAGCCCTGTGCTATAAAGAGACAATGCCCCAGCTCTATATGCTCTCCACGGCATTACTTAGTGACTAGCTTCATAATCTAATGTTAGTTTGTGCAACTCAGAATTCAAGGTGGGGAGATGCGAATTTTAGGCCAAGTTCGAGTAAAAGCACTATAGTAACCAAAAGTGGCTCACTCCTACCTCATAACAACGGCTACTGTAATCACGTGTTAATATTTGAGCCAAGAGAGAGAGAGAGAGAGAGAGAGAGAGAGAGATTTACCACTGGACCAGGTGGGATAGATAACTTTGCTTCAGGAAACATCTGTGATACCATTTTTGCTCCAGCTTGGCCAAAAATTGCGGTTTCTTCAACTCGAATGCTGAGAGAAAAATACATTAAACTAGGCTTTATTATGAGTCTCAAAGAAGTGTTGCAGGATGGATGTAGCTGCGTGGCAATGTCTTTTACTGTTATGTAGCTACGTAAGATAAACTGGAGAAAGACGAAATTTTGGGCCAAGTTAAGATGGAAAAACTAGAATAATAAAACTACAGCTTTATGGAGAGGTCGGTTAGGTATCTACGATAGTTCAAAGGTGTAAGGTTCAGCAATATGGCTTAATTTTGTCCAGGTAGTAAGATGATCATTGAGAATTTACATTAATTTCGATTTATTCTGTGACTGTGCTTTCTTTCGCAAATCATAAAGAGAAATTACATCATACCACTTCATCTGTTCACCTTGCAATAAAATTTACCATGTTTGTCCTTCTTGTGAATCATTAAGTTCTTTTCACTTCCTACCGGCTTTGATGTTGGGGGGAAAGATGGACAGGGGACATCTTCCTTCTTCTATCAGCTTCTCATATAATGTACGGTATGTCTTTAATGTAACTATAAATATTTCACTTTAACCTAGCAGAGATTATCGTCCTTTTAAAGCTTAATTCCCGTTGTTCAGTAGCAAAATAAGAACAGCACTTCACCGTGACTAGCACCAAATTTTAGAATTAATCTTATGTAGCATCTCAGCGCTCAAGAAGGAAATGGCATGTTTCGCATAGATAAAGAGGTGAAAGTAATTACCCCAGTGGTTGCAGGTCAGTAAATCTCCTGCTATCTGTATTTCATATGAAAATTTGATAACAAAAATATTAACTCAGGTGTGATAAAATGAGACAATGAATAATTATTCTTCAGAGTAATATGATTTTCGAACTACAATAGTTCCTTCAGAATGCCGTTATAAGAGTTTCATAAATGTTCGGAATTGAGCAACACTTTTTCTTAACTGGACAGCTATGAGCAAAAGTTCATATACAGTCATTTGCCACCAGTATTTTCTGCCTTTCATATTTCTTATTCCTCCCCTAGCGACAGATAGCGTCCTTCCTTCATATAATTTTTTTGTGTGTACTTCATTTTCTATCACAAAAACAGTTCATGTAACACGCTCCATCGTCACAGCCAGCAGAGATGTGTCGGTAAACTTTTACTCATGGCCGTACCTTTTCCTGTGCATTACCAATTTATTGATTCTCTGTACTCCTGCTCCCAATCCCCATCACCTTTGTACATTTTGGGTCCTGATTAGATTAAAGCTTTCTCCCTCTCCCCTCTCTCACAGTCCCTTCCACTCTTCCCCTACACGCACCTTCTTTTCATTCATTTGCTCTCTACCTCCCTCGCATCTCCTCCATCATGTCACATCTCTCTCCATTCCATCCTCTCCTGTTCATTCTCTCCTGTGTCTTTCCCCTATCCTCCTTCACTTACCCCTTCTTCACCATTATCCTCTCAGTCCCGTTCACTCTTCCTCCACTCACATCTTCTCTGTTCACCACTGTTCATTTCCTTCTCTACTCCACATTTCTCCATCTCCTCCCCTGTCCTCCTGTATTGATCTTTTTTCCATTAACTTCCTCTTCACTCCCACCGTTCCTCCGTAGTATGGTTTGTAAGACCCTTTGAGATACTACTTGTCCTTGTAACTCAGGTAACCCCTTGTAAATTCTCTGCTCACTTCCTCTTCACACTTGGACTCATCTTCTCTCATCTCTTTCCCTCCCTCCTCTCCAGCCCCTCCCTCGCTACTCTTCCCCTCACCCTTCCCTTCAACATCACCTTTCCCAATTTTTCTTGTCTATGCATTTTCCATTAACTACAATCGTCTCTTTCCTCCTATCCTCTCTCCCTTTCCTTCAAAATCTTACTTCCAGCTTCTCACGTTTCCATCTCAATTTTTCTCCACTCCCCTCTACTCATCCCCTTTCCCTCTCCCCTTCTCTTTCAGTTGTCTTCCCTTACACTCAACCAACATTGCTCTCCATTCCTTTCTTTGTCTCTCACCCGTTCCTTTTCTGTAACCCTCTCCCAACCTCTCCAGTTGTCTACTCGATTCCCCTCCATCTCCTTCACCAACACACACACACACACACACACACACACACACACACACACACACAAAACCACTCTCTCTCTCTCTCTCTCTCTCTCTCCATACTTTCTCTTCCCTCTCTCCCCCCCCCTCCCTTTCCACTCATCTCTTCTTCCCTCTTCTTCCATTCCCTTTCTCTCCCCTGCAGTACCCTTACATCAACCTCTCTTATCATCTATCAATTTTTTCCACCCCATCCACACATCTCTTATCCCATTCAGTACCTTCTTTCCATATCTGTCGACTCCCCTAATCAGTTCTCCACGCCTTTCCTCTCCAGTCATCTACCCTCTCCACTCAGTCGCTTTCTCTCTCTCCATTCTCTCCTTTCCCACCTCATCCCTCCAGTTATCCCTCCTCCCCCTTGCTTCACTCACCACCTTCTCTCCACCTTCTTTCCTTTCGTTCTTTCTCTCCTCTACCGTCCGCCTCCTTCCTCCATACTGGCAAAGGTAGGGTACAAAGACCATCAACCACAACAAATCTATCTCCTTTCCCGTCCCCTCGCCTTCTCTTTCATTCCCCGTCTTATTCCATCATTCTAGCCTCTCCTTTTCCTCCTCCCCTCTCCACCCCTCCCTTCCCACTACCCTCTTCCCCCTTCCCCTTCAACACCCCCCCATCTCAGCCCCGCCAAAGGGACTCTCCATCTTAACTACTTCCCGACTCTGGTGATGACGTGCCTCTGTGGACGACATCACGGGTCCTGTTTATACTCTTTTAAATCAAGTCGTGAATAACACTACTTTAATATACGTTTGGCCTCACTTATACGAGTACAGTATATTTCACAGCCAAACTAGAATGACTAATAATGTCAACAAGGCAAATAATAATCTCTGACAATAATTCACAGGCATGGAGACTTATTAATCGTAAAAGCTAGTTAAGATCCTTCATAACTACTACCCACATCTCTGGCCTGGTCGCATAATACACAAATCTCTCCTCCCCTCTTCCTTTGTTTTAATCACCTTGTCTGAAGTTCTTAAGGGTAATTTGCAGTTTTCTGATGGCGCCAGAAAAGACTTAAGACATCTCTTGTGCTGCAAAGCTGTCTCACTTTTATTTTGTTCCAGGAAACTGTCTCACTTTGGTCTGGTTCTGGTTTATTTTTGTATTGCGACGAAGGAGAAGGCAGAGGCCACTCCATGCTCTCCCAGGGGGCAAGGGAAAATCAGTGAACAAGCCCGGACACTCTAAGACTTTCCCCAACCAGCTTTTGTTTCACCTTAAGAGGCAGTCAGATCCAGTGTGTGTGTGTGTGTGTGTGTGTGTGTGTGTGTGTGTGTGTGTGTGTGTGTGTGTGTGTGTGTGTGTGTGTGTGTGTGTGTGTGTGTGTGTGTCCCTAACTGTCATTCACTGAGTCACTATCATTTTCTCTGAAGTACAGGGTCCATTTCTAATGGGAGGTGTGTGAGTTGAGGAGGGAAGTGGTAATGAGTCCAATGGGTGTGTGGGATGCGTCTGAGGTGCGTGTGGTTTGCATCTGCTGTATATTTGAGGGGTGTAAGGTACAGCTGATGTGGATTCGGCCATCTGAAGTGTCTATCATTTTGCCAATTTACCATGGCACATATGAACAAAGTCCGTTTTCCTTAGCTCCTATGGGGGAATGAATCAGACAAGGACAGTGGTCGTGGCTACATACCGTCCCACGTACACAGGATCTCTCGCTTCGACTCATGTGGCTCCGAGAACGATATTGTTATTGACAGCTTCATCATATGACAACGACGAGCCCAACTGCAGCACGGAAGATCCAGGTGCAGCCAGCATACGTGAACATAGGAACGGGCGGCGTCTGACCTCCAACTTTCTGCTCTCCAGCAAGGAGTCAGCACTGCCGAGTACCAACCCCTCTTTAAGGCATCAGACAAAGTCTGTTACGCTTAGACTGTCTATGGAACATTAGATTTCCTAGACACTTACTTGCTCAGCCTCGCCTCATTAGGCCAGTTTATTTCAAAATCAGTCCATCTCAGAGAACCATGGGGTAAGACCACATATCTTTTGCCTACATCTCATCTACACACACAGATATTGCACACAAGACACTAAATTAGTCATACATTGCTTAACTATGTGATATGGGAACTACCGGGTACTGTTTAAATGGTAATCGTTCCCCCGCATTTCTCTTAATTTTTCCCATGCAAATATTCGAAGGACCACTCCTACGAGGAAACTATGTTGAATTTTGTAAATAAGTGGACTACATAATCAGAATAGTAGAAAGCATGCGAATTAAATGAAGTGACCAACCACTCTTTGTGTGAGGCACGAAACCAGACTGAAAAAAGTTCGTACTTACACACGATGTTTTTGGTACTGCACATCTAATTACCTGCAACAAGAGAAACCATGACATTATAACCTGCATCTTTTGCTTACACACGAATAATATGCCATAACACATGAATAAATAATAAACTAAAACTCCCATTAAATATTGGTGTCTCCAAACATCGCACCGGTACTCGCATTGCCAAACCTCTTAGCTGCAAAATTATTACATCTTCTAATGAACACAGCAATAATTAAGGTGGTAAGGTTGGTACTTAGGAACTTTGCTGGAGAGTAGAAGGATTATCATGGGTAGTATCATATGGTGCTGGTCATGGCACTGGCATCGTCTGGCCAGTGTCGTAAACTCTCAAACATGAACTATATTGTGTGAAATAATGGGACTGATACAAGCTCACAAACATGTAGTGTGCTTCTTTGAGTGAGGTGTGAGCACACTGGCAACACTGGTCCAGTAGATTATTCCCGGTTAACACATTGGTAAATACTGGATAAATGTATTGACTTACAAATTAGGAATCACCTGGCTTGTCATTTCATCTCGCAGTCCCCAGTACTCCAACCTACTGGGAAAGTGTATTTATAGTAACATGAAACAATTCACTGGAAACTTTCCCAGACATAGGCTAGTTAGTAAATTTAGTTACAACAGGAAATATATATCTATATCTATCTATCTATCTATCTATCTATCTATATCTATCTATCTCTCTCTCTATCTATCTATCTATCTATCTATCTATCTATCTATCTATCTATATATATATATATATATATATATATATATATATATATATATATATATATATATATATATATATATACATATATATATATATATATATATATATATATATATATATATATATATATATATATATATATATATATACACACAGTATCTATCTATCTATCTACCTGTATATGCAGTTGCTGAACTCGGCAGTGAATACACAGTATGTACACACAGTATATGTGAGGTGGGTTTATTTGCAAGTAGTATCCTATCAAAATGACTACTGAGGCGGCAACCATAATAACTTACGTAAATGATCATCGACGTGGTTACCTGGAGTGTGGCTTAAGTAACCTGTCCCATTAATGAATTTCACAGCTAACATAAGCCTAACTGCCTGAACGCCAGGAAGTTCGATGTGCATCATTAACAGAATTATTTTTGTAGCGGGTTTGCGGTAAAAATATAAGTGTTTAGATCACTCTACTGGTTACTGACTGTGCCACACACACACACACACACACACACACACACACACACACACACATATATATATATATATATATATATATATATATATATATATATATATATATATATATATATATATATATATATATATATATATATATATTCCACGAGATTGTGAAGGAATTATTTACCATGGTCATATGTGTTTTATCATCTGTACTAGTATCAGCATGCCCCCGTTTCAAAACGAGCGCTAAGGAGACATATTTCATTCTTCCTGCCACCCATATCATCAGCAGAGATCCCTCATACTGGAGTGACTCTAACCCATTCATTACGGTGTTTATTTCTTTAATGTCGGGCATCCCTCCCCAAATGGAATAAAGCTGGGTTCTTGGCGTGAAGGAGTTAAGGGCCAGCCATTACAACCCCCATCGTAACCAATAACACCGCAATGGCCTGTCATTAAGACCACAAATTTTTAGGGCCACAGGAAGGCAAACTTTTCTTCTCATCGGAAAGTGGCTGAGCTGGCCAGAACTTAAAAGCCAATTTTCTTTTCTCTTTCTGTTTCATTTTTGCGTTGCAATGTTTTCAGCAAAAGTCAAAATCAAGGCAATATTTGTTTTGGCATGACTGTGTTTCTGTGCTTTCAGCAGGATCCAGACTTAGGTATACCTGTTGATAAATAGACAGTTAGATTGATAGACAGATAGATAGATAGCAAGATTGCTAGATAACCGTAGAGACAGATAGATAGATAGATAGATGGATGGTTAGACATAAAAAGTAATTGAGCTTTATAATAATAATAATAATAGAATTTAGTCCTTATAAACGAATCTTGCCTATTGTGTTTCAGTAGTTATGTTTTTCTTTTCTTATCTTTTTTTTTAACATTTACTGACAACTGTGTCAGACCCTTCTGGGATGTTGTTAACCTGATCAGTAGTATTCCAGTGCTTGGCAAGGGTCAGCTCCCTTCATTACTCCCACGCCCCAGACCTGTTGTTTGAAACGTGAACCCAGTGGACTGCAGGCAAAGGTCATTCTTGTCCAGCAGTCCACCATCCTCCTTTCGGGGGATAGGGAGGCAGCCGAGGGACTGTGGTATATCCAGGCAGTGGAGCCACCCGGTTAAATCGGTGCCACTGCGTAAAGGCGTCCCTCTCCAGCATCACCCCAAACGCAAAAATAATCTCCAAAAGCAACTCTACAACTATAACTCTGTTCATTTTTACGTGGCCTAAAACTGCCACCACTACTTCTTTAACAGTGAGCTGTAACAGGAAATACACTAGACTATGGTGCTAATTCTCATATTAAAATATTATGGGAAGGATGTACAGCCATAATATTGTCTTTCTGTCGCTGCAATAGGTAAATAAGCTACAAAAGGACGGATATCTCCACCAGGTTAATGTAGACAGACTGTAGTTTATTTTGTGGCTCACTAGGATCACCTCCGTCTCCTTGGTTACGAGCAGTTTACACCTCTTCGGAGGATAGAGGGTCTTGTTTTAAGTGGCTCTGGAGATTTCGTAACGTCTGTGCCTTAACGACTTATTCCGCACATTACGTGTCAGTAGGCTATCCTCTCTTGTATTTTATTACTAGGAATTAGGTCGATATTAACGCGATGGAACAGACACACAAGACAATGTTAACTCCTTTATTCCCATGACTTTATTTTTCAGTTTAATTCAGCTACAGCCGGACGATTTTGTTTTGATTTTTTTTAGTGTAGGATAGACTTTACAAACTGGAGAGGTAAGCGGTTCCCTTAACCCATCCACCGCTTAATAATAATAATAATAATAATAATAATAATAATAATAATAATAATAATGATAATAATAATAATAATAATAATAATAATAAGAAGAAGAAGAAGAAGAAGTAGAAGAAGAAGAAGAAGATGAAGATGAAGAAGAAGAAGATGAAGAAGAAGAAGAAAAAGAATTATAACAATAAAACTTGGCTGACGGTAGTTTAATCAAAATATGCAATGCGTCATGGTAATCAAGGGGATAAAGTCAAACACACAAATAAATCGCTAGCATGCTCGTTAATTAAGGAAGTTCCCTGACACATTTACTAAGAGATTTATTTTGCCTGTTACACCAAACTTTCCTCTTCTGTGTTCCATAATGTCTTCTGGCTTTGCCACGCTCTGCGTAAATATCGTCCAAAAGGATATCAACCAACCATGCCCAAAGATAAATCGCAAGGGAAGAGGTGTGAAGGAGCCTGGCGGGAATACGGGTACGCTTGAGTAACACAGTGCCATTCCAGAGACTGAAGATGGTATAAGTAGCATAGGAGGCTTCGTGGCACCTCTTCCTTGGCGATTTGTTCTGAATATTACATCCTGACAGTCTATTTGTTGTTATTTATCAGTATATCATTTTACCTTCAACATCCTTTGCACCAGGAACATACAAGTGGTTTAACATGCAGAATTCATAGCTGATGAAAAGGTGCTAAGAAATGTCCATTACTACTTAGAATCCAGCACAAGGCGAGAGGCGTAGACAGCTATATGGAGTGATGATAATCGTAAATACTTTTTGACAGGCTAAGAGAAACATAGCGTAATGGACGAAGCTGGATGTGGCCTTGCTAAGTAGTGGACTGAAAGAGACTGTTGATAATAAAAACAATAATAGTAATAATAATAATAATATAATAATAATAATAATAATAATAAAAATAATAATAGTAATAATAACAATAATAATAATAACAATAATAATAATAATAATAATAATAATAATAATAATAATAATAATAATAATAATAACAATAATAATAATAATGATGATGATGATGATGAGGAGGAGGAGGAGGGGGAGGAGCACTTCAAGTAGTTCAGTCAGATCACCTCATTTTCTTTGTAAATAATTAAGAGCATGCTATTTCACTGACGCCATCATCATCATCATCATCATCATCACCACCTGTTACTCCCAGCTATCTCCACTCTGACCTACTGGCCGTGAACCTTTCCTAACCCTCCCCATCAAATACACGACGTTCATCTCACAGCCTACAAGGGCGTTGTTCCACTCAGGTGAGGGGAGAGTCACAGGAGTACTGGAGACCTGTCGGCATTAACCCTCTCATGTTCGGGACAAACTTACATGGTAGTCCACCACAGGCCAGACGATTTTATTCAGCTGCCAGTGGTGGTTGATTGGTAAGAGGTCGTCTGTTGTCTGTAATAACTAGAGTTTGAATGCAGGCTGAGGCACGAAACTGATGTACTAAAATTCGTTAAAGCCAGAGGTTCCCAAACTTTTCCTGGTCATTCCGACTTTTGTAATGAGAAGAAAAAATCAGATTAATTCCCTCCTCAACTCTCACAGGAGAGAAGTCCCTCAACTCCCAGCTGATTGGCAGCTATATGAGACAACTTTAGATTCAAGAGTTATTCACCGCCCTTTATCATGAAATCTAGCGGTATTACAATGCGTAGGGAATATTTAAGAGCTTCTTTGTTTTTATATATCACTTAGTGCAGCAGTGCTCTATTTAAGGGTATCTCAACACTGAGTGGCAAGCCAAAGGATATCCTGCAAACCAGGAAAGCATTGACAACGCCAGATGGTACCCTAAAACCAACCAACACGTGTTCCCTACGTGACAACAACAATGTTGCAGGAGGGTTAGTGCCCCTCCCCAGAAAGCAACCAAAAATTACAAACAAGAAGACTCGAACCAGGACTGACCAACAGGTGATGACTAAGGACCGAACAAATGACATGGTACAGGCTGCGACATGGAATGTAAGGGGTGCGAATGAAAGAGTTATATGCAGAGAGGAAGAGAGAGGTGAAAAGACTAGTAGGAGAGAGTAAGAAGAGAAAGGATGAGGATTTTGGAAGGAATTTAAGCATAAAATTCAGAGAATGTAAGAAAATGTTCTGGAATGAGGTAAAGAGAGTTCGACTGGGTGATACAGAAGTAAGTCGAAGAATGGAAGATAAAAATGGTAGCTTGCTAGAGGAGAAGGAAGAAAAAGTAAGCAGATGGAGAGAACACTTTAAGGAACCGTTAAACATAGAGAATGAAAGTAATGCGAGTATAAGTGGCAATGGCTGGGAGAAGGAGGGAGGAGAAAAGTGAGTAAGAAATCAGAAGGATGGAAGTGGTGGAAGCAATGAAGAAAGTCAAAATGGGAAAAGCCACAGGAATTGATGAAGTGTGTGGTGATATGATATAGCATGGGGGAGAGATAGTAGTAGAATGGGTATGGAAGATGTGCAAATTGGCCTGGAAGGAAAATAAAGTCCCGGAGGATTGGAAGTCGGGTATAATTATTCCCCTGTACAAAAGAAATGGTGAAAAAGAAGTGTTTGGTAATCACAGAGGCATTTGTCTTCTTATTGTAGTAGGAAAAGTAAGTGGTTAGGTACTTACTGACAGAGTCAAGGAAATAACAGACGAATTACCGTAACTGAAGAAGAAGAGGGAGGTTTTAGGAAAATATGAGGTTGTATAGATCAGATATTCATTCTTAGGTCCTTAGTGGAAACGCCTATAGAGAAGGGAAAGAAGTTGTATGTGGCCTTCTTGGATTTGGAGAAAGCTTATGACAGGGTGAACAGACAAGGAATGTGGAATATATTAAGAATATAAGGAGTAAATGGGAAGTTGTTGAATGCTGTGAAGAATATGCATGAGGGACTAAGGCTGCAGTGCATGTGGATAGTGAAATGAGTGAATTTTTTCTATCTAAATGTGGACTGAACAGGGATATGTCATGTCCCCATGGTTGTTCAATCTGTGTATGGATTGGGTTATAAACGAGATACAAGGTAGGGCAGTGCATGTTGAAGCAGCACTAATGAGAGAAGGCAGTGTTTGGAAATTCCTTGTAATGTTGTTTGTAGATGATATTGTATTGTTAAGTGAAGGCGAAGGGGAGCTGTAAGATTTGGTGAATGAGTTTGAGAGAGTGTGTTAGAAGCGGAATACAAAGGAGAATGTAGCGAAAAGTAAAGTTATGGTCATCAAGAGAATTGAAGTCACTGACTGTACAGTGTGGTTGGATGAGGAAATGGAAATTTGAGTGGATTTTTGAGCTTGGGTAGTGTGCTGAGTAAGGATGGAAGTTTGGAGGGTGAAATGGTTGAAAAGGTGTAACAAAGAAGAAAGGCTGCTGGTTCTTTGAAAGCAGTGATAAGGAACAGGGAAGTGAGCGAGGAGAAAAAAGTCGCTACATAATAGTATTGTGATACGAACTCTAACGTATTGAAGTGAAGTTTGGACCTAGAGCAGTCGAAATGAGATATTTGAGAGGAGCATGCGGAGTTACATGGAGAGACGGACTGACAAATGAGGAAGTGAAGGAGCTTTGTGGTGCAAATGTGGATGTGATAGAAAGCGTTAGGAGCAATACACTGAGGTAGTTTGGCCATGTGAAGAGGCTTGAAAGCGAGAGACTAACGAGGAGAGTTTATGTGAGTGAGGTGGAGGGGGGAGAGGGAGGGGGGAGGCCAAGGATGAGATGGAGGGATGGAGCGGTGAGGTGTATGAGAGAGGGGTGTGTGAGCTGTGAGCAAGGCAGTGAAATGGCCGGGAACAGGGCGACATGGAGGCGATTTGCTTGTGGCCACCCCTCACGGGATTAAGGGGCCTGGCAATAGACAGATAAATAGAGAAGAAGAAGAAGAGGAAGAAGATGATGAAGATGATGATGATGAAAAAAAAGGCTAAGGAGTGAGGAGACCGAATATACCTTTGTCGCATGTTTTTCGGCTGCTAACATGTTGTGGGTTCTGTAACTGCCTACCTTTCTGCCACTTTCATTAGTTATTCTCTCTCTCTCTCTCTCTCTCTCTCTCTCTCTCATTTTTTTTTTTTTAGTTCGTGTCCAATCATATTAGAGAAGTTTTGGTCATAAGGCCTCTGTTCTGAAGCTAACTTGCTGTTATTAAACTTACTTCTTCGAAACAGATCGATTGCATAACTTTCTCTCTCTCTCTGTCTCTGTCTCTGTCTGTCTGTCTGTCTGTCTGTCTGTCTGTCTGTCTGTCTGTCTGTCTCTCTCTCTCTCTCTCTCTCTCTCTCTCTCTCTCTCCTGACCACCTCACTTACTGTGTACCAGTGCCTACGTAATCTCGCTTCCCCGGCTAATCCAGCCACAGCAAGCAGCTTATCTGAGCCAAGTAAAGATAACCGTTATTAGGTGCAGGGCCGCTCAGGTCCACCACATCTCTCTCTCTCTCTCTCTCTCTCTCTCTCTCTCTCCAGTATATATAAATTTTAATAAATAAATAGATAGATAGATAGATAGATATGTCGTTCTCTAATCTAAGTAAGATTGTAAGACTGACATTGTTTTTATTGTTTGTGTGCAGTACGTGCCTGTCTCTCTCAGTGTGTCTGCCTCGATCTCTTTGTGTGCTTCTGTCTGTTCTTCATCTTTGTCTCTCAAAATGTCTTTCTGTGTCCCCCTCTTTTGTGTGTCTGTTTAGCCTTGTCTCTGTGTGTCTCAGTTTGTCTTTGTATCTCATCTTGCTCCTCTGTCCATATGTTTGTCTCTGTGACTCTATCTGCCTGTCTTTCTATCTCTCTGTTGTGTGGCTCTGCCATTTTGTTCCTGTTCTTCTGTCTGTCTCTTAGAGTTTCTGACTGTTTTCTGTTTGTTTATCTGTCTCTTAGTTCCTTCGACTGTTTGTCTGCTTGCCTGTCTATCTGTTTTGTGTCTCTGTCTGTTCCTGTCTCTATATATGTATTCCTGAGACAGTCTGTCAGTCTTTTTGTCTACGATGTCTATCTACCTGTCTCGAAAAAACGACAATAAAGCGGAAGTGTCAGCGATATATCAATTATGTTGCAGCTGTGGCCCTGTCTGTCTATCATCCAGCCCTTTCTTTGTACCATAAGGAGCGTCGAGACCCGTGGCAGGCTACTAAATCCCACCATTTCACAATATTACTTGGGAGAATGTGTCAGAATTACACACTAAACACACACAATGGCAAACCAGTTACAGATAATATGGCAGTTTAAGCATTCAAAACTGGAAAGTCGGTAAAATGACAAAGAAGACAAAACGAACTTTACTCATGGCACCCCAAATCCAGCAATGACATGACAAGAAAGACCATAAACTTGAATAATATATATATTTTTGGAAGCGTTCATTACAGATGGTCAAACGAAATAATTCTGTGCAAGTAAAAGATGAATTCTACCCTGGGTTTAATCAACGTCCCTAGTAATTTCCTTCGATCCATTGGCTTCATTAACGTTTGAATTCAACCTAAGTCACACCCATCCGCCACATAGACACCCACTCACTCACGCTCACACCAAGTTACCAACCCAGTCTCACACACACACACACACACACACACACACACACACACACACACACACACACACACACAGGATGCTAGTACATACACATATACACACGCCCAAATGCCCCCTTGTCATACTCACATCCACGCACCCACTCACTCTGCCCTCCCCCTCATCCAGCCACCCACACACGCTTTCAGTCAGTGGGGCTGATTATATTTCTTTTCATTGTGCTTCCCATGTACTCAATCCTTCCTTGTGATGAAGTATGGTACAAAGAAGTACAATGGAGAGCAAACAGCAACAGCCCTGTTGGTCCTTTCGTGGCAGTCTGGTATCGGGAAAGTTGTAACAAACAAAAACTATTCTACCATTGATAGACAAGAATAGAAATGCAGGAAGGCTCCACGCCACCCATCAGACACTCTAGCCAAAGCCGGCAGGAAATAGTGAGAAGGACCACCATGCAGCATAGAAAAACACTCATGGAAATTTCATATGAAAGAGGGAAAGGAAATATTCTGCACTATCTACCTGAAAAGGAAAGTAATATTAAATCAGCAATATCTATCGATGTTGACCTGCGAGTTGTATCATCTAGGCTCTGATATATATGTATTAGAGATGTGCCGATACCAAGATGTTGGCCGATAACGATACCGATACCGATACCCAATTTACAGCTGATACCGATACCGATACCCAATTTACAGCTGATACCGATACCAATACCCACTTTACAGCTGATACCGATACTGATACCCACTTTACAGCCGATACCGATACCGATACCGATACCCACTTTACAGCTGATACCGATACCGATACCGATACCCACTTTACAGCTGATACCGATACCGATACCGATACCCACTTTACAGCTGATACCGATACCGATACTGATACCCACTTTACAGCTGATACCGATACCGATACCCACTTTACAGCTGATACCGATACCGATACTGATACCCACTTTACAGCCGATACCGATACCGATACCGATACCCACTTTACAGCTGATACCGATACCGATACCGATACCGATACCCACTTTACAGCTGATACCGATACCGATACCGATACCCACTTTACAGCTGATACCGATACCGATACTGATACCCACTTTACAGCTGATACCGATACCGATACCGATACCCACTTTACAGCTGATACCGATACCGATACTGATACCCACTTTACAGCTGATACCGATACCGATACCGATACCCACTTTACAGCTGATACCGATACCGATACCGATACCCACTTTACAGCTGATACCGATACCGATACTGATACCCACTTTACAGCTGATACCGATACCGATACCGATACCCACTTTACAGCTGATACCGATACCGATACCGATACCGATACCCACTTTACAGCTGATACCGATACCGATACCGATACCCACCTTTCAGCCGATACCGATACCGATACCCACCTTTCAGCCAATACCGATACCGATACCGATACCCACTTTACAGCTGATACCGATACCAATACTCCGATACTAACAAATGGCCGATACTTTGCCGATACCGATACCGATACTTTTTTATTTTGATTACCCTGCGTTTAATCTGTAACGTCTGTAAGCTTATATTATAAAAGTATAGAATTACTTGTATTTTAATATTAGAAATAGGGGAAGCTGGAAGTAACTATAGGCATATACAGTAATTGCATAGTATTGAGAATTTAAAAAAAAAAAAAAAAAAAAAAGAAGACGAAGAAGAAAAGGAAAGTCAAAGACTCATAAAGTCGAAACTTGTTAATGCAGGAGCAATATAGTAATCGATATATAATATATATTAATAAATGATAATGTTACATCATACATGGAATTATAATGTAATATAATATATCATAACCATCTGCTTATTAGTGTCATGAAACATGAGTGTCTTGAATCACATAATAAACCAGAAAAGTATCGGACTATCGGCCATAGCTTTACCTTGCCGATACCGATACCGATACTAAAAAAAAAAAAAACGATACTGCCGATACCGATACCGATACTATCGGCAAAATCCTAACATATATATATATATATATATATATATATATATATATATATATATATATATATATATATATATACGTAGCTGGGATCAAATGACTGATGCTTGCCCAAGCGATTTTTAAATGTTGGTACTGTATCAGTTTACTACATCCGAGGGCAGTTTGTTCCATATATTTACAACTCCATTAAAGAAGTGCTCAGCTTCATATGACTGAAATTATTTGCCGATAATTTTATGCTCATTTCCTGTAGCATACTTTGAGCGATCAACTGTGAAGTATTTATTGACAGCTATATCATCGTGTCCTATTAATATTTTGAATACTTGAACTAAATCGCCCCACAACCTGCGTTTAGTTAAGGTGAGAGATTCAGGACTTCTAAACACTCCTCGTATGGGTTATTTCTCAATTTAGGTATCACCTTTACCACCCTTCGCTGTATACTCTCAAGTTTCTCGAATCTCCATATCATTCTTATAATACGGTGACCAGACCTGAACATAATACTCCAAGTGTGGACATACTTAGGAATTACTTCGTATACAAAGTGAGGACAATATTTTCGGATTTATATTCTAATGTTCTAGCTATTAATCTATTTACTGGCTTTTTTTTTTCTTTTACAGTTTCTGTACACCGTTTGCTTGGTTTCAAATAATTTAGTATAACTCCTAAGTCTTTTTCATGGAGCACCCTATCAAGTTGAACATTATATTTTAACTGGCCTGTACGTTTATACTGCCAATATTTAGCACTTTATGTCTATTAACACTATAATCCATTTGCAATGTTTGGGCCCCGTTAAACAGTTGATCAAGATCTCTCCGATTTGCCTGCCTCTGCAGTGCTATGTCTGGTCTGTTATATACTTATTTTAGTGTCATCGGCAATTTTAGAAACCTTACAAAATAATCTTTCACCAATATCATTTATGAATACGAAAACAAGAATAGGACCTAACACTGAACCCTGTGTCACTTCATTTGTAACACTTCTGCAATCTGTTTCTTTTCCATTTAGTACAACTGTTTGTTTTCGTCTAGTGAGCAAATTTTCGATGCAACCCAACACATTGCCACTGAAACCATGTGCCTTTAATTTCTGAAGGGGTCTTTTGTGTGGAACTTTGTCAAAAGCCTTTTTTAAAATCGTGATAGACAGTCAACAGATTTAGTCTTTTCTTACATGTTCAGTATATCGTTGAAAAAGTCCAACAGATTCGTGAGGCAAGAGCAATTATTCCAAAAACCATGTTGCAAATCTTGGATGAGGTTATTTGTTTCTAGATGTTTCACAAACTTGTCTCTGATCATAGTTTCAAACAGTTTACAAATCACTGATCATGGTACTTTCTGGTTCTGCTTTGCTGCCCTTTTTGAATATCTGGGTTACATTTGCAAGCTTCCATTCGTGTGACACCTTACTTCTCTTTAGTGATAAGTTAAAATAGTTCCGATAAGGGCTTTGATTTTTCATTCTATAACTCTTTTACATACACTTGGTGATATAGTGTCCAGTCCTGGTGTATTGGTCTACTTTAATTTGCTAATTGTAAGTAGTACATACTGCGTATCATCGATTATTTTGCTCTCTTCCAAAGGAACTGGAGAAACTCCACGAATCCTAAGAGTATTTTCTATTGTAAATACTGATGCAAAGAAAGTATTAAGAATTTTCGCCACCATAGTTTCATCATCAGTATACTCTCTATTATGTGTGATTATAAAGATCTGATGGTTGGAGTTAATACATTTTGCGTCTGATGTAACTGAAAAATTGTTTGCAATCTGATTACTGATAGTGGCAATATGTGCCTCTTTTATTTTATTTTTTTTTACTGAATTTAATTAACTTTTTGGTATCCCGTCAAAAAGCATCATATTGGTTTTTATTTCTTTGACTCTGTAGCATTGTAATTTTTGTATTCAAGATTTTTTGCTAAAGACAGTGTTTAATATCGGACTTCCACTGTTCGGGTTCAGAATATTTTGCAGGTCTTCTGTTGAGCATTGGAGTACATAATTTGACTGCATTGTTGTGAATTTCTATTAAACGTTGCCATCCATCACTGATATCTAATGTTTCAGTAATGGGATGTGAGTCTCTGGCACTTACAGTTGCCTTTAATTTATTAAAATCAGCCCTCTTATAGTTGGTCACTTTCTCACAACTGTCCTTGATACAGTCCTCACTGCATTTAAAGTTAAATGTAACTATACGACGATCACTTGTGCTAAATTCTTCTCCTACAAATACATTACTCATTAAATTTTCTGATCTTGATAATATAAGGTCTATGATGTTAGCTCCATGTGTTGAATAATTTGCACACTGATACAATGACTTTCCTGCAAGTTTGTATATAGGTCTAACCCTGTGTGCGAGGACAAGGCTTCTCTCCACATGGTAAAGTAAGATCATCAAATATTACAATGATTTGTATACAAGATATTTCAGATATTTGATTGCAGGTTTCATTGTCAATGTTGAGTGGCTGTCCGAGTGAATTAACCCAAGTGTGATTTTATGACAAGATTAATTTTTAAGCTGAATGTAAATTCTATCGTTGTTTTCAATACACAGCTTGGTAATTATGCCTGAAGGAATCCTGAGTTAATATATAACAACACATCGCCCCTGATTAGGAGAGTGAGAGGGAAGCAGAAGATTTGGAAGAGAGTAGTAGAGAGGGAGGAAAACGAGGAGGAGGGGGAGAGGAAGGGAAGAAAAGGAGGAGGCATGGAAGGTAGAAGAACGGAACGTGGGAGGCAGCAATGGAAGATTAGGAGGGAGGAAGGAAAGAGGTAGGGAGGAGGCGTTAGGGGGAGGTAAGGAAGGAGTTAGTGTGACGGAGGAAAGTAGGAAGTGTGGAAAGAGAGAAAGGAAGAGAAGGAAAGGAAGAGGGAGGGGGTAAGACGGGTAGGGAGCATGGGAGGAAATGAGGGATGGTGATGGGAGAAAGTATGGAGGGAGGGAGTTATGGAAGTATAAGAGAGAGAGAGAGAGAGAGAGAGAGAGAGAGAGAGAGAGAGAGGAGAAAGAAAGACATGGAGGGAAGACGGAGATAGGTATGGAGGGAGTGAGGTAATGGAGACAAAGGGAGGGAGAAATTGAAAAAGGGGAAGGAAGGGAGTGGGGCTGAATAGAAGGAGAGGGAGTGAGGCAAAATGGAAGGACAGAGAGAGAGAGAGAGAGAGAGAGAGAGAGAAGTAATGAGGGAGGAGGGTAAGACCGATTCGGGGAAGGAAGGAGGGAAGAGAAAGGTAGGGAGGAAGGGAGAAGGCTTACATTCATCCCTATTAAACATGCAAGGGAGGGAGGTACGTGAGACAGGGATGTCGGAAAGTAAGAGAAAGTAAGAGAGGAAGGTAGGGAGGAAGGTAGGTAAGAGTAATATAGGAAGAGAGGGACGTAAGAGAAGGGAGGGAGGGAGGGAAGATGAATTTATTTAGGGAGGTAGGGAAGAGTAATGTTAGGAGGGAGGGAGGGAAGTAAGAGGAGTGAAGGAGACAAGAGAGGTAACAGAAATGTAAAAAGGGAAGGAAGGAGGGAGGTAAGAGGAATGGAGAAAGGAGGCAAAGTAAGAAAAAGGATGAAAGGGAAGGAGGTAAGAAAGAAGGGATGAAGGTATGAAAGAAGGGAAGGAAGTAGAAAAAATGTAAGAAGGTAAGAAAATACAAGACGGGAAGGAGGTAAGAAAAATATAACAAGGGAAGAGGGTAAAAAAAAAAAAATGTAAGAAAGGAGGGAGGTGGAACCAAAAAAAAAAAAAAAAAAGGAAAGGAGGAAGACAAATAGTTTAGGAGAGAGGGATGGAGGTGAGGGAAAGGTTAGGCCCTCTGACTCCTTTCCTGGAAGCGACAACAAAAAAAAAAAGTTCTGGACCATCGTCAGACTCATTTTCCATTAACTTCTGTAGCAATCGTGGGCGACCCTCAGTTCCCCCAACTTCCTTTCCGGAGACCACCCTCTCCCTCACCTCTCTTCTCTCCTCAGTCTCACCTTTTGTCTGAAATACTGACAGCAATCAGTCTTTTGTGTCCTTCTTCTTGCTATGTATTCGTTTCCAGTTCACATATTTGGCCTTTCCGTACATGAGTCTAATGACCTCCCTTGATCTCATCTCTCCTAGCTCGTACCCAATGTCTGGACTTCAGACAGCAACCCCTCTTCTATATCCTTCATGGTTAATGACCCATGCGTGCATGACAGTAATGGCTTCATCTTTATCTCATATTTCCCAACCCCAGGCTTCTAAGTTCTCTACACTCCTATAGTGTAGTAGTAGTAGTTCATTACTATATTCGTTTCACTTTCACTTGGTCTAAAAGTATTATTTCGCCCTGCTGAATGCTAGACTTTGGCAATAACATAACATCAGAATATCGCGCTTCTCACGATGAAGTGCCATGGAAAGGAAGTAGAGCCGTAGCACTGTCTTTCTCTGCCACTGAAATAGGTGCAATAAGCTGCATGTCGGACGAAAATCTGGACTAAGATAATGTCAAAGTGTTTTGTATTTAATAAATGAACAATAGTGCGCTATTCCCATACCCTTCAGAGTTGACAGTGGCAAAATTGTATAATCTGATGTATTTCAAACTTCGTTTATTTTTTTATTTTTTATTTTTTATCCACTTCACGTTCATCCATCAAAAGAGCTTTAAAACTCATGTCATACGACAGTGACAAGTTTACCTATTTTTCTTTTTTTTCTCTAAGCTTCAGTAGCCAAACCTCTCCTTCCGTTGTCCAAAGCGTTCCAGAACTAATCTTGTCTCTCTTTCCGTTGGCCAAAACCTTCCAGAACTAAACTTTTCTCCTTCTGCTGGCCACAACGTTCCGGTAGCTAAACTTCACTCTCCCTGTAGTGGCCAAAACCATCCAGTAACTAAACTTTTCTTCTTCTATTGTCCAAACCGTTCGAGTAAATAAATTTCGCTCTCCTTCTGTTGGTCAAAACGTTCTAGTAACTAAGTTTCTCTCCTTCTACTGGCCAAAACGTTCCAGTGACCAAGCTTCTCCCTCTTTCTAGTGGCAAAATCGTTCCACACGACTATTCCATGTATCTGACAATTTGCAACGAAGTCCTTCATCGTCCCTCAGTATGTTCCTTATGTGTGTGTGTGTGTGTGTGTGTGTGTGTGTGTGTGTGTGTGTGTGTGTGTGTGTGTGTGTGTGTGTGTGTGTGTGTGTGATCTTTCTTGGGGATATTGCATTGTTTCTCTTGTAGTAGTAAGCACTAATAGTAGCAGTAGTAGTAGTAGAAGTAGTAGTAGTAGTTGCTGTTGTTTCTGTTGTAGCCCCAGATTCATACAAACATGAATTCAGTGGACTGCTCTTCTTCCACAGTCGACCATCTTCCTTTTGGAGGATACAGAGAGGACTGAGGGACTTTCGTAAAGCCATGAAGCTCCACCATTCTATCATATCAGTGCCACCAAGTGAAGGCGTTCCTCCTCAGCACAACTTCTCTCGTAAAACAAGTTTATAAGAAGCTGGGTTCAATAAATAGACTCCGTGCTTTCTTGAACCCTGCTTGTTTGCTGACTTTTGTACAGGGAATTTATCCACTTTTGTATGAGTTCAGTTCTTATATGTGAGAAGGTTCGTAGCACCAGTCTGGCAGCACACTCTCATTCCTATTTGGTACAGCTCATTAATGTGATAGCTAACCGATATTCTCAGTTGTTTATGTATACAACAGCTCAGCTATGGATCTGTTTCCTCAGTCCATATTGCCCTTTGCTTACGAGTATGACCGACATCTTTTAAACACAATGTGATCAGATATGTGGATATGAATGGTTATTGAAATTAACTTTCTTCTCTTCTATTGTTCTTGGAAAGACTAACACTACGATTTAAACCTTTGGTTATTTCTTCCGTGCTAAAAAGGAAAAATACATATAAATAAAATGGAGTCAAAGGCTTTTAGCTCATTAACTCCGCTCCTTGCATGACTTCTTGAGCTTTTCTTCTGTTCCTTGCAATGTTGCATCATCCTCTTTACTCTTGCATTTTACACTGGCAGGGAAAAGAGGGAGGGACTTAATGAAGGAAGGAGGGAGAAAAGAATGAAGGGTGGAGGTGAAATGGTGAGAAAACAGAGTCTGTGAGTGAGTAAGCGAATGAGGAGTGCCAGTGAGGAGTGAGTGATGAGAGAGTGAATGAGTGAGAACAGAGGGAAGGAGTGATGGGATGGTGAAGTGTTATAATGTGGGGAACTGAGGATGTCTGAAGGGCTGCAGGGAACAGGCTGTTAAGCCTATCATCACAGATGAATAATTAGAACGCTAAGTCAAGGAGAAGGAAGTTAGGGAGTGAGGGAGTGTAAGAGGGATTGAGGAAGTGATAAGTGGGTGGGTAAGTGGCTGAAAAATAGAGTGACTGAGGAAGTGCAGGAGTGAGGGAGCGACTGAAGGAGTGAGTGGAAGAGGGAGGGAGTTAATGGGTGAATGAGGGAGAGAAAGATGGAGTGACCGAATACAGGCGTGAATAAATGAATGAATTGATGCTCAGTGAGAGAGTGAGGAGGTGATTGAGGGAGAAAGTAAAGAAATGAGTGAGGACTGGAACGGGTGAGCGAGGGAAGGAGGGAATCAATGCTAGTGAATCAGACAGTGAATGAGGGAGGGAGGGAGGCCATGAATGATAGAGCGAGTGAGGAAATGAGTAACTAAGTGAGTGACTGATAGAGGGTGTAAGAGTTAGGCAAGGATTATGAGAATGAGGCAGGGAGAATAAACGTGAGGGAAATAGGGAAGGTAAGAGTAAGGCAGCGAGAATAAGAATGAGTGAGGCAAGGACAGCCAGAGTGATGCAGAGAGAGAGAAAGTATGTGAGGCAGGGAGATTATAAGCGATGTAGGGCGAGTAAGAGTGAGAGAGACAGGGACAGTATGAGCGAGGCAGGGAGATTAAGCATAAGGCAGGGAGGGTGAGGCAGGGACAGTAAGAGTTGGTGAGGCAGAGAGATTATGAGTAAGGCAGGGAGAGTAAGAGTGACAAAGCCAGAGTAAGAGAGAGACAGGTAGAACAAGAATGAGGCAAGAAGAATAATGATGATGCATGAACAGTAAGAGTGAATGAAACTGGGAGAGTAGGAGTGAGGCAAGGAGAGCAAGAGTGAGTGAGCCAGGAAGAATAAGAGTGGGGCTGGAAGAGTAAAAGCGAGTGAGGCAGGAAGAATCAGAGTGAGGTGGGGAGTGTAAAAGTGAGGCAGGAAAAACAAGGGTGATGCTGAAAGCGTAATAGTGAGTGATGCAGAGAGAATAAGTAATCCAGGGAGAGTAAGAGTGAGAGACCCAGGAGGAATAAGAGTGAGGCTGGGAGAGTAGGAGTGATTGATGAAGGAGATTAATCGTGAGTGAGACAGGGAGTGTAGGAGTACGTGATTCAGGGAGAGTAACGATGAGGCAGAGAGAGTAAGCGTGAGGCAGGGAGAGTAAGTGATGCTGGGAGAGTAAGAGTGAGGCAGGGAGAGTAACAGTGTGAGGCAGGGGGAGTAAGACTGATGATGCTGGGAGAGTAGGAGTGAGGCAGGGAGAGCAAGAATGATTGATGCAGGGAGAGTACTAGTGAGTGAGGCAGGGAGAGACACACACACCACAGGGAACGACAAGCCATTAGCACCCTTAACGTGGGACTGAACCACACCTGCCCCTCCCTCTCCCTCCCTCTTTCGTCCTCGTCCTCTCGCTCCCTCCTTATTCCTCCTCCACCTCTCTCCTTCTCCCACTCTCCCTCTTCTTTCCCCCTCCTTCTCCTCGCCTTCTT
>NC_137037.1:14171672-14249172 GCF_032717465.1 Coenobita brevimanus | reverse complement strand
ATAAAGACATCAACAGAGTTTGCAGAAACATTATATCCGTCTCAAGGCCGGATAACTCCAGCATTATATTGCAGTTAACGCAAAAATTTTAATCAACTTAAAGTGGGTTATAGGCGCCTGAGAATGAAATAGCTTCTCATGATCGAAACAATTCTAGCTTTGTATTCCAGCCAACATTAGACCATTGTATTCAGCTGAGAGTGGGTCATAGGAATCTGAGAGTGATAATAGACCAATGAATGTGGAGTCTGAGTTAGTCAAAGATCATTTGGACTCAGTAGCAATAATTAGAGTCCGTCTCCCTGACTGAATGCGTCTGTGTGGGGAAAGCGGTAGCCAGAATGAAGGGTAAGGCGGCCTGTAGCTATGAAGTAAGCACTGAAATATTGAAGGCTTCAGGTTTTTACTGGCTTCAGTCGCTTTATTCAGCTCAGAAGAAGTAATCAGGCTGTGAAGAGGTTAACGCTGCCAGGCTCCTGTGACTCCTTCTCAGCTGATTAACTTGTTTGGCTGTAACGCAGTGCCAGAGTTGTTCCGACCACGAAAGGGTTAACGGCAACAATGTTATCACTATCGGAATCCTACGACTCAGGCTCTTATTCGTGCTGATTAAGGAAGCTCCCTAACACCTCTTCCTTAGCGACTTACTTTTCAATGTGGGTGGTTAACATTCTTTTGTACGATATTTATGCAGAGTATGACGATGTTGGATGGATTTATGCAACACAGAAGAGAACAGTAAGGTGTCATAAACAAAATAAATCGGTAAGGTTGAGGTGTTAGGGAGCTTCCTAAACTGACAAGAGCACGGACCTTCTCGGCTGAAAATAATCGTTTGACGTTAACTGGAATACAAGACTAGAGTAGTTCCGAGCATGAGAAAGCTAATGAAGACGTGTGTGTGTGTGTGTGTGTGTGTGCGACCTCTCCAAAATAGACCATGGCCTGTATTCCCAGCGGTCACTGAAGCTCCATAACACTTCTTCCTTACCGATTTATTTTTAGATACGACTGGTTAATATGGTTTTTCACGTTATTTAGGCAGAATACGGCGATACTAGAATGATTTAAGTAATATAAAAGTGGACGGCATGGTGTAATAAACAGAATTAATCGCTTAAGAGGAAGTGCTGAGGAGCTTCCGTAACCGACGAGAATACGGGCCGAGGTGACAGGCCCGTATTCCCGTCGGTTAAGAATGCTCCCTAACACCTCTTCCTTAACGATTTATTTTTGGATATGTCTGGTTAACATCCTTGTGCACGTTATCTACGCAGAGTATGGCAGTATTAGATGGATTTATACAACACAGGGGAGGAGAGTAAGGTGTCATAAGCAAAATAAATCACTTCAAAAAAGGTGTTAGGGAGTTTTCTTACGCGACAAGAACACGGGTCCTGGCGGTAGCAGTGCTCAAGTCCATGCTATGGTCCTTAAGTCGGAGAGCGTATTTCTTAATTTTATTTTTATTTTTCCAGACGATTTTCTTCAGGTTAGATATGCTGCATAATAGTGAAGAGGCTGGTGAAGGCTGTATGCAACACCTCAACACAATAAATCTCTCCTGTGCTAATTACAATAGTCTGGAAAGAGCTGGAATAAAATACACCATCGGAGTAAGGGAATTAGAGTACTTCCTGGGGCTGAAAAAAGTGAAGAGGCAGACCTTTACCAGCCTACTGGTTTAAGAAGTGGTCTGTGTTCCCACTGGACGCAAGTTCGATCCCCCACTGCTACAGAGAATTAGTTAGGGATTTTCATATCTTTTAAACAGACTTTGCTGATCTACCATAAGACCCACCGACATTTCATGAAAAACATCTCCACTAATACCAAGACACCAGTTCTGAATGAGAAAGTCCTAGCATTCAGTAAGGAGGCTGGGCGTTAGTGCCTAAGTGGTGGCATGTATAAAGAGGTAAGGTCTGCTGAGCCTCAGGAAACAGGCTGTTAAACTCGTGTCCATAATCGGGCACAAAAAAGAAAGTAAATCCTCTGCCTTGCTATAATATTTTTGTATATTTGCTTTGTGCTATTTATGTAAATTATGGAAACTGCAACGATATATATGTAAAAGAATACCAAGGTATAATATGGGCAAAAATAACAGCACCAAGGAGGAACTACTATGAAGCCTGTTAGCCGAAGAAAATAAAGCTCTAGGGATTGCAGAGTTAAAACTTAAAAGGCGAAGGTGTACTCATGCCTCTTATTTCTGACAGTAATTTATAGAACAGTGGTCAAAATTAGATTCGAGTAGCCTGCATACCCCATTACAAAGCACCCAGCAGCGAGACAGAAAGAACATAACCATTTTAATTCTCAAATCGGTTTTGCAAATAACTATCACAAAATGGGGGCTTCCTCTCCCATTCGTGTTCATATTTTCAACCTCTTCAGTCCAGAGTCGTGTTTTTTCATTTTATTCTTGCTACCTTCACACGATTTTCTTTAGCTCTGAGGAGACTTTTGCAACTAAGGGGATTGGATACAGCCTTCATTAGCCCGTTCATTAGGAGAGATCTTCCCTTGTTAATAAAATGGTTCGGTGATAAATGGAACAAACCATATGTCATCGGAGTGAAGGGGTTAAAAATATGGACCTATATTTAATGAAACAGACTGAGGATCGCCCCTGAACTTAACGGCTGTATTGAGATTGTTTATTTTTCTAAGTGACTTAGAGGCATGAAACTTCTCTATGATGTCCCTGCCGAAGGTCCCGTAACAGGTGCTATGTATTTCAGTGGCAAATCGTTAAGCTGTTATTGATGAGGTTAATCTCGACTCTCATTCAACCACCTGAACTTAATATGATCATATATATATATCTTATTTTTGGCGCCACCAGACGATCGTATTCAGTTGAACAGAGCCCCAGTCGCAGAGAGAAAACATGTCCAAATCTCAGTACATCTGTGCGGAGATAGTTATGAATGAAATCAAATCCTCAATCTGAAAGGATTAGCTTGCACTCGAGTTTCCGGGTGATTTCGTCAAACAGTAAAATCATTGTGTTGATCTGTTCACTGGAAGTTAAGAAGCAATTTGAAGGTTAAACTCAAAGTCAAGACGAAGTTTAGATGCGTCTGGAGCTTTCTCGACCTCGGAGAAGAGTTGTTGGCTTCATCTTAACTTTCCTCTTGAATTTACACGCTTGCAAGAAGAGGTATTTGCCCAAAATGTCGAGATGGAGTCAGGACAAGACTACAATTCTCGCCTTAGTTCGCAAGAAAAAAATCCATCTGTGTTCCAGAAGGAGGTTGTGTTGACAACGTTTAATTCTCCTTCGTTGTTCTATTGGGGTTTATGTTTTATGTGGTACTATGGTGGACAAATGGTGTGCCGGTGTGTTGGAAACATGGTGAGGTGGAAAGTTGGTGTGGTGATGATGTGGTGGTGAACTGATGATATGGCGTGGTGGACAGATGGCTTGGTGGTGCTATGAGAGGGTGGTGTGGAGGTGTGGCGTGGTGGTGTGGGATGTTGTAGTGTGGATGTGTGAAGGTGTGATGGTGTTGTGATGTGGAGGCTTGATGATGTGTACAGTAGGTGTGATGGTGTGATGTGGCGTTATGAAGGTTTGGTGCTGTAATGAGGGGGTGTTGTCGTGTGGAGGTGTATAGGTGTGAGGTGTGATGACGTGATGTTGCAGGGTGATGTGAAGATGTGGTGGTGAGGAAATGTGGTGGCGTGATGATGTGGTGCTGTGGTGAGAGGGTGTTGTAGCGTGGAGTTGTTCTGTATGAAAGTGATATGATGTTGTGGTGTGGAGGCGTAGAGATGTGGTGTGATGATATTACGGTGTTTTAAGATGGTGTGGTGATGTGATGGTGTAGGGATTGTGTTGTGGTTTGGAAGTGTACTGGTGTGGTGGTACTGTGACACTTAGGTGTGGCGGTGCGCTTGAGACATGAAGTTTGGTGATGTGGCAATGTGATTGGACTGAGAGGCAGGAGATTTACTGCATTTGTCACTCTGTCAGCCGATGCGACGTGCTTCTGTGCTTAAAACTACAGAACATAATCTAGACAGTTCTTGGCATTTTTCCCTCTCGGCCCCCCACCTCAAAGAAAAATTATCTTGACTCAGTGTTGTCTGCTTGTCTACGTACCTGCCTCCCTACCTATCTCTCTATATTCCTTTCTTTTTGTCTCTTAATCTATCCATCTAACGTCCCTCAACCACCCCCATATCTCCGGAGAGGTGAATGGTGGACTGTCGGAGGAAGGCAACTTCAAACTGCAGTCCACCAGGTTCTCGACTCAGATGACCCTGGGACGACGATTCAGTTAGGCCCACAGGTCATTCTGCTCCCATGCTCACCAGTGTAAGAACTAGCATCCTTAGGCTGCCTGGTATCGCCTGGTGGTTGTAAAACTAAATATAAAATGTATCATCATTCAAAAACGGTTGAGAGGTAAGCAAGATACCAAATCTAAGTGTTACTCTATACCAATACTTTATGTTCTATGTGTATTCATTAATGCTTATATTCCTGCACGGCATCAATCCTGAGTTCAGTGCGCTGAGTCAGGCTGAGAAAAACTTCGCATAATTACGTGATTTAAGCGAGATCAGACCATAACATTTAAATAATCAGTGAATTAGTGGGAAGGGAGGGACTGTCAAGCATCAGCGGCTTGTAAGAGTGTTGAAATTTTAACGAAGGATTTGAACAATTTAACAGGGCTAATTTTAGTGTGTCTCACAGCCCTATTAGATCTAGCAGCACTATGAATATTATGTATATGAACGCGAGAAATATTATTTCAAAGCGAGACCAATTAATTAGTTATGTAACTACCGAAAACCACGACATAATCATGATTACAGAATCATGGTTTAACCCTCTTGAGGAGCACCTTATTGGAAAAGTATCGCCACAATTCTAAAAAATATCTGAAAAATCGCGATTACACACAACCGACTGGGGAGTTCTAATATATGTTAAGAACAATATAAATGTAGTATAGATCGATAGAGTGGATACTGAAACACACGATTCTTTGTATATCGAAATTTTCACGGAGACTAATAAGCCCATTCTTTTCGGTGTAATAAACAGACCCCCCAAAGTTAGACGAGGGAAATGATATCAATCTATACGTCGAAATAAAATCAGTAATAAAAAAACAAAGACTGCGTTATTTGGGGGAACTTTACTAATCTGAACATTGACTGGAAAAATTCGTGCACAGATAAAGAAGAGAATAGGTTGTTGGAACTGATAAATGACGCATTTTTAAGTCAGGCAGTGCATACACCAACGCGCGGTATTAATATTCTCGACCTTACTCTAACCACAGACAGTGATCTGATAAATTTGTGTGATGTTAGTGAAAATTTTAGCAACAGCGATCATAATATCATTGGACTTGAAATTAACATCAACTATAAGGCCATTATACATGACCTTATCGTTAGTAAGCTAAAAATGATAACTTCGATAATATGAGGAAGGAAATTTCCATCACCAACTGGATTAAGTTACTACAGGTGGATAACGTCAAAGAAATGTGGGAAATATTCACTAATCGATTTAGATCTATCGAACCAAAAAAATATGCCGAGAATTACCAGAAGAAATAATCACATTAATAAACCGGTCTGGATGTCGAAGAATAGTGAAGAAATCAATGGTGGCAAGAGACGCTCATATAAAAAACATAAACGTACAGGAAATCACGATGACGGTAATGAATATTTTAAACTACAGCAGCAATATACGCAAAATATTCGTAAAACTAAACGAGACTCGGAGGCGGATATTCTCGTGAAGCAAAATCTAAGCCTACATTATTTTTCATTACGTGGGGAGTAAGAAATATGTAAAAGATAGTATACTCGTAGGCCCTCGTCCATGAGAACTAAGCAATAACAACATTACTGAACGACTCATTTCACAGTATTTCCACAAAGGAAAACAGTCGTTTTTCTCAGAACCAGAAGATGGTAAGTTATCAATCAACGAAGTGGCAGGACATGAAATGTTAAATTATCTTCTGAAAATCGACCTAAAAAATCAAATGGCTGAGATCAGATATCTCCTCGCATACTGCCTGAATGTTACAGAGTGTAAGTCTTCCCTAAACTAAAATATTCAATAAATCATTAAAGGAATGTAGAGTACCAAATCAATGGATGTTCGCAAATATATCATCAATCTTTGAAAAGGGCGACGAAAAACGAGCCACAAATTACCACCCATTAAGCCTGCTAAGCAAATTTTTCGGAAAAAAATATCAGATAAAATTTGCGTTACTTAACAAGCATAATCTTATGACAGAAAATCAACAAGGGTTTCGTAATAACAGAACTTGACTCACAAATCTGCTTGAATTTTTCACAAATATATACCATAACTGAGACGCAAAAATACCGTCGGATGCCATCTACCTAGATTTCCAGAAATTGTTTGATAAGGTCCCCATCTAGGACTCCTAGAAAAACTAAAAGCCCACGGCCTCTCTAACCAATTATGTTCATGGATTGGTAACTAGTTGTCGAAACACAAGCAGTGTGTAGTGGTAAATTGCGAATCCTCATATAAGCTAGAAGTAAAAAGCAGAGTTCCTGAAGGGTCAGTTCTAGTACCAGTTCTTCTCACTGTTTATATTAACGATCTAGAACACTGATTCACTACTTAGGTGGTAGAAAAATTTGCATACGACAAGAAAAATGGAGGCAAAGTAAATACGAAAGCTGACTATGAATCTCTACAAAATGACCTGGACAAGTTATATAATATACTGGAGTGAAAAATGGCAGATGAAAAATCGCGAAGATAAATGTAAGGTAATGCACTTTGGTGATAAAAGCATTAAATATGAATATCGCAAGTTTAATACCCCACTTCGGTAGTAAATGACGAGAAGGATCAAGGAATTTTTATCAGTAACAACCTCAAAAACTTAACACAGTGTACAGCAGCCAGTAACAAGGGAAACAAAGTTATTGGCTTCTTCGCAAGGAACTTAAAAAGAAGAAAAACAGCCTGATTTATTTTCTAAGCTTTATACGTCATTAGCCAGAGGACACCTACAATACTATGTGCAGCAATGGTTCCCGGATCATACTGTGGACGAATATAGGGTCAGGAGAGTGCAATGCAGAGCCACAAAAATTATCCCACCACAGAATTTACCTTATGAAGAGCAACCAAAGAAACTGAAAATGTTTTATCTGAAAAAGCGACGACTCAGAGATGTTTTTAAAATTAATAACAAATGTTAGATATGATAATTTGCTCGAAATATAGAATGATACTGTAGCTGTAAATGACTGAATGAATCTCAAAGCAAGAGATACTCGTACAACACTAATATAAGGAAAAACTACTTTAGTATTCGCGTGGGGGACCACTGTAATAGGCAACCAGCAACAGTATTTAGCACGTTGACTACTGATACGTTTAACCCGTGGCGTCCCGTCGACGTTCTTTTATGTCCACACGTTTTGTCACTGCCAATCCCATCGACGTACATAAACGCGAAAAAATTGCAAGGTCCCTAATTTGCACAATTTTCAATTTTCGCGAGTCATTTTTGGTACATATACACGTGACACCTTCCTCAACAAGATGCCAGGCAGGGACAATGCCTTACCCAGCATGACCTCCTCCCCCCCCCTGCATGCCATTGTCTCAGCAATTCACCTGTTATCAGTGACCTGGCCAGTATAGCCATGTCATGCCACGGTACGAAATTCAGGGCCAGAGTGATTCCCCAATCAATGACAATGTGGAGGACAAACTTTACATAACATTAGAGGAAGAAACAGTTAGAAATGATGATCAGGTAATGCGGCAAAAAAAGGTCAGGTATTAGTGAGTGAAACAATGCTTATAATGCCTATATTACTGCTTGAAAACCAATATACTCTTGTACTACATATAAATTCTTAACAGTAAATAAATAAATGCCATTTATGAGTGGTGTGAAATAGTTATCCTCCCATAGAACTCGTTTTCTTTGGTGCCAGCCTGATAGAAAACCCAGTAAGGTAAGGAGGCACTCCTACCTGTAATGAGTATTTTAAACCTCAGGTGAGCGATTTGTCTATGAATTTTCAATGTTTCTCACCAAAAGCGAAGGTTTGAGCCAAAAAAAAAAATTTCCTAAAATGGTCGGGATTGGGGGGAGTCAGTGGTGGAAAAGTGGTCGGGATGGGGCGGGTTAAAATTACGCAAGACAAATATTTTGAGTCCATGGACAATAGCTAACTAAGTGTTGTTTACTTCCAGGTTGAAGTGATGCTGACGACTGGGAGAAATTTCTTTAATAACGAAAACATTCGGCGATTTTGTTTGCATTTCTTCTACAGATCTGTTGAAACGATAATGCATAGTGCAAAGTCGTTCCCCTTCTGCATTGCCAATAAAATTTTCATGTTTTTTCTTCCTAACAAACATGGTGTTTTTTCTATCTTTTTCCTGCCGATTTAACTGGATGGTGTGGTAGGTGGAAGAGGGCCTATGTCATTCCTTCTTTACTTGGTTTCTCTTCCTTTTCTCTTATACGTAGGATAAATCTTAGTAAAATTACCTTTTTTTCCAGCAGATAACCTCTTCATGGGCCAGCAGACCTCCTGTTATCCTTTTTTTTTTTTTTTTTAATGCATGGAAGAAGGAACCAAAGACCAAAAGCCAGCAAGATTGTTCCCTCCAAGAAAAAATAAAGACAACTATCTATCTATCTATATACCTAGGCTGCTTCCCCCAAGGAAAGGGAGGTAGCCGAGACAGGACGACACACTCCCCATTTATATACTCATCCATTCAAACACATTCATTCGCATCTTAGCCCCAAAGGGGAGAACGGACAGATCCTCACCGCACCACACCGCACAAGGGTCAACTGCGCAATGCAATCAGTGACATCCACAGCAGGGCCCGACAGCAGAGCTGGTTTACCCCTGCCACATCATAACAGACTCATTCCCTTACCCGCACCTGACCTGAAATAGCTGATCAGACCAGATGCGGGAGAATATCCCCTCAGGGCTGCGTCATCATTTATTCATTCACAGTTTCTCTCCATTTATTTCTGTCATGCACAGCCACTCTTCCTCGCTCAACAGACATCCCTCTCGCATCCAGCGCTCTCTTCACACTGTCCATCCATCCTATTCGTGGTCTTCCTCTCAGCCTTACACCTCTCAAATCAGATCTAGTTATCTTTTTCACCAATTGCTCATTATCCATTCTCTCCATATGCCCAAACCATCGCAACACCCTCTGCTCAACTCTACCAGCCATCTCCCGAACAACTCCAGTTCTCCTTCGCAGTTCATCATTTCGCACCCGATCCATACGCGTCACTCCACACATACTCCTCAGACACCTCATCTCCATTACATTCAAACTTTTCCTCTCTGCTACACCCATATTCCATGTTTCGGCCCCATATAATGCAGTCGGTACCACAACACCCTCATACAGCCTTCTCTTTACATCCATTCTAATCAAACGACATATAAACACTTTTTTCATTCCTCCCAGCACCTTTCCTACTTCACTTATTCTAAACTTCACTTCTGCATCTATTCTTCCATCCACAGCAACATGTGACCCTAGATATTTAAAACACTCTACCTCCTCAAGCAACTCGCCATTCAAAACTATATTCATCCTCCTACCATCTTCAAACCTCATACACTTCATCACTTTACTCTTATTCTCATTTACTTTCAATTTCCTCCTTTCACACACCCTTCCAAACTCCTCTACCAACTGTCTCAATCTCTCCTCTGAATCAGCCACCAGTGCAGTATCATCTGCAAACAGCAGCTGCTTCAGATTCCACTCTCCACCATCAACATTCACCAGACTCAGACCTCCACCTAAAACTCTTGCATTCACCTCCATTACAACACCATCCATATAGATATTAAACAACCAAGGCGACATCACACATCCCTGTCGCAGCCCCACTCTCACAGGAAACCAATCACTCACAGCATTTCCCACTCTTACACACGCTCTACTATTTACATAAAAACTTTTCACCCCTTTTAGTAACTTACCATCAAGTCCATACAATCTTAAAACAGTCCACAAAGCCTTCCTATAAATTCTACCATACGCTTTCTCTAAATCCATAAATGCCCAAAACACATCCTTGCCTTTCACTAAATACTTTTCACACATTTGTCTCACCGCAAACACCTGATCCACGCATCCCCTCCCTCTCCTAAAGCCACACTGCTCATCACCAATCACTCCCTCTGTACCGTCTCTAACTCTCATAATTAACACTGTACCATACACCTTACCTACAACACTCAACGGACTTATACCCCTAAAGCTAGTACATTCATACTTATCACCCTTGCCTTTATACAACGGGACCACACAAGCACTTGCCCAGTCAACTGGCACCATACCTTTCACAAAGCACACATTCAACAATCTTACTAACAAGTCAACAATAGTCACTCCACCACCCTTCAGGCATTTCACAGCACACCCATCCATACCTGCAGCTTTCCCTGCTTTCATCTCCTTTACTGCCTTCTCCACTTCCTCCTTTGTGATCAAAGAATCATTCAACTCTCCCAAAACATTTATTCCTTGCACCCTTCCATCCGCCACAATCTCAGCCACCCTTTCCTCCTCTACATTTAACAATCTTTCAAAATACTCTGCCCATCTCTTCCTTACTGCATCCATCTCAATTAACATCCTTCCATCCTCTGATTTTACTCGTTCTTCCTTCCCAGACTCTCCCTTTCGCACCCTTTTCACCTCCTTCCAAAACATTTTCTTATTCTGTTGAAAATTCTCTGTCAGCCGCCTACCCCACCTCTCATCTGCTGCCACTTTAGCATAACGCACAGCCCTTCTCGCCTCACTTTCTCACTTTCAAAACCTCCCTGCCACACCTAACCCTCCTAACTCTCACCCATCTCTTACCAACTCTTAACTTTTCCTCCACCAGGTAGTGGTCAGACATACCTCCACCCTCCCCTCTCAGAACTCTCACATCCAACAATCTTCCTATTACATTCCTAGACACAACCACATAGTCCATCAAAGCTCTATCAACAACCCTTCCACCCTCCTTTTTTTTTTTTTTTTTTTTAATGCGAGGAAGAAGGAACCAAAGGCCATGAGCCCCCAGTAACAGTTCCCTCCAAGAGAAAAACAAAATACAATAGAGAGCCAAATTCAAGATCCGATCATTTTGAGATGCCTGGACACACTGCGTTTGAAAGACTGGAGATCATAGGCAGCAGGAAATACAGATAGAGGGAGACAGTTCCAGAGCTGACCTGTTGCATAAATGAAAGACTGGGAGTAACGGTTAACTCCTGCATTAGAGAGTTGGACAGAAAAGGGATGAGAGTTTGCTGCCAGACGGGTGCTACGCGCCCGTCGTAGAGGTGGAGGAATGCAACCAGACAGTTCAGAGGAGCAGTGACCATTAAAGTAGCGATAGAAAAGAGATAAAGATGCAACAGTGCGGCGAAGAGACAGAGGTTGAAGGGAGTCAGTAAGAGGAGGAGAGTTAATGAGACGAAAAGCCTTTGACTCCACCCTATTGAGAAGAGCTGTATGTGGGGAGCCTCCCCACACATGAGAGTTGTACTCCACACAGGGGCGGATAAAACCCCTGTATAGAGTCAACAATTGTGCAGGGGTAAAGAAAGAGCGGAGATGGCTTAGCACACCCAATCTTTTGGAAGCAGATTTTACAATAGATGTAATATGATCTTTCCAAGATAAGTCCCAAGTAAATGAAACCCCAAGCATGTTCAAGGATGATGCAGGATTAAGCTGAATATTATTAAACATTAATGGGTATACCTGTGGAAAATTTTGTCGAGTTGATAGGTGTAAGAACTGAGTCTTAGATGCATTAAAGACAACCATATTATTTTTACCCCAGTCAGAGATACGAGCCAAGTCAGACATTAGGTGTGCCATAGCCTCATCCCTTGTTTCTTGAAGTAACTGTTGAGATGGGCATTGCGGGAACCGAATGGAAAGGTGAAGGGTGGAGTCATCAGCGTATGAGTGGTTAGGGTTAGATGTACAGCTTAGAAGATCATTGATGAATAAAAGGAAGAGAGTTGGTGATAGGACAGAGCCCTGAGGAACACCACTGTTGATAGATCTAGGAGAAGAACGATGGCCGTCTACAACAGCGGCTATAGAACGACCAGAAAGGAAGCTAGCGATGAAGGCACAGATAGAAGGATAGAAATCGTAGGAGGGCAGTTTGGAAATTAAAGATTTATGCCAGACTCGATCGAAAGCCTTTGAGATGTCAAGTGCAATGGCAAAGCTTTCGCCAAAGTCCCGAAAGGAGGATGACCAGGAGTCTGAAAGGTAGGTGAGAAGATCGCCAGTGGAGCGTCCCTGACGGAACCCATACTGACGATCGGAAAGAAGGTTGTGATAGGAAAGATGCCTTAAAATTTTTCTATTAAGAATTGACTCGAAAACTTTTGAAATACAGGACGTTAAAGCAATTGGACGATAGTTGGAGGGTTGGGAGTGGTCACCCTTCTTTGGGACTGGCTGAATGAGAGCAAACTTCCAGCAAGAAGGAAAGGTACAAGTTGGCAGACAAAGGCGAAAGAGTTTGCCTAGGCAGGGTGTAAGCACAGAAGCACAGTTCTTGAGAACAACAGGAGGGGCCCCATCAGGCCCATATGCCTTGTTAGTACTGAGGCCAGTGATGGCAGAAAATACATCAACTGAAGAAATTTTAATGTCAGCCATGAGGAAGTCAGAGGGGAGAAGTGATGGAGGAACAGCACCGGAATCGTCTAAGGTGGAATTGGAGGAGAAAGTCTGTGCGAAGAGATCTACTTTATCAGTAGAAGAAATAGCTACAGAACCATCAGAGTAGAAAAGAGGAGGGAAGGATGATGAGGTAAAGTTGTTAGAAAGATTTTTGGCAAGGTGCCAGAAGGAGCGGGAAGAATTCGAGTTGGAGAGTTGAGAGCATTTAGTATGGATGAAATTATTTTTAGTAGAGCGAAGAACAGACTTAGCACGATTCCAGGCAGAAACGTAAAGATGATGTGATTCAGGGGTGGGATGGCTCCGGTACCTTTTGTAGGCCTTCTCCTTGTTGCGGACAGCATTAGAACAAGCGTGATTAAACCAAGGCTTACTTGCGTTAGTCAAAGGATATGAGAAAGGAATGTATGCTTCCATGCCCGAGAGAACAACCTCCGTAATGCACAAGGCACACTCAGATGGCTCACGGCCATGGAAGCAATAATCATTCCAGGGAAAATCAAAGAAGTACTGCCTGAGGGCCTCCCAGTCCTCGGCTCCAAAATGCCACAGACGACGTTTCCCTGTCTCACCCATGTATACTTATAAATATCTTTCTTCTCAAACAGCATATTTCCAATCACCATCTCTCGCTCAACACACATCGCTATCATTTGCTCCCTATTTTCATTTCTTTCAGGCACACCATGCATACCAACTACACCTTCAACTGCTACATTTCCCACTCTAGCATTCAGATCTCCCATCATTACCACATTCACATTCGCTTCAAAACTCTGCAGACACTCATCAACATCATTCCAGAAAGACTCCCTCTCTTCTTCATCCCTTTCACTACCATGCCCATATGCACTCACAAACACCCACAACTCACGTTCAAATTTCTCTTTCACCCACATCAGTCTCATTGACACCTCCTTCCATTCAATCACACACTGCTGTACTTCCGGACTCACTAACAAGGCCACACCTTCTCTTGCCCTTCCTCTATCAACACCTGACAATCTTCCATTCACACTTCCAAACATAGACTCACCCTTCCCTTTCATTTTCGATTCACTCAAAGCTAACACATCCAACTTTCTTCTCACAAACATTCTCCCAATCTCCTCCCTTTTAGCCTCAATCGTACTACATCCACGCACATTCATAGACCCAATCTTCAGGGTACGGGGATAACTCCATCCCCTATCCCTTTCTCTGGCCTGTCTCTTTTTAGGAACTAAAAAATAGAGGAGGGGGTCCCTAGTCTCCTCACCCCGTCCCTTTTAGTCGCCTTTTACGACACGCAGGGAATACGGTGGCAGTATTCTTCCTAATACAACCTGGCCGCAGAGTAGTAGTACCACCCCATAGTGCGGCCAGATTGTGTCCTCCCCGCCACAGTGAGCGAAATTCAAGATCCGTTCATTTTGAGATGCATGGACACACTGCGTTTGAAAAACTGGAGGTCATAGGCAGTAGTAAATATAGACAGAGGAAGACAGTTCCAGAGCTGACCTGTTGCATACATAAAGGACTGGGAGTAACGAATAACTTGCAATAGGATGAGAGTTTGATGCGAGGCGGGTGTTATGCGCCTGCTGCAGTGGTAAAGGGATGCAAGCAGATAGTCCAGAGGAGCAGTGACCATTGAAGTAGTGAGTGAAGAAAGGAAAAGATGCAACAGTGCGGCGAAGCGACTGAGGTTGAAGGGAGCCAGTAACAGGAGGAGAGTTAATAAGACGAATAGCTTTTGACTCTGCCTTGTTGAGAAAAGCTGTATGTGGGGAACCTCCTGACACATGAGAGTTGTACCCTACACAAAGGTGAATAAAATCGTGTATAAAATTAATAACTGTTCACGGGTAAAGAAGGTACAGAGCCGGCTTAGCACACATAATCTCTTGGAAGTAGATTTTACAAGAGATGTAATATGATCTTTCCGAGATAAATCCCTAGAGAATGAAACCCCCCATATGTAAGATTGAGTTGGATATTGTTAAAAATCAGAGGACATTCAGGTGGAAGAGTCTGATGGATTGAAATATGTAAGACCTGAGTTTTTTGTGCATTAAAAACAGCAAGATTACTCGTACCCTAATCAGAGATATGAGCCAAGCCAGACATTAGGTGTGCCATAACCTCACCTCATCACTTGTTTGTTGAAGTAACAGTTGAGATGGACCCTGCGAGAAGTGAAAGGAAAGGTGATGGGTGGAATCATCAGCGTATGAGTGGATAGGGTTAGATGTACAGCTTAGAAGGTCACAAATAAATAGAAGGAAGAGAGTTGGTGATAAGATAGAACCCTGAGGAACACCACTATTGATAGCTCAAGAAGAAGAATGGTGGCCGTCTACAACAGCAGTTGTAGAACGACCATAAAGGAAGCTACAGATAGAAGGATAGAAACCGTAAGAGGGTAGTTTGAAAATTAAAGATTTATCCCAGACTCGATCGAAAGCCTTTGAGATGTCAAGTACAATGGCTGAACTTTCGCCAAAGCCCCGAAAGGAGGATGGCCAGGAGTCTGAAAGGCAGGTGAGAAGATCGTCAGTGGAACATCCCTGGCGGAACCCATACTGACGATCAGAAAGAAGGTTGTGATTGTAAAGGTGTTTTTTTTTTTTTTTTAAGCACAGTTTCAAAAAATTTTTAAATGGAGGATGTTAAAGCAAATGGGAGATAATCAGAGGGTTGGAATGGTGGACTGGTCACCCTTCTTTGGGACAGGGTGAATGAGGGCAACTTTCCAGTGAAGGAAAGTCACAAGTTGACAGCCAAAAGCAAAACAGTTTACCAAGGTAGGATGTAAGCACAGAAGCGCAGTTCTTGAGGACAACAGGAAGGACCCCATCAGGCTCATAATGCCTTGTTAGTAATGAGGCCAGTGCTTGCTGAAAATACATCAATTGAAGAAATTTTAATGTCAGCCATGAGGATTAAGTGAGAGGGGGGAAGTGGTGAAGGAAAAGCACCAGAATCGTCTAAGGTGGAATTAGAGAAAGTCTGAGCGAAGAGGTCTGCTGCATCAGTAAAAGACACAGCTGCAGAGTCATCAGAGTGGAAAAGAGTAGGGACTGAGGATGAATTAAAGTTGTTAGAAAGTTTTTTTGGCCAGAAGGAGTGGGAAGAATTTGAGATCGAGAGTTCAGAGCATTTAGTTCAAATAAAATTATTTCTAGCAGACAGAAGAACAGACTCAGCAAGATTCTGGGCAGAAACATAAAGAGATGAGATTTAGGGGTGGGTTGGCTCCGGTACGTTTTGTAGGCCTTTTTGGAGCTGTGGACAGCATTAGAACATGAGTGATAAAACCAAGATTCATTTTGCATTAGTCACAGGATATGAGAAAGGAATGTATGCTTCCATGCCCAAGAGAATAACCTCTGTAATACGCAAGGCACACTCAGATGGCTCTCGGCCATGAAAACAATAATCATTCCAGGAAAAATCAAAGAAGTACTGCCGGAGGTCCTCCCAATCAGCAGCTCCAAAGTGCCACAGTCGACGCTTCTTGAGGGGGTTCACAGACCCGACACCTTCATCCCGTAAATGGTGGCCACAAACAAATGATCTCTATGCCATTCCCATTCTGTCCTCTGCAATCTGGCTGCCCTCTCTCCAGCTCACACACCTCTCTCTCTTATACCTCCCCACACCATCCCTCCATCTCATCCTGGGTTTCTCACTCCCCACTCCATCTCACTCGCATACACTCTTCTCATGTCTCTGATTCTCCGTCCTCTCCACGTGACCATCTATAATTTAAGCTCTTAACAGTATGCATTTCTCTCGACCAAATAAAATAATCTCGTGTTAGACTGAATAAATCCCTAAGTGAACCAGCGGCAGAGGAAAGGTGCCCGAGATAGCTTTCAAGGCTTTGGTAGCTAAGATTTATCATAGTAAGGTTTGTTGTCGTAAATATATAACCCAAGTACTCCAACTGCAATGAATGGGTTAATGTACACTGCTTATACACAGTCGACTAAGATAATATTATCTACTGGTACCATATGATTTGGTGTTAGTGAGGCAAACCTTTACGGAGTGGCTCCAACATGAGCGGGTGGTGGAGCTGCTTGGTTATACAAGCGTCCCTCAGTTGTCTCCGTGTCCCTCAGAAGGAGGGTAGCGGATTGCTGAAGAAGGGCAATTTCATTCTGCGGTCCACCAGAAGCACGTTTCAAATGAACTTGCAACAACAACAACAATAACAACAACAACAACAGCTACTACTACTGCTACTACTACTGCTACTACTACTACTACTACAACGACGATGACGACAGCAACGACTAGTACATTTAACACGGTATATAAAATAGCGACGCAGGGACACAAACCAGCCTTCCCGAGACATCGAGAGCTGTCGTTGCTGGACGATGCAGAAAATCACCGGACACATCCTGCATAGCACTTTGGTCGAGTGTGCGTCTGGTGTCTGGAGGGGTTAATACTGTTCTCCATGCTGTCAACACAACATCGTGAAATTACGGCGAAGCGCGTGTACACTTCGGAATATTACCCAGATAGCCTACAGTACACTAAAGAAGGAGTCATATGATGAAGTTTTACAGGAAATAAAAAAAGCTAGAGGAGATTTTTTTTCTAATCTGATAAAGATTCTTAACTCCTTTCAGTTCGGGTTAATGTTGTGTGTGGTCATACTGGAATATTGATTTTACTAATCACCAAGAATATAGCTTTGACATAATATCAAGTACTGAACATTTTTGTGCTTCTGTCAGGACTCTAAAATATCTTAATACATAATAGCTAGCAACATACATATATAGTCTAGAGCAGATGTGGGGAACCTTTCTCCTATTAAGGGCCATTAGGATATTTTTAACATCATTCACGGGCCACACAAAATTATCAACTTAAAATCAACTGTAGCCCAGTACATTATAGAGAGAGAGAGAGAATGTATATAGATAGACAGATAGATAGATATGTATATAGATAGATAATCATATATATATATATTGTTACGCTGTCCGCCTGTCCGTTCCCACGGGTGCAGCCGTTACAGCTGGGCTAGGGGATTATGCAGTATGTATCCGTGTCATTCGCGGAGTTTAAAATAGCGAGTGTTACAAATTCTTTTGTTTCTTTCGTTCCTGCCACTGAGGGCAATTTTATTTCATACCATGCTGAGTATGCATTTGATTATTTTGATTGTCTTGTGTGAGCTACCAGTATATTTAATAATGTTTTGCTTGCATTAGAAGTACCAATTTATTGTAGAGAGAGAGGGGCACGAATATAAGTTCTTGTTAATTAATTTGATTCATGCGTTCGCGCTTGGCTGCACACGAGCCTGGCGTCAGGGCAGTGTCTTCCCAGCCAGCTTCAGTATAGGGTGTTGGTACACTCTCCCCAGTCATTTTTATGCCGAGCTGGCGTTTTCATTTAAGTTTATTTTTATTCTTTTGTTGCTGACTGAGGGAAGTAGTTATTTTATTTGTTTTTGTGACCTTGTTGTCTTTGGAGGGCCAGTCTGGCTCACCGTAGTCCTCTCGCTGCCTTAATTAACGTTCCCCAACACACGTACATACACACACACCCCTAACCCCTACACAGTTCAATCCCATCTACTTGCACAAGGCTAGTGAGAACTATCGTGAGCCGTCAACTGCGTTCCCCCTTGGACACGGGTTAAGTAGAAAGTCGTCACCACCGGAAATAAGTGGGAGGTGTTCCTGTAAACTGTCTCGGGCGGTATTATTTCCGGTAGTGACGATAGTAGGCTAGATCTATAGGTAGGCTGTTCCGTTTTACTATCAAAGTACAGAGTGTTGCGTTCTTAAGTAAGTGATATTTCCGTTGCGCAGTTTTTTTTCTAGTTTGCAGAGTGTCAGTGCCGGGGTCTGCGTTATTTTTGCAACGCAGTGGAGGCCGATCATCTAAGGCTGCCTTGTGGTCTTTTTTTTTTTTGTAATAGCCCCGGGCTGGCGCTACCGTAACAGTGGCGACCTCGTGCCAGGATATCCTAACAGTGCCTTCTTCTTGCTAGGATATCGTTATCTTGGCGTTCTCTGTGCTTTGAGTTGAAGTTGATGTGTGTGTAGTTTCTCAGTCAGCATTAGTATTTCATTATTCAGTACTGCCATTGAATTGTCGCCATGGAGTCACGCGTGTCTACACCAGATCGCGTACGTGCTGAGTCACCTGTGGATATGGAACAACGAGAGGCACATAGCAAAGGTACTCCCCGTGTGAGCCCTGAGTTTGACTATGGTGCTGAGCTGCCTCGTTTCGCTACCCCACTATTACCATCTATGATGCCGCCGAGCCAGTTTAGAGCAGTTCCCCCAGGTATGTCTAGTGCTTTCCCTGGAGCTGTTCATTCCACTCCTATATACCCTGGAGTCTTGTCACCGGAGGCCCAGTTGCAGTTGGAGTTGAAAAAGTTGGAGATGGAAATGCAGCGTGCAAAAGAAGAGAGGGAGATGCAGCGTGCAAAAGAAGAGAGGGAGATGGAAATGCAGCGTGCCAGAGAGAAAGAAGAGAGGGAGATGGAGATGCAGCTGGAGTTGCAGCGTGAAAAAATGCGATTTGAGCTGAAGACTCGCTTGGAGGTGACTGCTAATAGACCAACTTCAGATACCCAAACCTCAGGCCGTGCAGAGGATAGGGAGAGTTGGTTCTCAAGGAGTCTGAAATTTAGTGCCGGCATTTGATGAGTTGAAGGTGACAGAATGGTTTGTCAGGTTTGAAAAGAAGGCTAGGGAGTTTGAGTGGCCCAGGCAGCGCTGGGTGGGGTTGGTATCTAATGTGCTGAAGGGAAAAGCTTTGGAAGTGTATAATAGGTTGAGCCCTGAGGATGTAGATGATTATGATGAATTTAAAACAGCCATCCTGAAGGCATATGAACTTAGACCAGAGGCTTATCGGTTGTTGTTCCGTGGTGCTCGGAAAAGACCTGCTGACACCTATATGGCCTACGCCAGGTATCTGGAGGAGAGGTTAGACGAGTGGTTGCTGAGTGAGAGCGCCACTTCGTATAACGAGGTGCGTGAACTGCTTTTGATGGAACATTTTACCAACATGGCTGACAAAGAAATTGGTGTTAAAATTAGGGAGAAGAGATTTAAGACCGTGAAGGAAGCAGCGACGTGGGCTGATGACCGGGTGTTTGCCTTGCGGAGTATGGGGGTCAAGTATGCTAATTTTCAGTATTCCAGGGAGAGGACTGTGAGTGGCCCTGCCTGGGATAAATCTCCCGTGAATCAGTCCAAGGGAAGTACAGAGGAGAAAAAGAATTCTGGGAGGAAGAGCCCTGTATCCAGTTCGAAGCTACTTTGTTACTTTTGCAAACAGAGTGGGCACATCAAGCCTAACTGCCCTAAGTGGAAGGCCTCCCAAAATGCCAAACCAGTGGCACTAATTGTAGGTTCGAGTCAGGTGAACGAGAGGAGTTGGGAGAGTGGTAACGGTGAGGGAGAAGTCTGTGGAAAGGTGGAGTGCAGCCGGCTGTGCTCGCTGCCAGCTCAGGCTGAAAAAGTTACCCAACATGCTACGCCACCTCCGGATGAACTGCCTCAGAAATCGTCCCTAGACTGGTGTAAACCTTTTATGTGTCACGGCACAGTGAAAATTCATGGGATCAGTTATCCAGTTACTGTAGTTCGTGATACCGGTGCACAACAGTCCGTGTGCAGAAACGTGACTGGAGGGCCTGTAAACTCAGGAAAGTATGTGCTGTGTAGAGGCATGAACGCAGATGAATACTATGATTATGTTCATATGGAACTCGATTGGCCCATTGTTCAGGCTGCAGCTCAAGTAGCTGTTGCTGATGTAATGCCAGTAGAGGGGGTTGATTTTCTGCTGGGGAATGACCTGGCTGGGGAGAATTTCCATCTCTTCCCCCACCAGTTGTTGTGGCAGAGAAGTGTTTTGACGCCCCAGAAATTGGTATTGAAGTTGATGCAGAAGTGGAAGCCATGTTCCCAGTCTGTGCAATTACAAGATCTATGGCACAGGTTGCAGCCTGGGAGGAAGAACAGGCGAAGTCACAGGTTCTTGGGGTCGACTGTGATGAGGCAGGGCCACCAATGGAGGAACCTAGTGAGCAGGGTGTTGCTGTGGTGGGTGAGGAGAGTGGGAATGCGTGCATGGGCGCCGCCCCACTTCCCACTCAAGACACTAGAGGTGGTGAGTGTGTCTGTGTGGAGACTGAACCCAGCCCACCGACTGAATTAGAAGAATTTCAGGACGCTGGGGTCGACTGCGGGGATGCAGGACCACCGTCAAACCCGCCTGAGGAACAGAGTGTCACTGTTGAGGGTAGAGGTGATGATGTCAGTGTGGAGTCTGACATTCCTACCCCTGTCGAGTGTACTAGAGGTGACGCTGAGATTGATCGCCCTTCGCAATCCAGTGTCCCGACCAGTCCCTTATCTCAGTCCTCAGTAGAGCTGGCGGGTGTTGGGTCAGCAGAATTGAGGGTGAAGCAACAGGAGGATGTAACTTTAAAGCCCTTGTTTGCTCGAGTAGGGGAAGGAAGAAGTATGGAGTGTGGTAAGGAGGAGTTCCTGTTTAAAGACAATGTTTTACATCGCCGATGGACGCCCACTGGCGCCACGGTGGATGGAGGAGTGGGTGAGTTAGTGCAGGTGGTGGTGCCTGTGCAGTATAGGGTGCCGTTAATACAGTTAGCACATGAGGGACCTTTAGCAGGTCACTTGGGAAACAGAAAGACAGTGCAGCGCTTAAGATATAACTTTTGGTGGCCAAGTATGCCGGGACAAGTTGCTGCGTACATCAAGAGCTGTCACACGTGTCAGATAGTGGGCAAGCCTAATCAAGTTCTTCCTGTGGCCCCTTTGACTCCCATTCCTGCAGTTGAACCTCCGTTTACCCGGGTAATCATTGATATCGTGGGCCCTTTACCTCCTACTTCTGCTGGAAACAAGTATTTGTTAACCATAATGGATGTTACAACGCGATACCCAGAGGCTATACCAATCAGAAGCATGCAGGCAAAGTCAGTAGTCAAGCAACTTATCCTGTTCTTTACTCATTTTGGCCTGCCCAAGGAGTTGCAGTCAGACCGTGGAGTAAATTTTACATCTAATTTGTTTAAGCAGACAATGACAGAGTTGGGCATCAAACACATTTTGTCCAGTGCCTACCATCCGCAGTCACAAGGTGCCCTGGAGAGGCATCATCAGACCTTAAAGACAATGCTGCGCACCTTCTGCTACGATAGTGGAAAGGATTGGGACCTAGTGGTACCCTTTGTTATGTTTGCAGTGAGAGAGGTACCAACTGAGTCATTAGGGTTTTCACCCAATGAGTTAGTGTTTGGGCACAGAGTTCGTGGTCCCTTGGATGTGGTGCGAGAGGCCTGGAGTAACAACAAATCTGGCAACCAGGAATCCATGCTTGACTATGTCTGCCGCACTCGGGAGAGACTGCATTGCGCTTTAGAGCTTGCCCGTGACCATCTAATCGGGGCTCAAGCGAAAATGAAGGCTCATTACGATAAGAAGGTCAGAAGTCGTGAGTTTAAGCAAGATGAAGTTTTGGCACTGCTGCCCATGCAAGGAAAACCTCTGGCGGCTAGATTCAGTGGTCCTTATATTGTGAAGAAGAGAGTTGGGGAACTTGACTATCTAATTGTTACCCCAGATAGGCGGAAGAGTACTCAGTTGTGCCACATTAATATGTTGAAGCCATACTACCGCCCAGTTGATTCTCATTGTGGGATGACTGCTGATGTCTCTCACCTGGGATGTGAAGGACGGGGAAAGGAGGACGTGGCATCAAAGGAACGTGCTGTGGAGGGAGCTGTTGGTGCCGGTGATGTGAGTAGTGGACCAGGGTTACAGCCACAGTCCCTGGAAGGTGACTTTGGAGTGGACGTTGAGGGAACCAGGGATAAGACCGCTCCTGTAGTTTTGGCGGTTGGTAGTGAGTTGGAGGAGCAGGAGGAAGTGCTTAGTCGTGGTGAGATGTTACCAGCTGACCTATGGGAGGGCAATGGTTATGCAGCTCTGGTGGAGAAATTGCAACACCTTGATCCAGTAAAGCGAGAAGAGCTGTGCAACAGATTATGGAAACATCCAAAAGTTTTTCGAGATTCACCGGGATTGACAACTTGGGCTACTCATGACATTGACGTTGGGGATAGTAAGCCTGTAAAATTAGCTCCCTACTGCATCAACCCTATCAGACAGAAAGCTCTCGATAATGAGATCAAGTATATGTTGGACCATGGATTGATCAAGAGGAGTTTCAGTGAGTGGAGTTCACCAGTTACCTTACAGCCGAAGCCAGATGGGAAGGTTAGGTTGTGTGTGGACTTCCGGAAGGTTAACTCACTGTCTAAGACCGATGCTTATCCCTTACCTCGGGTCGATGACTCCGTGGACAAGGTGGGAAATGCCACTTATATCACCAAACTTGACTTAGTAAAAGGATACTGGCAGGTCCCGCTGACGGGACGGGCTAAACAAATGGCTAGCTTTGTTGTCAGTGGTGCAGTATATCAGTGCCAGGTGATGCCTTATGGATTGAAGAATGCTCCAGCCACTTTCCAGAGGCTTATGGATAAAGTGGTGGATGGTATACCTAATTGTGTCGTTTACATCGATGATATCATTGTGTATGACACCAAGTGGGAGGAGCACCTTGATCATGTGGAAATGCTCATTAAGCGGTTGGAGGAAGCTGGCTTAGTAGTCAACTTGGACAAGTGCGAGTTCGTACGTGCTAAGGTCCAGTACCTTGGATTTGTTGTAGGACATGGGCAAGTGGCTCCACCTCGGGCTAAGGTGGATGCCATTTCCAACTTTGCAGCACCCCAGTGTCGCCGTGCCCTCCAGCGATTTTTGGGCATGATCGGCTATTACAGACGATTTATTGGGAATTACTCCACAGTGCTTGCCCCTCTTACTGACTTATTGCGCAAGGATAAGAAGTGGCAGTGGACAGCCGAGTGTGAGCAAGCTTTTACTACGGTTAAGTCTCTTCTGTGCCACCACCCTATATTGCGTGCACCAGATTTTGACAAATCTTTTGTGCTGGCAGTTGATGCTAGCCGAGTAGGGATAGGAGCAGTGTTGATGCAGCCGGATGAGGGCCAGGTTGAACATCCCATATCATACTTCTCAAAGAAGGTTAATAGAGCCCAGACGAACTATTCCGTCATAGAGCAGGAGTTATTAGCGATTATCCTGGCCCTGCAACACTTTGTTGTCTACCTGCCTCCTTTTGGCCCTGTGATCAAGATTTATTCAGACCATCATCCCCTGCAGTTTTTGAACAAGTTTAAATTTAAGAACCAGCGTTTGACCCGCTGGAGTTTGCTTTTGCAAGAGTACAATTTAGAAGTTAGGCATATTAAAGGGATTGATAACGTAATTGCTGATTGTTTATCCAGGGAGGGGTCAGGGTCTTGATTCGAAAATTTTGATCCAGGGCTCAAAATTTTCCCTTGGGGAAGGGCGTGTTACGCTGTCCGCCTGTCCGTTCCCACGGGTGCAGCCGTTACAGCTGGGCTAGGGGATTATGCAGTATGTATCCGTGTCATTTGCGGAGTTTAAAATAGCGAGTGTTACAAATTCTTTTGTTTCTTTCGTTCCTGCCACTGAGGGCAATTTTATTTCATACCATGCTGAGTATGCATTTGATTATTTTGATTGTCTTGTGTGAGCTACCAGTATATTTAATAATGTTTTGCTTGCATTAGAAGTACCAATTTATTGTAGAGAGAGAGGGGCACGAATATAAGTTCTTGTTAATTAATTTGATTCATGCGTTCGTGCTTGGCTGCACACGAGCCTGGCATCAGGGCAGTGTCTTCCCAGCCAGCTTCAGTATAGGGTGTTGGTACACTCTCCCCAGTCATTTTTATGCCGAGCTGGCGTTTTCATTTAAGTTTATTTTTATTCTTTTGTTGCTGACTGAGGGAAGTAGTTATTTTATTTGTTTTTGTGACCTTGTTGTCTTTGGAGGGCCAGTCTGGCTCACCATAGTCCTCTCGCTGCCTTAATTAACGTTCCCCAACACACGTACATACACACACACCCCTAACCCCTACACAGTTCAATCCCATCTACTTGCACAAGGCTAGTGAGAACTATCGTGAGCCGTCAACTGCGTTCCCCCTTGGACACGGGTTAAGTAGAAAGTCGTCACCACCGGAAATAAGTGGGAGGTGTTCCTGTAAACTGTCTCGGGCGGTATTATTTCCGGTAGTGACGATAGTAGGCTAGATCTATAGGTAGGCTGTTCCGTTTTACTATCAAACAGAGTGTTGCGTTCTTAAGTAAGTGATATTTCCGTTGCGCAGTTTTTTTTTCTAGTTTGCGGAGTGTCAGTGCCAGGGTCTGCGTTATTTTTGCAACGCAGTGGAGGCCGATCATCTAAGGCTGCCTTGTGGTCTTTTTTTTTTTTGTAATAGCCCCGGGCTGGCGCTACTGTAACAATATATATATATATATATATATATATATATATATATATATATATATTCGTTCATGAGTTTATGAAATTGCATTTATGAATTGCTTCGCGGGCCTGATCAAATGGTCCTGCGGGCCTTATACGGCCCGGAGACCGAAAGTTCCCCACCCCTGACCTAGAGGTTAGGTCAATCTGAAACCCAGGGGCCAAAGGAAACGACGTTAGCACCTCTCCGGAATGTCTCACACAGCATCAAACCCCAGTATTCATCTTTATCTTCTGTCATCGACTACAAGTGAACTAAGGTTATTTCCTCACATATTTACTCGCCATTTACTACAGCTCGTATGCGACTACTATATATTCTATTTTAAGACTGATACTTCGATTTAGCCATGTGTAAATACAATATCGAAGACCGTCCATCTTTTCGGAGTTTGAGAAATTGCTTGTTAGTTTCCTTACGGTTAAATCGACGTATATCATTGTTGAGCCAGTAAGTGATATAAGGTAAAGGTATTTTCAGTCTTTATTCATCAACTTAAAACGCAATTTGCGCTAATACTACAAAGATCATCAGTGTTGACATTTTAACCTCCCGTGTAGCCCAAGCCTTGCAAATTGTCGATTAGCCTATGTATCAACTCTAGTTGTTACTGACGCATCGGTTTATACGTCTATCTATCTATCTATAGCCCGACGCCCTAATCCCGCAAAGGGTGGCCGCAGACAAAACGCCTCCAAGTCACTCTGTCACCCACCATTCGACTACCCTCCCCCCAGCTCACCCCCCCCTCCCTCATATACCTCTCAACTCCATCCCTCCACCTCATCCTCGGTCTACCCCTCCCTCTCCCTCCCTCCACCTCACCTACTGTACATACACCCTCTTAGTCAGTCTTTCATTCTCCATTCTCTCCACATGTCCAAACCACCTCAGTGTATTTCTCCTAATCTTTTCAACCACATCCATATCTACCCCACAACGTTCCTTCACTTCTTCATTCGTCAACCTGTCCCTCCACGTCACTCCACATGCTCCTCTCAGGTAACTCATTTCCACTGCTCTCACTCTTGACTTGTTCCCCTCTTGCAAGGTCCACGCCTCGCTTCCATACGTCAGGGTAGGGATCACAATACCATCATGCAGTGACTTCTTAACTTCCATATTCACCTCCCTATTTCTCATCACTGCTTTCAGTGTACCAACAACCTTTCTTCCCTGCTGTACCCTTTCACGTACTTCATCCCCCAAAGTTCCATCCTTACTCATCACACTACCCAAGTACTTGAATGCACTCACATTCTCCATATCCTCACCATCCAACCTCACTGCACACTCTGTGACTTCATTCCTCTCAAACACCATAACTTTACTTTTGTTTACATTAACTTTCAGCTTCCTTCTCCTACACACTGTCCCAGATTCATTCACCAAACCTTGCAACTCCCATTCATCTTCACTCAACAATACTGTATCATCAGCAAACAGCAACACCGGAAGCTTCCAAATCTCACCCTCATTCATTAGGGCCACCCCCACATCCACTGCCCTACCTTGCACCTCCTTTGCAACCCCATCCATATATATATTAAACAGCCATGGAGACATCACACACCCCTGTTTCAGTCCCACATTGAGATCAAAGAACTCACTCAGCTCACCATCCACTCGCACCGTAGCCCTAGCTCCCTCGTACATACTCTTCACAGCACTCAACAATTTCCCTCCACTCCATATATTCTTAATACCTTCCACATACCTTGCCTATCTATTCTGTCATAAGCTTTCTCCAAGTCCATGAAGGCAGCATACACTTTCCTTCCCTTCTCTAGATACTTCTCCACTAAACATCTTAGAACAAATATCTGATCTACACACCCTTTTCCCTTCCTAAATCCCCCTTGTTCTTCTCCAACTAGCTCCTCTGTCATATGCCTAACCCTATCAATGAGTATTCTACCATATATTTTACCAGTCACACTAAGAAGGCAAATACCCCTATGGTTACCACATACTTCTCTCTCCCCTTTTCCTTTGTACAGAGGAACAATTATACCTGATTTCCAGTCCTCTGGAACCCTTCCCTCTTCCCAAGCCAATCTACACAACTTCCATATCCACTCCACAACAATCTCACCCCCATACCTAAGCATTTCACCACACACTCCATCAATTCCTGAGGCCTTTCCCAGCTTAATCTTCATCGCTTCCACTACTTCCGACCTACTGATCTCTTCCTCCCTCCTCTCATCTCTTCTTCTCCCAGCCATTTCCCAACCACTTATACTCACACTGCTCTCACTCTCTACATTCAACAAATCCTCAAAGTGCTCCTTCCATCTCCTCAATTTCTCTCTCTTCTCCACCAACAATCTATTATTCCTATCTTTCACTCCCCTACTATTTCCCCTTTCACACTGCCTCAATCTATTATTCCTATCTTTCACTCCCCTACTATTTCCCCTTTCACACTGCCTTACTTTCTTTACCTCCTTCCAAAACAATTTCTTACTCTCCCTCCATTTCACACTCAGATTCCTCCCAAACTCTTCATCCACTTTCTTCTTACTCTCTTTCACCAGTCTCTTAACCTCCCTTCTCCTGCTCACATATACCTCTCTCTTCTCTCTCTCATCTTCTCCCCTACCTCTACTTGCCAACCATTCACCATATGCCTTCTTCTTTTGTTCCACAGCTTGTTTCACCTCATCATTCCACCATGCTGTCCCTTGCACACCCTTGCATCTCCTCCTCACTCCACAAACCGCCTCACACGCTGCGCTTATCTCTTCCGTGAATATCTTACATACGTCTTCCACCCCTTCCATCTGCTCTAGCTCATACCTTCCCAATCTTTCTTCCACTATGCTCTTATACTCTGTCATTTTCTCACTATCTTGCAATTTCTCCACTCTTCTCACAGGAGCTGCTTCCTCTTGTCTTCCCCTTCGTCTCCTCAACCACTTTCTTTGCAGCTCTACCTTGGCCATCACCAAGTGATGGTCCGAGACTCCATTCCCCCACCCTCTCCACACTCTTGCATCCAACACTTGTCTTCTCATTCGCTCATCCACACACACGTAGTCTATCATTGCCTTTCGTTCAACAAGTTCACCATCCATCCACCTCATTACTCTCCATGTATACCGGTGGATCATCTTATGACGAAAGTAGGTGTTGGCTATTGCCAACCCCTTACCAGCACAGATGTCCACCAAAGCACTACCATTCCCATCTACTTCAACTGGCACACCCCACTTACCAACCACTCCATCCACTCGTACATTCCCAACTTTGCCATTCATGTCTCCAATCAACAGCACTCTCTCGTTCCTCTCAAACTTGTCCATACATGCTTCTACTCTCGCCCAAAACTCATCTTTCACTCTTGCCACTCGATCCTCTGTTGGAGCATACACACATACAATCGCCCATGCTTGTATACCTACTTTCATCCTCACCCATACAATCCTTGCACCCACTGTTCCATACTCTCTTATATTCTCCTTCCACTTCTTGCTTATCATCAGACATACTCCCTCTCTTGCCCTTTCATTCTCACTGACTCCCGCACATATACCTACACCATATTCCCATTCTCTCATCCTTTCACCTTTCCATTTAGTTTCAGTCAATCCACATATATCCACTTTTGCATCCTCAAGCACCTGGACAATCTCTCTCTCTTTCACTTCATCATTCACTCCTCTCACATTCCATGTTCCCATCCTCAGAATGTCCTTTGTCCGTTTCTTAGTCGTCAACGTATGGTCCGTCCGGGTCCGAGGCGCTTTATTCGCTTTTTTAGTTAGTTCTTTTTACGGGGTGGGGCACTAACCCACCACCAACCCTTTTAGTCGCCTCGTACGACAAGCAGGGATACTGGGGGAGTATTCTTGAAACCCCCTTACCCCCAGGGGGTAGCGCCAATATGTCGGGAATCGAACCCGGGACTCTTACGTGAGAGCCAGGCAGCATACCACTACACCACGACCAGGTTTATACGTGATTGGTATTATAACCTTTATGGCGATACGGCGGTTCATCGTAATCAACTACCTCTCATACTTTTTTGTAAATGCATATGTAATCTTCAGAATATGCATTTATATGAGAATGGTACGAATACTTGGTGAATCAGGAAGAGCAAGTGGTAGATCATGAAGAGAGTGGTGAATCATAGTGGTGAAATTTGGAATGGTGAACCGTGGAAATTCATGACAGGTGGTGAATAACAGCACAAGATGAAACGTGGAGACTGGCGAATCATGGACAGTGGTTAATCATGCAAGGAATGGTGAATCCTGGAGGATGAGCGGTGAATCATGGAAAGAGAGAGAGAGAGAGAGAGAGAGAGAGAGAGAGAGAGAGGGGTGAATCGTGAAGGAACAGTGATACATCATGGAGAAAGAATGATAAATCGTGGAGGAAGTGATGGATCATGGAGAGACTGGAGAATCATAGAGAGTGGACAGTAATGGCGATACGGTAGAGTGATGAATTGGACAGAGTTGTGTAAGAAATGGTGGTAAACCGCGAGCAGTACAGTGAATCATGGAGCAGTGAATCATACAGCGATGAATCAAAGAAGTGAACCGTGAAGTCTGTGGTATTATAGAGAACGGACGGTGATTCATGGAGAGCAATGAATGATTTTGAGTGGCGAACCAGTCTTATGTCATAAAGATTGGTGAATCGTGGAGGAGTGGTGAATCAAGTGATGACACGGAGAGTGGTGAATTAGGGAAGAAGTGATGAATCGTAGAGAAAGTTTTGAACTATGGATAACAGTGAATCGTGTGTGTGTGTGTGTGTGTGTGTGTGTGTGTGTGTGTGTGTGTGTGTGTGTGTGTGTGTGTGTGTGTGTGTGTGTGTGTGTGTGTGTGTGAGAGAGAGACTTCGAGTTGGAGAGGTGAGCCATAGCCATCATTAATACCTGCATTGCAAGAGGTTTTTCCTAAATCCTAAATTGAGTAAAATAATCTGAAGGCAGCAAGAATAAATACACAAATATGGCATGAAATTAAGAGTGGTTCAGTAGTAGTAGTAGTTGTAGTAGTAGTAGTAGTAGTAGTAGCAGTATATCCAACCCCAGGCTCTTTTGAACGTGAACCCGGTGGACTGAAAGTTAAATTTTCCCTTCTTCCGCAGTTCACCATCCTACTTTTGGAGGATAGGGAGGAAATGAAGGGACATTTGTGTAGCCAGACAACTCCACCAGCCGGCCATATCAGTGCGGCCACGTGAAGGGGTCTCACTTCAGCAAAAAATGTGTAGAAAATGACAATGCTACAGTATTAATGAATGCTAGGGCATGAATGATGAATGGGGAGGAACGTTTGGCGAATGAATAATAATGGAAAAAATGACAGGTGAATTAGGAGCTTTACGGTGCAGTTACGAACGGTAATAATTTACACATTATGCTGAAAAACTTGTTGGACTCTAAATATCATATCACAGTGTTCCGGGAAGTGCTCGTTGGTTCCTACTCTAAATCGCACACAAAGCTTCGTAGCATCTCTCATTAAGAGATTTATTTTGTATTTAACACCTGAACCGCCTCCTCTGTAATGTTTATATCCTTTTTACGTGGATATACGTTACATTAGTAAAGTGTCCTTTGTGAGCACGTGATGAGCTCGCGAGGCCCGTGTTATCATGATGTCCCCCAGATATAAGATTGTAGGCGAAATCTCTGATACTTAATTTTGGGAACTGAAGCCAAAACCAGTGCTAGAACGGAAAATATTTTTTAATATCATTTCGTGAGGCGTTCACTAATTAGACCCGAACACTCTCCTGGAAAACTTGAAATTTAAAGGGGTTCCATTGCCTTTATGGGTGAGTTTTTTGTTGATAAAGTTTATTGAAAGAATGTATCACATGCAGAAAATAATTCATCTCCGCTTCACATACGAGCAAAGTTATCAGTTTCTGCTTAGCGTGATGGTCGGGTCGACAGAGCCATTCATTTCCAAACTTAACTGAGGGTAAACATCGCTCACTCGCTCGTAATCACTGTCATACAAGAGGTTATTAAGGTGTAAGGTGCAAAGTAAATCGCTGGGTAAAAGGTGCCACGAAGTCTACAATACCACTTAAAATACAGCTCAGTGTCTCGCCATGTAAAATGATGACGTGGACCAGTATTTTTGTCCGCAACTGTACAATCAAAGACGAAAGCCGTGTCCTGGAATTTGATGACAACATTTGCTTCAAGGCTAAAGTTTTGATGCATTCTTAGTGTCATACGGACGGTTGGTAGCACTGATATGAGTTGTCATTTGCTCCAGGTGACGAGCCTGTGGACGAGACCATATTTTTCTTAACTAAGCGAAATAAATACGTATAGTTGTGTTTTCCGACTGCTAATCCTACTTGATATATATATGAAACAGTTTCTCATCTGTTCTCTTTTTTATTGCCTTAGGAACACTGCAAATCAATTAGCTAAAGGCATGTCTGGATTTTGGTTCTATTGTACTAATTTAACTTCTGCTTAGCATCAGTAGGTAATTATAAACTGTGATTTTCATTATCTGTCATCAAATAGCGTTGGTAAATATGAGGATAGAGTTAGCGTATAATGGAAATCGAATGTTTTGTTATTAGCGACGAATGAATCCCGCAAGCTGGAGTTCAAACATATAAGCCAGAAGACCGAAGTCTACGCACAACTACTTGTGTGCTTCATTCCAAGTTCAGTTCATCTCTTCCGGAATAAGCACTGCTTACAGGTGCTACCTTCCATATATCGTTGTGCTAATGTCCTGGTCCTGTATTGGTGTGGTAACACTAGGACGTCCTGAACGATGACCGACATCCGTCTTGCCTTCCCCCCAAGAGCGCCTAATCCACCTTTCTACAGTACCATTCTGTTTACACCGAATGTTTGAACTATCTGTTCGGGGTTCTTTACCCCTAAACAAATGTATAGCATGTCCTCTTTCATCTTCCCAGTAGTTGGACGCATGTTGTTTTGCCCTTTCCATACCTAGGTATATACTTGGTCTGCCTGACGTTTTGGAAAGTTGTAACGGCCAGGCAGTCATCGCCTAACCGAATATTGTTCACATTTCGTCTCTCAGACGCAGAAGTTCTTGCAAATGGATGTTAAGGGTTCGGAATTTCCTGGCTACGTTTAACTGTCATCTCATCAGCAGCATATATGGCATATATGGAGGCTGAGGAAAGTCAGGCCAGCCAACCACGAATATGTAGCTGTGGTAGAGCCGTCATAATGTTTCACATCTTACACTTAATCTTCGGACAAAATCGAGACACGACTTTTGTTTTCCGAACTTCATATCAAAGGGATTTTAAAACTGTCGCTGATCAGGTTACTTCACACCTTCTACTCTAACATCGCTTTAGATTGTAGTTTCTCAATCTTGAGTACGGAACTGTGGCAACAGAACATTAAAATGTGATGCTAGTCATCAAGAAGTGCAATGGAAAGGACATGAAGCCACAGTACTGTTTTATTCTGCCACTGGGCTATGTGGAATAAGTTGCAAAAGGACAAATTTCAGGGTCAAATTAAGCTAAAAGGGTCATAGATAATGTTTTCATACTCCACTACCAGCCGTGGGAAGCTACATGTTGCCTAGAGGAAGCAGACGTATACTAGGATTAAACTTTACTAGAATGATGAAATTAACACTCTCAGGCTCCTACACTCGCTCTCAGCAATCTAAAAGTATCTGGCGTTAGCTGGAAAACAATAATGGCTTACTCCGATTATGACATGGACAAAATAGGCACAGCAGCAGCAGCAGCAACAGAAGCAGCGATAGTAGTAGTAGTAGTAGCAGTAGTAGTATCAGCAGCAGCAGTAGTAGTAATAGTAGTTATAGTAGTAGTAGTAGTAGTAGTAGTTCCTGTTTTAGCCCCAAGTTCATCTGCGTGTAAACCCAGTGGACTGCAGGCTCAAGCTGCGCCTCTCTTGCAGCCCAACATCCTCCTTTTGGTGGATAAGATGAGTGTTGAGGGACGCTTGTATAGCCAGGCAGCTCCAACGCCCGGTTAAATCAATATCACCACATGAAGGTGTCCCTCTACAACACCCGTCCATATAGTGAAGGAATGAACCAAGAAGCACTCTACACTCCCTCCAGCACGAGCCGTGGCGAGTTACATGTCTGTGGGCTTTGATCTCTGTCCTGCCCTGCCTCCTGTTCTGCCGCCCTGAGTCCCCTGACGCTATCTGTGGGTGGCTTTGATCAGCTGGGCAATGTGTTTGACTCTGTTTATGTATCTAAGTGGATCTCTTACAACCGCTACCCCCTTTCGTCCCCCCCCCCTCTCTCTCTCTCTCTCTCTCCAGTATCTACGATTACTATCTTGGCCGCAAAACTCTTCTGATATACAGTACTTCAGTCCAATTTAAAAAGCCACAATATATAGTCACACTACGACTTGAAAATAATGATTCTGAAAAGCCATCTGGATATAACGTAATGACAGCTGCGGATTGGGCTGGGGTTCATGCATTCCCCAGTACCACCCTCCTGTATCAAGGCAGTTAGCATTAATAGCACATTTGGAGTCTCAGTGTTATGGATGATCAAAGGGGTGGCAGTGTGAGGTGCAGCTGAGTGGGATTTGGCAGTTTGAGACATGTTAGAGTGAGGTGTGGCAGTGTGAGGTGTGGCTGAGTGGGATTTGGCAGTTAGAGACATGCTAGTGTAAGGTGTGGCAGTGTGAGGTGTAGCTGAGTGGGATTTGGCAGTTTGAGACATGCTAGTGTAAGGTGTGGCAGTGTGAGGTGTGGCTGAGTGGGATTTGGCAGTTTGAGAATGCTAGTGTAAGGTGTGGTAGTGTGTGAGGTGTGGCAAAGGAAGAAGGTGGAGTGTGAGGTATGATTGTGTGTTAGGTATGGCAATATTTGACGTGGTTGTGTGAAGTGTATATCAGTTTTAGACGCGGTAGTGTGAGGTGTGGCAGTATGTTAAGTGTGTCAGTGTGAAGTATGCCAATGTGAAATTTCGCCGTGTGAGATGTGGGTGTGCTAGTGTGTAGGCTGTAGGAGTGTGAGGTGTGGTAGTGTGTGAGATGTGATAGTGTAGTAGCGGTATCTGAGATATGACAGTGTGTGAGGTATGGCAATGTCAGGTATGGCTATGAATAAGGTGTGCCAGTGTTAGGTTAAGCTGTATGAGGTATGGCAGTACGAGCTGCAATGGTGTGAGGTGTGGCAATATGTGAGGTGTGGCAGTATGAAGCGTCGCTGTGTGAGATACAGCAGTGTTTGGTGTGGCAGTGTTTGACGTGGGAATATGAGATTTGACATCTTCAGTCGGCTCTTACTGATATATATATATATATATATATATATATATATATATATATATATATATATATATATATATATATATATATATATATATATATATATATATATATATATATATATATAGGCAGGGTGGATAGACAAGGATTGTGGAAAGTGTTAAGAATATATGGAGTAGATGGGAAGTTGTTGAATGCTGTGAAGAGTATGTACGATGGTGCGAAGGCTGCAGTGCGTGTGGATGGTGAACTAATTGAATTTTTCTCTTTGAAAGTTGGTTTGAAACAGGGATGTGTCATGTCTCCATGGTTGTTCAATCTGTACATGGATGGGGTAATAAAAGAGGTACAGGGTAGGGTAGTGGATGTCGGAGTGGCCCTGGTGAGGGAGGATAGTGTTTGGAAACTCCCTGTACTGTTGTTTGCAGATGATACTGTGTTGTTGAGTGAAGATGAAGGGGAGCTGCAAGGCTTGGTGGATGAGTTTGAGAGAGTGTGTAAGAAACGGAATCTAAAGGTGCATGTAGGGAAGAGTAAAGTGATGGTCTTTGAGAGAGGTGAAGTTAGTGAATGTACAGCGAGGTTGGATGGTGAGGAATTGGAAAATGTGAGTACGTTTAAGTATTTGGGTAGTGTGATGAGTAAGAATGGAGGTTTGGAGGGTGAAATGCTTGAATGGGTACAGCAGGGAAGAAAGGTTGCTGGTTCTTTGAAAGCAGTGATAAGAAACAGGGAAGTGAGCATGGAAGTGAAAAAGTTACTACATGACAGTATTGTGATACCAACTCTAACGTACGGAATTGAAGCTTGGACATTGTTGGAAGGACACAAGTCAAGAGTGAGAGCAGTGGAAATGAGTTATTTAAGAGGAGCCTGTGGAGTCACGTGGAGAGACAGGCTGACGAATGAGGATATAAAGGAGCGTTGTGGTGTTGATGTGGATGTGATAGGAAGCGTTATGAGGAACACACTGAGGTGGTTTGGCCATGTGGAGAGGATGGAGGGTGAAAGACTGACGAAGAGAGTGTATGTGAGTGAGGTGGAGGGGGGAAGAAGGAGGGGGAGGCCGATGATGAGATGGAGGGATGGGGTGGAGAAGTATATGAGAGAGGGGGGTGTGAGTTGGGAGCAGGGCAGTGAAATGGCGGGGGACAGGGCGACTTGGAGGCGATTTGTTTGTGGCCACCCCAAACGGGATTGAGGCGTCTGGCAATATATATATATATATATATATATATATATATATATATATATATATATATATATATATATATATAGCCAAATTAAGTACGATGTATGATGGATGGGTAAAAAAAAAGAAAAACAAAACTTAGCCGTTGAGAGTAAAAACTCTTCATAAAAGGCACCTATATTAGACAATATCAAAGTGATCCTCAAACATTTACACTTTATTCAGCTAGAGTGAATTTAGATCAGTGTGCTGCTGTCTCTTTATAAGTATCAAAATCATTGTGTACCAAATCCAGTGTAAACACAAATGAACAATAAAATCCACAAGTACAGTGAGCTTGCCAGTCATATGAAAGACATGTTTGCTCACAGTCACAACTAAATATAACATAATGATAAACGTGATTTGAAAAAGGTCACTCTAGCCAATACAGACGTGTATGTAAAGGCCTACACACATACATACACATGCATACACATGTAAACCTGCTACGAGAATTCATATATACTTACATACATTCACACATATACATACATATACACATATATTATAGACATACAGGTGCATAATAACATTACAAGTACATTCACAAGACATTAACATATTTATCGTATATCTCAACTGCAAAGAGTATGCATACACCTTAATCTCATCCATTAACATATCCACGGTACAGCACATGCACTCACACACATGTACAGTACATGTGACAAAATACATGCACAATATATGAGCTATATACCCATATGCTGGCTACATATACACTTACCATACACACACAAATATACATGCAGTACATATATAGATAGATAGATAGATATTTTATTGACCACAACAATACATTAATACTGATAATTGAAGTAATTACAATGATTTGAGGTCCAACATAATACTTAATCTGATTCTTTTAGGACTATCCTTAACTTTATACAGTGTTTATAATGGTACACATTCCATAAACAAATATTACTCCACAAAAAGTATCAATACCGTCTATGGCAACGTTGACAGACATAAAACGGTTGGACTGTCACAAATAAAGTTTTCATCAAATATAATCTGATTTTTTATTTAATATGAACATTAACCCCTGCAGCAAGTAACTCGCTCACAGGTTTTACTCGTCTACACGTAAACGACCCTATCATCCCAGAAAGGATGTATATGGGTCTTAAATTACACAAATGCTTCACAAGCTGAAGTAAAATTGCCTGGTATTAACTGGAATAATAAAAAGATAGTATATCCACACGCCACACGCTTCAAAGAGTAAAATAATTAAAATGCCTACACAGGGAGAGCTAGTAATTTGGGGCAGAATACAGACTTAGGATCGAGTTAAATATTGAGCCCACAATGCATTATCAAATCAACTCATAAATAAATCACTAAGCATTGTAAACTGATAAGTGTCACGAATATGTTGAGAGAGTGGACAGTCCTGCACTACGTGTAACTCTGTCTGCACCTGTCCACATGTACACAGCCGCTCCTCAATGGGTAGGCGGCCTCGCCCCCTCCTACTCCACCTTCCTACTTCCACTGCCAGCCAGTGTGCTGACAGCCGAAAACGACTGAAAGCAGTTCTGTGGTCCTCTCGCACTGTATACCTACTGGTTTAAAGATCATGTACGCCTAGATTCGGGTTCATTTCTTTATAAGTACATCTTCTTGATGAGACAGACTGAGATATGTTATTCTTAAGGGTTTCCATTGCCACAGCTATGTCATCTACATCGTTATCTATAAGTTCTGACACATACATGCTTGTAGAATATCTAGTATTAAGGGTTAAGGTAATAGCAAAATTTAAGGGGTCATCGTTCATAAGTGAGCGCTCATGCCACGCTTTCCTAAAAAATTTCCTTTGCTTACTCCTTACTAAATCTTTAAGTGGAGGATATCCGGATTCTATGTAGCACATATTACGCGTAGTTGTCCTGACACCAAGCAAGTTCTTAATTGACCAATTATACAGTTTTACTATTGGCCTTAAGTCTGCATTTAGCCAAGACTCACACCCATACAAGATGGCCGACATAAGTGCAGCATCCAGAATTCGTTTTTTAACTATAAATGGGATATCGTTATTTTTTCTTAAAAATGAGACAATATATTCACACGCACATTCATACCAGCATATACACATACATACATGCAAGCAAGAACAACAAAAAAGACTGCTCTCCCACGCACACTAAATCCTCTAAATGAAACTGGTAGGAAAACTATGTTGAATTGAAGACTGGCATTAAAATTTCGCGGTAGAAGACGAAAATATATTCTGTTTACTGAAGCTCTGTACCCAACTCTTTCTGCTATTCGCCTTTCACGCTTATTTTGAAACTCTCAAGCAAAAGAGCACAACATCTTTGGGTAAATTATTGTATTCATCGTCAACTTAAGTTCCAAACCGTTTCTTGCCTGTCGCCTGACTTCTTGCTAAAACGGAAATTGCTTTAGTTTAAAGCTGTCAGTTAGTATTCACTCCTGTCTATTCAGTTTTATGAGAGAGAGAGAGAGAGAGAGAGAGAGAGAGAGAGAGAGAGAGAGAGAGAGAGAGAGAGAGAGAGAGAGAGAGAGAGAGATGGCAATGTGAGGTTTATGTTAAGTGCAACAGTGGCTTCTGCTACACAGTGACTTTTATATCACCCTGTCTAATCGAACCGTGCAGGTGGGAGGGAAATCCAGTGACAATATCCCCCGCTCCCCAGCGTTACATAAATCCCCCGTAAATTGGTACCTGCACATCCACAAGCGCTTATTTGTTAGGACGTGGTGGGTTATGGGTGGGCGGCTTGATTACTGTCTGGCCCTGATGTTATGTCCTGCCCTGACCCATTGCCTCATTGGCTTCACCTGCTGCTAAGGGACTTTGCCGCGCTGCTCTACCCCCTCTGTGAGATTTATCTATTTTTTTTTTACCTCTTCTTCTTATTATTATTATTATTATTTTTATTAATGATAATAATGATAATAGTACTGCTACTGCTGCTGCTGCTGCTGCTACAATTATTATTAATCCTGGAGGAAGGATGGCATTATTTCCGGCAACTCTCCCTTTACCTTAGCGCGAGATTCACTATGTCTGTATGTCTGTCTGTCGGTGTGTTTGTGCTTTAACTCCTACGCTTTTTTGAAGGGTTTAGTGACACTTGTTCATCTGGTTACTCCAAAAGTCTTTCAGTATATACAATCTTCCAATCATGATTTTTAGAAGGTTCAGCTCTCCTCACCAAATTAAAATGCTCGGAGATGGTAAAAGGAGGACAGATATGGTTTTGATTTCTTAGCACAAGTTGTACAATGAACTCAAATCCGTAGTGCAATACTTGTGAAGCGTGATCCACAGAGTTCTGGTGGCTCGGTCCCCCTCTCCAAAAATGAGAACGATCAGAAAAATGGGAAAGTGAGCATATGGATTTCACTGAGTCTTCTCAGGTCTGTCCGTCTGGTTCCTTGATAGTGTCTTCCACTATATTAAATTTCCATCTTTATTTTTAGGGTGATAAGGCCCCTAAAAATTTATAATGAACACAAAATAGAGGAAGGAAGGCAAATGGCGTTTTCATATCTTCGTACAGGTTGTAGAATGATTCCAATCTCCTAATGACAACAACAGCAAGAACAACAATAACAATAATAACAACAACAACGACAGCAACAACAACAACAACTACTACTACTACTGCTGCTGCTGCTGCTACTATTATTACTACTACTTCTGCTACTACTAATACTCACTGAATGTATCGTGGGATATTATTATTGTATTATTATCATCGTCATCGTTTTTACACGACTTAATTCGAGTTATAAGAGACTCTTCGGAGTTAAGAGGTCATAAACATCCTTTTTTTTTTTTTTTTTTTTTTTTTACAATTCCCTTGACGCTTTCTAATGATAATTATGTATTTACTTATGACTGCGATTTCGAAATTATTATATTAAACTCAGCGAACCCTGTCGATGCGAGCAGTTATAACTGGTACTGGTAATAGTCCAGTACAGTCACCACCAAAGGTCATATCGCTTGTCCTACTTCTCTTTCCATGAACTAGGAAAACAAGTCTCGTAAAACCGAAGCTATCTACACCAGTGACATTGATTCACCGTTATATAAAGTCATAAGTGTCGGGAGCAGCGGACTTACTCAACTGAATTTTCGAAACTCATAGTGAAAGAGGCAGGAGAGGCGGCAGGACTTTTGATGCTGACTGTACATGTTTTCACCCTGTTGCTTTATTTTGTTGACGCATTGCACACAACGGTACACCAACACAACACTTTGACTTTCACGTCTACGTCTCTCATTACACTCTTTCTCTGCTCGTAGTTTTTTTTTTTTTTTTTTTTTTTTTTTTACGGCCTGATCTTGTAGTATACCTCTTACGGACTGTCACAGAATAGAACCCTGGAAATGAAAGAGTCCAAAGTTTTAAGCATATTGTTATCCACATTCAACACCTTAACAGTCAGGATTTCTCTCGGGTAAACAAAACTGTCTAGTGTTAGTGTAATTAATACTCGTAGCAGCATCAGTGACAGACAAAGGGTTACTCATCTTACGAGGTGGCTTGTTAATAACGCTCCACCTGAAACTCACCTCCAGTAATCTCGTGTGTTGCGAGGACGGCGCAGTCTGCTGGTGTGGGTATCAGTATAGTAGAGGGAATAGCGAATGAACAAATGATGCAGGATAACGCTGACTGGGCCATCGCCACAAAACACAAGAGACATAACCAGACGGAGTGGATGAGGAGCGTTGTATGTGGATCATAATCTTAAACTCCTCTGACTACTGCGACGTAGTTCAGTACAAGTTCTTCTAATGTTAGCCTGAATAAAACACCGTAGCCCAACAATCACAGTGAAAGAGTTGAATTTAGCTGTCGTCTCTGAATGTAGGTCTTTACTTGCTCCATAACTGCATAATCAATCCTAACTGCTGAAGTATATTGTCCTGTAGGCATAAATACGTTTCTTTCAGACTCTTAAACCAATTAAGGAACTAATCTCTCTCTCTCTCTCTCTCTCTCTCTCTCTCTCTCTCTCTCTCTCTCTCTCTCTCTCTCTCTCTCTCTCTCTCTCTCTCTCTCCACACACACACACACACACACACACACACACACATACAGCCCTGTAGAAAGAGATTGAGCAGTAGAATCAGGTTAAATATTATTTACGCAATAAAACAACTAAAACACAAAATAGTTTCATCCTGTGTGTGTGTGTGTGTGTGTGTGTGTGTGTGTGTGTGTGTGTGTGTGTGTGTGTGTGTGTGTGTGTGTGTGTGTGTGTGTGTGTGTGGTGTTGAAGGTTATGGTGGTCTATGATTCTTGATCAGTGCTCCTAGGCATGCAGTCAACCTTGTACCTGCCTTTTAGTGAGATTAGGAGCAGATGTAGAAGGACAGAAGACCAACTCAGGTGTGTGGCTGTTGCTGAGGTAGGGAGAAGGAGAGGGAGAAGGAGAGGGAGGAGAGGACACCGGAAGAGAGGAAAAGGAGAAGGGGAGAAGAAGAGAGAAGAGGGAGGGAGAATAGGAAAGCTGACAGGGAAACAGTGGATATGTGAAAGGAAGAAGGGAAGAGGGAAATGTTAATGTAGAGGGAAAGATTAGAGGAAGAGGACATGGAGGGGAATGGGAGTGGAAGGGAAGAGGAAAATAAAGTGACGGAGAGAAAAAAAAAACAAAAGGAGAGGAGAAATGCTGGAGAGAGAATGGAGAAGGAATGGGGACGGAAAGAGGAAAATGGAACTGATGGAGGGAGAAATAGAAGGAGAAGTAGAAGTTGAATGGAAGGCGATAAGAAGTAACAGAGACAGAGAGAATGGAGGAGGAATGGGGAGGGGAAGAGGGAATGAGAAGTGATGGGACTGGGAGAAGAGAGGGGAATAAAGGAGTTGGAGATGAGAAATGAGATGAATGGAAGAGGGAGAGGAAATGATGATGAGGAGGAGGAGAAAGAGAAGGAAGGGGAGGAGTAAGAGGCGGAACAACGGATGAGCAAGAGGGATGCGATGGAGGGATGAATACAAGAAGGGAAGGAGAAAGATATATGGGAAGTTAACCGCGAGTGAGATTAAAAAATGGAAAGGACTTTCACAGAAGACGAGGAGGAAAGCGTGAGGGGAGGTGGATTTAGTATGGGATGGAAGTGTGATGTGAGAGAGGTGAAGCAGGAGGGGCAAGGAAGGGATAGGGAGGAGGGGGAGGGGAGAGGAGAGGGACAAGGGAGGGAAGAAGAGATATAATGACGTGGTGAATGGGAAAATGAGTGGACAGAAGTGAGGGGAAGAGATGGAAAAAATGAAGAAGTTTGGGAGTATAATGGAATATATAAGGCAAGTAAAAAAGAATGATAAAAAAAGAGAACGAATAGAAATATAATAATAGACAGGAGGGGCGAGAGATATTTCTGGGAGCATATAAGAAGCGTGAGTGGGTTTAGATGAAAGGAATGAGATGGTTGAGAGAGGAGGTGAGAAGGGAGGGAGAAATAATTTAAGAGTTTTTCGTTTTTAATTCGATACGACATCATTTGCATATTTTATTTTAGTTGTAACTAGAATAAAACATAGCCTTCACATCAGTCCCATTCACTATCTTTATCACCATCACTATAACCTCCATTACATAAACATATCCATCATGTTCATAATTATTATCACTGCTATTATCACCTTCATTCCTATCTCTTCCACACCTTCATCATTATTCACTTACCGCTCACATCACACATTCACCACTACCACAATCACTGCACGACATTATCGTCACCACCGCCATTATCGTCACAACCACCACCCCCAAACATGCATTCTTTCACCACCATCATCATTCCGTCACAACTCACGTCACCAGATTCTACCATTATCACCATCTTCACCAGTCCCTGCGCAACCAAGCACTCTTCATCATTACCTTCGTCACTATCATAACTTTACCTGTCTCCATCACCATACAGCTATCATCATCATGATCATCATCATCATCATCATGATCATCACGTTATCACCATCAAACTCTCTCATAACCATCATCGTCATCTTATCATTAATATCACAGTCATCATCATCTTCATTGCCACCATCATCCTTCTCATATATATATTTCCTTTATCATCGTCATTATCATCATCACACAATCACGACAGAGAACACCAAGCACCACTTCATCATCATCATCATCATCACCTAACCGTCATTATTATCATCATATCATCGCTGCTAACATCATCCTCATACATGACTCCTCCATCACCATCACACACTCACCATATACAACACCAAACACCCCCCTCACCACAGTCACCATCGTCATCACCACTGCCAACAACAACACACCTGTCTCCTTCACCACCATCACAAACATCCCCATCACACGAGGGAAAGAAAGGTGGGAGGATGGAGAGCACCTTTGATCATGGTTTATAAGGCTTCACTTCTTATATCACACTTTAAAAGGGTTCCCTCACAGAACTCATTTACCTTCATGTATTGTTTACTTAAGATATATTTTTAATCTGGTTATACTTTTCTCCTTCACACTTACCAGTTTATTTTTTTTTTCACTAAATATCTCCTCTCCTTCCCTACTCTCTCTCTCTCTCTCTCTCTCTCTCTCTCTCTCTCTCTCTCTCTCTCTCTCTCTCTCTTCCCCTCCTCAGTCCTCACACCACGTCTGAAACCTACTCTCCTCCTTTCCTCCTCCATTCAGTCCTTCACAGCTCGCAACTTCCTCTTTCTCTTTTTGCTTCTTCCTCCTCATTCACACTGATTCTCTCTCTCTCTCTCTCTCTCTCTCTCTCTCTCTCTCTCTCTCTCTCTCTCTCTCTCTCTCTCTCTACTATAACTATCCGTGTCTTTCATGCAAATGCCTCTCTCCTATTCTACTCCCATTCCTTCCCCTGATCCTTGTTCACCTCCTTCACTTCCTTCCCCTCTCTAATATTACCCTCCTATCTCTCCTACTCTTCCTCTTGTTCCCTCTCCTTATTTCCTTTCATCTTTCTCTCTCTCCTCCTCCTCTTCCTCTTCCGCCCTCTTGTTTTCCTTCCTCTCCTCCTGTACCCTTTTCCATTCTTCTCTCCTTCTCCTCTACATCTCCATTGATTAAACTGCTCAGTCAGTGTTTGGTGTAATTTGTCCCTCACCTTGCAGTACACAATCACAAAGTTATCATATCCAGTAACTTCCTCTTTGTTTAGCTGGTTCTGTTTTTCGTAGTATTATAGGTGTGTAATTAGACTTGTACGTCTGTATTTGACATCCAGGTATTTGAACTGTAATTGGACCCTCTCTAGCTTGTGTGGTGTGTATTTACAGAGTTATTCATTCATTTATAACAACGTTCCTTTCCTAGGTTATTTTTTCTCCGTATTAATGTTTATATTTTGTGACATTTCCATATTGAACAAGCATAAATTATCTACAGTTTAGAGTATCCGGTTACTGTGGAGTGTAATAATAATAATAATAATAATAATAATAATAATAATAATAATAATAACAATAATAATGCACTATACCATCAGGTGGATTAAACACTTCTAAGAGCGAGGCCTCGTAGCCACCTCGCCACCGCGGGTCTCCATCAAAAGCTGCGGGGGCGCAAGTGAATTTAAGTTAATGAGGCTACGATGGTTGAGGCCTCGCTCTTTGAGGTGTTTAATCGACCTAGTGGTATATTGCAAACTCTCATTCTGCATTTAAAAATTAATAATAATAATAATAATACATTCATTCATTCATTGTCTGATACAGCGTTGCCCCATGAGGAGCGTAGGAGCCCGGGGCTAGGCAAGTTGCTCCTGACATTTAAGATGAGTGACCAGCCTCACTCATCCCTGAGTGGCATTACGTGAGCAATAAACCCCACCCACCCCCTGGATATAAACCTGCACAGGCTCAATTCGACTGGAGCGCCTTAACTGCCCACTAAACCACCTGGCGTCATACTTTGGTTATATGGTTACCACCCAGCGTAGTATTTGGTTTCCTGGTGTACAGGAAACCATTTGGATTGTCACTCAGCACTGAGTCACCCGTAAACAGAAGGAAGAGGAAAGAATGAAGAAAAGAAAGACAGAAGAGGAAGGAAGGAAGGAAGAGAGGAAAAGGTAGGCATCCGAGAGCAGCACTACATTGAACAAGTGGATGGAGAGCGCCCCCACCTACCATAAAAACATTATGCCAACAGCATCTGGTGTTCCCAGGCGGTCACCCATCCAAGTACAAACCAGACCCAATGTTGCTGAACTTCGCTGATTGGACGAGAAACGATGCACTCAACGTGGTATGACCGTTAATAATAATAATAATAATGATGATAATAATAATAATAATAATAATAATAATAACAATAATACTAATAATGGTGGTAAGCGGGGGCACTCACCACTCACTCACTCGATGTAGTGCTGCTCTGGGTGTCTGCCCTTTCCTCTCTTCCCTCCTTCCTCTTCTGTCTTTCCTTCATTCTTTCCTTTCTTCTGCCTATGGGTGACTTTACACTTTCTCTTCTGTCTTTCCTTCACTCATTCCTCTTCCTTCTGTCTGTGGTTGACTCTACACTGACTGACAAGCTAAATGGTATCCTGCAATCCTGCATGCCAAGAAACCGTTTACTACACGGTAACCAAATTATGGCGCCTGGTGGTATAGTGGGCAGTTAAGGCGCTCCAGTCGGACTGGGCCCGTTCAAGTTTATATCCACGGGATGGCTGGGGTTTATTGCTCACGTAATGCAACTCGGGGATGAGTGAGGCTGGTCACTCTCATTTTAAATGTCAGGACCAACTTGTCTAGCCCCAGGCCCCTACGCTTCTCATAGGGCAACACTGGATTAGAGGATGAATGAATGAACAACAACAACAACAACAACAACAACAATAACAATAATAATAATAATAATAATATTATTATTATTAATATTATTATTATTATTATTATTAGAGGAGTTTGGAAGGGTGTGTGAAAGGAGGAAATTGAAAGTAAATGAGAATAAGAGTAAAGTGATGAAGTGTACGAGGTTGATAGATGGTAGGGGGGATGAATATAGTTTTGAATGGTGAGTTGCTTGAGTAGGTATATTGTTTTAAATATCTAGAGTCACATGTTGCTGTGGATGGAATAATAGATGCAGAAGTGAAGTTTAGAATAAATGAAGTAGGAAAGGTGCTGGGAGGAATGAAAAAAGTGTTTAAATGTCGTTCGCTTAGAATGGATGTAAAGAGAAGGCTGTATGAGGGTGTTGTGGTACCGACTGCTTTATATGGGGCTGAAACATGGAATATGGGTGTAGCAGAGAGGAAAAGTTTGAATGTAATGGAGATGAGGTGTCTGAGGAGTATGTGTGGAGTGATGCGTATGGATCGGGTGCGAAATGATGAAGTGCGAAGGAGAACTGGAGTTGTTCGGGAGATGGCTGGTAGAGTTGAGCAGAGGGTGTTGCGATGGTTTGGGCATATGGAGAGAATGGATAATGAGCGACTGGTGAAAAAGATAACTAGATCTGATGTGAGAGGTGTAAGGCTGAGAGGAAGACCACGAATGGGATAGATGGACAGTGTGAAGAGAGCGCTGGATGCGAGAGGGATGTCTCTTGAGCAAGGAAGAGTGGCTGTGCGTGACAGAAATAAATGGAGAGATATTGTGAATGAATAAGTGATGACGCAGCCCTGAGGGGATATTCTCCCGCATTTGGTCTGATCAGCTAGTCAGGTCAGGTGCGGGTAAGGGGATGGGTCTGTTATGGTGTGGCAGGGGTAAACCAGTTCTACTGTCGGGCCCTGCTGTGGATGTCACTGATTGCATTGCGCAGTTGACCCTTGTGCTGTGTGGTGCGGTGAGGATCTGTCCGTTCTCCCCTTTGGGGCTAAGATGTGAATGAATGTGTTTGAATGGATGAGTAAATGGGGAGTGTGTCGTCCTGTCTCGGCTACCTCCCTTTCCTTGGGGGAAGCAGCCTAGGTATATAGATAGATAGATAGATAATTGTGGTAGGTGGGGGCGCTCATCATCCACTCACTCGATGTAGTGCTGCTCTCGGGTGTCTGCCCTTTCCTCTCCATGCTTCTTTCCTTCCATTCTCTTCTGTCTTTCCTTCCTTCATTCTTTCCTTGTCCTTCTGCCTACGGGTGACTTTACACTCCCTCTTCTGTCTTTCTTTCCTTCATTCTTTCCACTTTCTTCAGCCTATGGGTGACTATTGTACACTGAGTGACAAGCCAAGTGGTTTCCTGTGCACCAGGAAACCATTTACTACGCTGGGTGGTAACCATATAACCAAATTTTGGAGCCCGGTGGTCCAATCGGATTGAGCCGGTGAAGGTTTATATCCAAGGGATGGTTGGGGTTGATTGCTCATGTAATGCCACTCAGGGATGAGTGAGGCTGGTCACTCTCATCTTAAATGTCGGGACCAACTGCCTAGCCCCGGGCTGCTACGCTCCTCATGGGGCAAAGTAGGATTGGATGATGGATGGATGGAATAATAATAATAATAATAATAACAATGATAATAATAATAATAATTTGTAGTAGTAGTAGTAGTCGTAGTAGTAGCAGCAGCAGTAGTAGTAGTAGTAGTGGTAGTACTAGTAGTAGTAGTAATAGTAGTAGTAATAGTGATAATTGTAGTAATAACAGGTATTTTCTTCTCAGATGTTGAAAAATTTTATCAGCTTTGCATCTACTCAACATATATCAGTATTCTTGAGTATATTTTTGGGTAGTAATTATATGTCTTACTTCATCCTCAAAGCATCATTGCTTTGAACTGAACAAATTTGCCTGAGGGCTTAATTATCAGCTCGAGAACGGATTAGTTTTACACATTCCCCTACAGGTAATAATACACAATATTCTTTGGTAATAGCCAATATTGTATCAATGCTTCCTCAGACCAGGTTAATTCTTTTGTATTATTTTTGTTCTTTGGTGTTTAGACAGCTTAACTTGACCATCTTCCCCTGAAGCTCTGTATTTTTTTTTTTTTTAATACGTAAACAAAAATTAAAATGTTAGGAAGTGAAACTGTCATTCCACAGCAGATATTGGCATTAGCATTTTTCTTTTTGCTTAGTATTTCTAAATATATCGACCACATAAATGAAGATTTGTATTCTAAATATCCAGATAAGTTAATTATAAAAAAAATCAGTAACATGGCGCAATACACGAAAACAAATGTTTATATATCAGAGAGATATTGCTAAACTATTCAGTTAGGGAGATTCATGGCAAATGGAATTGTACTGGTGACAAATGAAATGTCACAAGTACTGACAAAAAAAAAAAAATCAAAAGTTAGCTACACCGTGAACAATACTCAGCTCTAGAGTGTTAGCCAAGAAGACTTAGAGATAATGATTACTAAAAATTTAAAACCAAGTCAAAGGTGCATAAAAAAAAAAAAAAAGCTAAGAAATTAGTTGGATGCATAAGCAGAGCATTCAGTTTCAGATCAGAATATATCCTCACTCATATAACTTTCTTAGTACGCCCACATTAGGATTACTGTGTTCGGCTTTGGTCGCCATTTTACACAAACTACAAAAGGGAGAAGAGGAATTACATCCATGAAGTGGAGGAGCGAATGATACTCAGATTACGGGGCAGACCAGGCGAGGAAAATTTAGATGAGGTTAAGTTATTTAGTTTATCAAAGCACTAACTACGAAGGCATCTCATTCAAGTATATTATTAAAAATAACATATCAGAATGAAAGCTGATAAGTATTTTCAAAATTAACAGACAAAATTGCACTGGGGCAAGTAGTTATGAAGTTGTCATCAGCTTTTTCCTATAATATGAAATCCACTTTTCTCCATTGTAACGGAAAGAAATCAATAAATCTTCTGTGGCAAGGTCAGTGGACCAGACTTAATATTCCAACCTGTAAGCAGTACCTGGGCGACTGGGACACTGCCAACCGTCCCAGTCGCCTGGAAGAAAAAGTGTTGGCTCGCTTACGGCTTAATGCCACCATATTAACACATATGAAACCTTATATGGAAAAACGATTCCCGCCGCACTGTGACATCTGTGATGCGGTGTTATCTATCAGTCATATCATCCTGAGCTGTCGGCGATTTATTCGTGAACGTGCTTCACTTATAAAATACTGCGGCGAAGCAGACGTCCCCTTCACCCTTTCCACCATCCTGGGTGATGGGGACATTGTTATGACTGACAAATTGATGGCTTTCTTGAGGGAGACCGGACTGATCAGAGTGATGTAACTTTTTACCTGTGTGGTTATGGTTTTTATCAACGGTAAATATGTATAAATTGTTATATTAATTAGCGTTGACAGTTGACATATTTGAAATAGTTCCTCCTCCCACTGATCTATTTCTAATATAGATGTCCCCTACATGAATCCATGTTCCTCGCCTGACAGTCACCAGCTGATGAGTGCAAGTGTGCAATATAGGAAGGTATTGGGCACTTGCAGTCGATGGTGGTCTGCTGGGCGAGGTTCTTCACTTTTTGTACAAATTATGTAAATACATTACACCATCTTGCTTAAGTTATTCTAATTAGGCCCGACAGCTGACGTATATGGAAATGTTCCTGACTCGTCTGGTTCCCTTACATATACTGATGTCCCCTATATTAGGTTGTGCCTCGACTGACAGTCACCAGGTGATGAGTGCAGGTATGTAATGTAGAAAGGCATTACATATCTGCAGTCGATGGTGTTCTCTTGGTCGAGGCTTTTTTACCATTAGTGTAGGTCTAGTTATTTGTCTCTTAGGATTTAGTATAGGTTAGCGATTTGTCTGTTAGGTGATTAGGTTTAGGGTCTTTAGTTTAGGTATTTTTGTTTATAAGAAATATAAGGTTAAAAATAAAAAAAATAAAAAAGAAATAAAAATAAAAATAAAAAATAATAAAATAAAAATTATATATATATATATATATATATATATATATATATATATATATATATATATATATATGTGTGTGTGTGTGTGTGTGTGTGTACGTGTGCATGAAAGTGTGTATGTTCATATGCATGTATGTATGTATGTATATATATATATATATATATATATATATATATATATATATATATATATATATATATATATATATATATATATATATATATATATATATATATATATATATATATATATATATGTATCTCTGTGTCAATGTATATACATATATATATTTTTGCCTTAATGAGCAGGGGCTTCGGCCCCAATGGTCGATAGGCAAAAAAAAAAAAAAAAAAAATCCATTGTAACGGTTCCTCAATAGGCCTGGGAAAAACTGATTTGGGGTGTGATAGATGCGACAATAAAATAGTTCAACAGTCGCTTGGACAAGTATCTAGCTTCCAATAGCTAGCCAAACAGGGTCATGGAGGCATAACACTATGTAACACGATTTTTGTTCCTGGGTAGTGGGTGTTATTTTCTGATAGTTTCGGTCTCAGAACCATGAAAAATGGCTATTACTCTCGTCAGACTTCACTTTTGTGACTAGGAGAGTGATTTTTATGCCTTCAAACACGTGAAAAATGGCTACCAAGGCAGAGTGAGATGCATTCTTGGGTGAACGAAAGCTTCACTTCATAAATGATTTTACATGTGTCTGCATGTGCCGACGTCAGCATTGCACGTCATTTTGCTGAGCCCGGTGACTGGCTGAAGCACATTATTCGAGCACGAACCGTTTCTAGACGCGCCTTACCTTTCCGTGTGAGCGCTGTCAGCTGAAATGAAGTCAGTCTGAGCGGAGCTTAGTTGAAAGGCTTGCAAATTTATATTATATGTCAATTCTTTATCGAATTACGAATGAATTGTGGATTTTTACAGCAACGGTGCTAATTTTGTTGTACTCTAAATTCTATACCATTGTTTTTGTTTTTCGATCATGGCAAACATGAATGTATCTATTTGTTCAGAGACGTCATCTAGAGGTTGTATGCATTCCGTTGATGCGTTTTGCTATATTTGTGGTTAGTTTATTAAAACGAGAAAGAAGAAATATTCTGTTGAAGCATCTGTCAAGATGTGCGAAGCTTATAAGGCATATTTTGACAACGTGAAATGAGAGCCATTTGTGGACCCTAGAAAAGTACTGATGCCACCCTTACACATCAAACTGGGCCTCATGAAACAATTTGTCACGGCTCTGGACAAGCGGTCAGCGGCATTTCAGTACCTACGAGACTTCTTCCCCCTGCTATCGGAGGCGAAAATCAAAGCCGGTATTTTCGTCAGTCGTCAGGATAAGAATATCCTGGAGTGCAAGGATTTTCCCAACAAGCTTTCGAAAGTGGATAAAGTGACTTGGGACAGCCTGAAAGCAATGGTTCGCGGTTTTCTTGGAAATCACAAGGATGAGAACCATGTGGAGCTGATTGACAACCTCATAAAGACCTACGGCGCCATGGGCTGTAGAATGTCACTCAAGATTCTTATGCCTCCCTCCCATCATCATGAACTGAAGGATAACATGAGTGTATATTCTGGAGAGCAAGGAGAACGCTTCTATCAAGATATAATGGACTTTGAGAGGACGTACCAAGGACAGTAGAACGAGAGCATGATGGGGGACTACATTTGGGGGCTGGTCCGTGAAAGTGGTCTACTATACAATCTCAAACCGCGAAAAAAAAAATGTTCGATTCTAGACCTCTGTGACTTCATTCACTATGTATTCAGTCTTGTTACATGTCACTTTTCATATTTATATGTTTTCTTCTGGCTCCTCACGAAGGAAAAGACAAACCCACTCATTCTTTCTACAGAAAATTAGTAAATATAAAAAAATCATTCTCTTGTTTACAAAAGCGAAATTTTATGATGATGATATATGTTATCTATAGTTTTGGAGCAAAACAAATAAGGAAATAGTACTTATTACAAAGGGACATATTATTTTTTTTGTTACATACTGTAATACAAATATCTGTTTTCCTCTCATTCACATGACGGTGATGACAGCTGTACCACAATATTGTTTAAAGATAAGTTACTTTCCCTCTCCCGAGTAAGGCAGAGTAGAAAACAGGCTTTCCTTTTTATTTTTCTTATAAAATTTCCATGAAGGTTTTACTGTTCCTGTCGGCTTTGTTGGAGGTTATCTTAAGGGGGGGGGGGAAGCCCTGCTTTTGTACTCTCCTTATCAGCTCGGTGAAGCAGACCCAAGTTATAAGTCTGCTCTGCACGTAACAACAGAGACAGGGCTATTAGCTCTGTTGCCATCTGCTTTCATTTGCACTCCATTGTACTCCTTTGTAGGGTACGCCTTTCCGCCTTCCTGTTGGCCTCCTCTTTCTACTCTTCATTTATCTCTTCTCACTCTCTCTCTCTCTCTCTCTCTCTCTCCTGATATTCCTTCTTCACCCTCTTTCCACATTTGGCGACTCGTCCTCTTCTTTGTATATTGTTGTTGCTGTTGTTGTTGTTCTTGTTGTTGTTATCAATTTTATCATTTTTATTTTCATCATCATCCTTACTTCCTTTTTCTCTTCCTCCTGCTATTTCCCCCTCCTCCTCCTCCTCCTCCTCCTCCTCCTCCTCCTTCCTCTCCCCGTCTTTTCTTGGCTTCAAAGAGCCGATCTAGATGGATCAAACACAGGGATCTCAAATTGCCGTGATTTAGATACGATAAACGTGTGTGTATGTGTGTGTGTGTGTGTGTGTGTGTGTCATAGAGAGAGAGAGAGAGAGAGAGAGAGAGAGACTGTGTGTGTGTGTGTGTGTGTGGGGCTATATGTGAGGATTTTCAGTGTGTGTGTCTGCGTGTGCTCTTGTGTGCGCGCTTTATGTGTCAGAGAGAGAGAGAGAGAGAGAGAGAGAGAGAGAGAGAGAGAGACTGTGTGTGTGTGTGTGTGGGGCTATGTGTGAGGATTATCAATGTGTATGTGTGTCTGCGTGTGCTCTTGTGTGTGCGCTTTATGTGTCAGAGAGAGAGAGAGAGAGAGAGAGAGTACAAAATAAGTCGTTTTTTTTTTTTTTTAATGCGTCCTACTGTGGCCATGGACTTAAGAGCCAGTTTCCTTTGGTCCAGCAGTCGTCCTACCAGCCACGAACCTTTACATGTCATCATTTTGGCACTAATACCCACCGTCCAGCTTGAATACACGCTGCTGGTGTCTCATTCATGATGGTGCAGGTAAAGGCATTATAACACGTCCGTGAGTCATGTGGCAGAACGAAACCTTATTCATGAAAATGTTCCCTTTCTCTAGCCTGGGATCGATCCCGCGTCCTTTGCCACAACAGACTAACTCGCTAACAACTCGGCCATCACCTGCCCCTACTCGGCCAGCACAGGTTTGCTCTTTCCAGCACTATTTATACCTGCATTAAAAGCTGTGCACCATGTTGAGATAGTCCGGGTATCTTGGTAGCTTCAAAGCCTCTCTCTCTCTCTCTCTCTCTCTCACGACAAGCCATGCAATAATCAAGGACCCTCCTCCCCTAGCCTTTATAAGCGCTGCTCACAGGAAATTTTATAGGACAGAAGCACAAAAACAGTAGTCAGAGTTAAGGTAATTGAGAATATTGAACGTCATGATATTTTTCAGAGCATTGTGTGTGTGTGTGTGTGTGTGTGTGTGTGTGTGTGTGTGTGTGTGTGTGTGTGTGCGTAGATTCTGTTGGTTTGTATACACGCCTAGTATGATCTGATTCATCACGGGTCTGTTGAATAGCCACCACCCTGAAGAATCTATCAAGCTCCCCCGTCCTCTCTCTCTCTCTCTCTCTCTCACACACACACACACACACACACACACACACACACAAGCTCTTCAATAATCAAGCAGCCTCCTCCCCTAACCTGGATAAGCTCCACTTGCAGGAATTTTATGGGACAGACACACACAATAATGGCAGTCGGAAGTACGAACATCAGGAATTATGGACAGAATAATAATTATGACAACACTTTCTTTTCTTTTTTTTCTTTTTTTACTTCTTTTGGTTAATACATTTGGCTATGAAATGATTTACCACGGTTTCTCCGACCAGTATTCACTACCTTGACAAATTCCTGTCTGTCTACCTGCCTATCTGTTCATCTGTCTATCAGCCCATCTGTCTGACTACTTATTATCTATCCATACATCTGTCTATTTACTTAGCTATCTATCTATCCGTCCTAATATGTATGCATGAGTGTGTATATGTATGAATATACATGTATTTACTTATTTATCTATCTGTCTATATATCTATCTATGTATCTATCTATCTATTTATCTATGTATTTTAATGCCTGTCCGGCATTCTTACTATCTATCTGTGTCTGTCTATCTTGCTAGCTAAGTTGTCGATATCATTCTGTCAGCTGTGTATTCCGTCTGTCAGCGTACTTATCTATTTATTTATATATCTATATTCTGTAGTTCGTTACCCTATGAGGTTTCAGTCCCAGTCGTATTATGTCGGTCTCAGTTTCACCGGCTTTCACGATGGCCGTGGTTTCGCTTAACAATATTTTTCTTTGATCGGTCCGTGAAAATTCACTTTTCATGATAGGATAGCTTCCCTACATGTCAGGAAGTGGGTTGGTGGAGGGTTAGTGCCCCTTCCCGTAAAACAAATAACTGAGTCAAGTGGTCACCCCTTACGGGATTATGGCGTCTGGCTATAGATAGATAGATAGATAGATAGATAGATGATAGGATGCTTATTTTGGTGTCATTTTAAACCTCAATGGTTATACTTTATCGTAGTATCTTCAAAAAATGAAAAAAATAAAAAGACAAAATGACGAGTTGAAGTTAGCCGAAAACAAAAAGAATTATACCTGTGCTATAACTGTAGAAAAATGTCCCCCCAATATATCTATATATATATATATATATATATATATATATATATATATATATATATATATATATATATATATATATATGCACCATGCAAATCTACGATAAATTGCCTTTCGAATGATATATAATTTATGGCTATTTTTGCCAGTTATTGCTCAGTAAACCGAAAGAAAATAGACGAGAAACTTTATAATCATTCTTGGCCGCGTTTTCCTGTAACTATTTTTTTTTTTTTTAATTAGATCGGTCTGTGTAATATTACTTTCCATGTTAGGATGCTGGTTTTAGTGTTATTTTGAAGTTGAATATAAAAAAAATAAGAAGTCAAAGTGAGGTGTTGAAGTTAGCATGAAAAAAAAATCTATACTTTGCCACAAAAATAATCACCAAAAATAAAACAAAAGATATATAATTTATTTACATCATAAAAAACTACGATAAGTTGCCTTTCGAATGATGTAAAGTTCATTGCTACTTATGTCAGCTACTGCGCACAATTCTTAATATGGCGCGTGGATACGTCATTGGAATCTCTAAGGTTGGATTTCATACTATGATGCACAGCCGTGTCATCATAATCTTAAAGGGATATGTTGCATGTATGTATATATGTATGTATGTATTTATGTATGTATTCTTCACAAAATTATTTACAGTTTGTCTGTGTATTTATCAGTCTTCATCTGTTACGTTATCGAGGCACCTATATACTGTATTTCTCTGTACAAATTTTTACCTCTTGTTATAGTTATCAGTCCCATTTATCGTGAAACCCGTTCTGTCGACATCTATCTGCTTGTCTTTCTTTGCATATATGTCCCTCTGTCCACTTCCTCGTATTATCTATCCCATCATATTAATATTGATCAAGCTCTACTGTATACTGTATATACCCATCTGTCATTCTTCAGCATGTCTATTCATCTACCCCTCTGACCACGTATATCTATAGTTATTTATCTGTGCATCCAATTCTTTACTTCACCTAGTTCTCTGTGTGTCAATTTCTCTCCACATAGATCAAGGGCAGAAAAAGACATTTCTAAGGCTCTACGTCCTTTTCATAACACTTTTTCACTACTGACACCACATTCGTGTGTTAACCTATTGTTAAGCTTCTGTTTTTAAGATGGAGAGATGACAATTTGAGGTCAAGTTAATGTAATGTATAGTTCGTGTATCTGCTCATGTGGATGTGTAAGGGAAAAAGAAACCAAATTTATGTCATCTGGGGGGTTGCTTTAGTCTCTTCTGTGTTCCGGCGAAGGTTACCTGTGGCAGCACAAGAGCCGTTCCCAGCTAGTGAGGGCGTTTGTCTCTATACCGGTACATTTCTTTCCACCTGACTTTATTCGTTTATATTTATCATCTATTCACCTGTCCCTTCCATTCATTCATCTATTCACAGCCTATCCAATCATCAGTTCTCTCTGTCCATACATTTATCTCTCCTCTCGTCCACTCCCGTGAGAGAGAAAGTCTCAGCCCAGAGTGAAGACTAGTGTTAATCTGAATTTAGCAGTCTCTCTCTCTCTCTCTCTCTCTCTCTCTCTCTCTCTCTCTCTCTCTCTCATCACTGATACAGGAACGAAGAATAAACAAGCTGGAACAAAAAATATGAAAAATAATGATAATTACTAAGCAACAGTTATATTAAACAATTATGTCCGTCAACTGTGGTAGGCTACTAGCGTCGCGCCATTAAACCTCCAAACAAGGCTAAAGAAATGTGCGTGGTGAGCAAAAGAGTGGGTGGGATGGGCTGGGATGGTGGTGGACGGTGGAGCTGGGGCAGGAATGTATACCCTGTGAAAGAGTACAAAGGAGTACAAAGGAAGGCAAATAGCAACAGACCTTATGGTCCTTTCGAGGCTGCTTGCTACAGAGTAGACTATGACTACAAGATCTAATTCTACATGCTGAAGGATAAGGATAGTAAAGCAAGAAGTCTCCCCCCGCCTCCAAACCCTCCAGTTAAAACTGGCAAGAAAAAGTGAAAATAAACACCATGCAGCAAGGAAAAACTGACATGGAAATTTTATAGGAAAGACTGAAAGGAAAAGTTACATTCTATAATACTTTATCAATAAGCTACCAGTTTGAAAAACATGAAAGAGAAAGTAGTAAAGTAAAATTAATAGTCAAATAATAAATAATTAAGGCAAGACATGCATGTGTACGTTGAGTTAACGGGGCGTCTGTAGACAAAGCGTGGAAATTGCACAGTGCACAGCTAATGCTCTTGGTGTGGTGTTGTGTGGTGGCTTCGCAAATGTTAAAGTCTACGGAATGAAGCATATTCCATCCGCAAATCATTAAATTCTATCGAGTGAAGCAACTCACGCCCGAAAATCATAAGTGAGAGGCGAAGTCGCTCCTAGAGGTGACTGCGCCTCCAAGGGAAAACATTTAATATGCAAAAAAGAAACTACGCCTCACAGGGGGAGTAAAGCAATAGAAAAATAGAAATTTGAAGACGCTGATCCTTGACAATGAGTTGTGGATTGTTTTGTTGAACATCTTTGTAATCCAATTTAATAAAAATTTGGTTATGTGTTAGATTATTTACCCTTTTCTCTCTGCACTGCATAAAATACAGTCCACACTTAATCCGCTCTCCCTCAGGCTAAAGCCCCTTCTCATCCCACGAAAGGTTTACTGTCGCAGTGCACTTTATTCCTCTCATGGCACTAAAATTTTCTTCACTTCATACCCCTCATTCACACCACATAATTTTTACTCAGTTTGTGCATTCAACTTCCTTCACTCACCTCGTTCACTATGTTTTACTAACCTCACAAAACTTTACTCACTTCATTTACTTTATTCCTGTCACACCACAAACCTTTTACACACTCTGCTCATTTCATTCCACCCACACCACAGCATTTACTCATTTTGCGCAATTCACTCCCTTCAATCCTCAAAAATCTCCACTCCTCTTGTGCATCCCCACTTCACAAAACATTGATTACTCTTGTGCACCTAATCATTCCAGCAAGACAAGAAATTTACTTACATTGTGCACGTCAGTCCCTGAGATATAAATTCAGTTAGTGTACAGTACTCCATCAGCTTATCCCACAGAACATCTCAGCTTAAGCTCTCCAATATGTAATTACCACATATGTCCCCTCGTGCATTTTTTTCTCCTCAAAACACACACACACACACACACACACACACACACACACACACACACACACACACACACACACACACACACACACACACACACACACACACACACACACACACACACACACACACACACATGCAAAATTCCCATCCTTACCATCTTTTTCTCACAACACAAACCAAGGACATTCAAAACACACACACACACACACACACACACACACACACACACACACACACACACACACACACACAAGCTCTTCAATAATCAAGCAGCCTCCTCCCCTAACCCAGATAAGCTCTACTTACAGGAATTTTATAGGACAGACACACACAATAATGGCAGTCGGAAGTACGAACATCAGGAATTATGGACATTAAAAAGCTTTCTTTTCTTTTCTTTTCTTTCTTTTCTTTCTTTTGGTTAATACATTTGGCTATGAAATGATTTACCACGGGTTCATCGATCTTCACTACTTTGGGAAATTTGTCTGTCTGCCTGTCCATCTGCTCATAATTTTATCTGTCTGTCCAAACATCTGTCTGTCTACCTATCTGTTTATCTGTCTATACCTATCTATCTATCTATGTATCTATCTATCTGTCTATCTATCCGTCCATATATGCATGATTGAAAGTATATAATTATGTAAGTATGTATTTACGTACCTATCTCTTTATCGGTCAGTCTGTCTGTCTATATGCCTGTACGTCAGTATCTGCCTATCTGTCTGTCTACAGATCTATCTACCTGGCTAGCTGTCGATATCATTCCATGCTGTCTGTGTAATCCACTTGTGTCCGTGTTTATTTATCTATAAATCTATCTGTTTGCCATCTGTCTGTATTTCATGTTTATTATGTTGTTTGTATGTATGTATGTATATATGTATATATTCTCTGCGTAAATTATATTCAGTCTGTCTATATATTTCTCAACCTTCATCGCTCAGTTTATCGAGCCACTTGTATGTTTCTCTGTACATATTTTTATCTCTTATTATAATCATCTGTCCCAGTTCTCGTGAATCCCCTTCTATCCACGCCTATCTGCTTGTCTTTCTTTGCACCTATCTCCCTTTTTCCACTTGTTCGTCTTGTCTATCTCATCACTTAAGTACTGATCAAGCTCTAAATCTACGCATCCGTCCATCTCCAACATATCTATTCATCTATCCCTCTAACCACGTATCTACATTATATCTGTATTAATCTATCTACGCATCCATCCCTTTATGTTCACCCAAAATTGTGTGTGTCAGTTTCTATCCATCCACCTATCCCTGTCCATCCACGCACCTGTCATTCCCTGTCCACCCCTATGCCTCTGTCTATTCACTCAGTTTTGTCTTTCTCTATCCAGTCGGCTCTCTCTCTCTGTCCACCCACTTAACTCACTCTACCTGTTTTGATATCTGTCCCTATCTGTCGATATGTGTATAGTACTTATGTATGTATGTGTCCAACAGTCTATTGCCCTTTTTCCATCCATCCATCTCTGTTTATCCTCCAATATATCCCTTATTATCTTCAGTTTGTCTCAGTCTTTAGCTATCGACTCATTTATATCTATCTATATCTCTTTACTCATCTACCTTCATTATCTACCCATTTATAAGTATATCTATATCTATTACCATGTAGGTCCCTCTCTGTCCATCCATCTGTAAAATATACATTCGACGTTGCATCTGTATGTACGTATGTATGTATGTATCTGTGTATGTGTGTGTCATGTACGTAAGTAGGTTATGTATGTATGCATGTGTGTATGTTTGCATGTATGTAACAATATTCCGAACCCTGCCAGACTTTGCCTACGCAGTTACTGGGGTCCAACGGTTGATATTCTGAGTTTCGTCCTGACTGATGTCCCCTGAGGAGGTGCTTTGGACACTTTTGTGCTCCTGTGAAAGCTTCCCTCGTAATATGTGAGTGGAAGATGGCGCTGAATTTTGCAAACACTATCTATCTATATCTATATACCTAGGCTGCTTCCCCCAAGGAAAGGGAGGTAGCCGAGACAGGACGACACACTCCCAATTTACTCATCCACTCAAAACACATTCATTCGCATCTTAGCCCCAAACGGGAGAAGGGACAGATCCTCACCGCACCACACCGCACGAGGGTCAACTGCGCAGTGCAATCAGTGACACCCGCAGCAGGGACCGAGAACAGAGCTGGTTTACCCCTGCCACATCATAATGGACCCATCCTCTTACCCGCACCTGACCTGATGAGCTGATCAGACCAAATGCAGGAGATCCTCTTAGGGCTGCGTCATCATTTATTCATTCACAATTTCTCTCCATTTATTTCTGTCACGCACAGCTACTCTTCCTTGCTCAGCAATCCTCTCGCATCCAACGCTCTCTTCACACTGTCCATCCATCCGATTCGTGGTCTCCCTCTCAGCCTTACACCTCTCACATCAGATCTAGTTATCTTTTTCACCAATCGCTCTTTATCCATTCTCTCCATATGCCCAAACCATCGCAACACCCTCTGCTCAACTCGATCAGCCATCTCCTGAACAACTCCAGTTGTCCTTCTCACTTCATCATTTCTCACTTGATCCATACGCGTCACTCCACACATAATCCTCAGACACTTCATCTCCATTACATTCAAACTTTTCCTCTCGGCTACACCCATATTCCATGTTTCAGCCCCATATAAAGCAGTCAGTACCACAACACCCTCATACAGCCATCTCTTTACACCCATTCTGAGCGAACGACATCTAAACACTTCCTTCATTCCTCCCAGCACCTTTCCTACTGCATTCATTCTAAACTTCACTTCTGCATCTATTCTACCATCCACAGCAACATGTGACCCTAAATACTTAAAACGCTCTACCTCCTCAAGCAACTCACCATTCAAAACTATATTCATCCTACTACTATCTACCGATCTCGTGCACTTAATCAGTTTACTCATATTTTCATTTACTTTCAATTTCTTCCTTTCACAAACCCTTCCAAACTCCTCTACCAACTGTCTCAATCTTTCCTCTGAATCAGCCACCAGTGCGGTATCTGCAAACAGCAGCTGCTTCAGATTCCACTCTCTACCATCAACATTCACGACACACTGACTATAAATTTCCTATATTGTCTATAACTTATCCCAGATTTTTGTCCTGCTGCAGCTTTTTCTCACGTAGATCAAGAGCAGAAAAAGACATTTTTAAGGCTCTACGTCCTTTTCATTACACTTCATTCATGTGTCAATCTTTTCTTACATTTCTGTTTTTAAGATGTAGGGATGGCAATTTGAGGTCAAACTTGCGTAAGGTATAATTGGTGTGTCTGCTGATGTGGGTGTGTGAGGGAAGAAGAAACCAAATTCATGTCATCTGAGGGGCTGCTTTGGTCTCTTTTGTGTTCTAGCGACGGTTACCCGTGGCAGGACAAGCACCTTTGCCAGCTAGTGAGTGCGTTTGTCTCTATACCGGCACATTTCTTTCCACTCAACTTTATTCGATTATATTTATCATCTGTTCTCCTGTCCCTTCCATTCATCCTTCTATTCACGGCCTATCCACTCATGAGTCTTCTCTACCCATTCATTTTTCACTCCCATGAGAGAAAGTCTCAGCCCAAAGTAAATACTAGTTAGCCCCCGCCTTACGAGGCGGAGCGATAATATTTTTGCCTTCCTGTGTGTGTGTGTGTGTGTGTGTGTGTGTGTGTGTGTGTGTGTGTGTGTGTGTGTGTGTGTGTGTGTGTGTGTGTGTGTGTGTGTGTGTGCTCCCATTATATCTCATGAACGGCTTGAGCTATCAACATGAAACCTTCAGGGTATCAAGATATGGCCTAAATCTTGAAATTGACCGAAAGCGTATTCTGGCTGGCGATTAGCATTCAGCTCCCGAATGCTTTTCTTTCATTTTAGTCTGAAAATAATAGTCTCTCTCTCTCTCTCTCTCTCTCTCTCTCTCTCTCTCTCTCTCTCTCTCTCTCTCTCTCTCTCTCTCATTACTGATACAGAAACGAAGAATAAAGAAGCTGGAACAAGAAATAAGAAAAAATGTGATAATTACTAAGCAACAGTAATATTAAACAATTACAGTTTGTCAGTCAACAGTGGTACTAGCGTCGCGCCATGAAACCGTCACACAAGAGCAAAGAAATGTGCGTTGTGAGGAAAGGAGTGGGTGGGATGGGCTGGATGGTGGTGGACGGTGGAGCTGGGGCAGGAATGTATACCCTGTGAAAGAGGGTGTTGTAGGATTAGGGGTTTGAGTGTTGTGAAGATTTATTTCAAAACATCCCGCAAGAGCGAAGGTGTTGAGGGGAGAAGATTGAGGTGTGGGTTGGGGAATATAGAAATGGGTGGAGTGGGCTGCAATTATGGTAAGGAGTAAAGAAGGGCCATCAAAGTATACGCTGTGAAAATGATTACTGCAGGATTATGGTCTGAGTGTTGCTTTAAAGTTTTCTCCATCAACAACAACAATAAGAGAAGGTCGCGTTCCTGCCTCTAGCCTGCCACAAGCAAGCCGGTATATACAGTATTATTTACTAATGAACTCCAGGCAGCCGCTGATGCTTTTTTTTTTTTTAGTTATTTTTTGCTGCTACCGGACGATTTCATCTGAATTAGGTTGGATCTTTTGTAATGAAGACGCTTAAAAGAGTTATACATAGATAGATAGATAGAGATATAGAGATAGATAGATATAGATAGATAGAGGGATAGATAAATACACACATAGATAAATAGGTAGATAGATAGATAGATAGATAGATAGATATACACCCTCCAGTTCCAAAGCCTCCCCTAGGGTAAACAAAATCGTCTGGAAGCAGCGGGAATAAATGAGAGAAGACGTCACCGTATCTAATGAGTTAACCACTTTAGCACGAGGGTCTCCTCTATGTTTAATAATAATAATTTTGAATTAACCACAAGAAAGTGAAAAGTGTTTCCTCGACTTGAAGGTGTCACTGGAGACTGTGCCTAACCCATTCACCTAGAGGGGTGCCACATAAGGCGAATAAAATCATCTGGCACTAGTCTGAATTAAACACTGAGCACGTCATCAGGCTAAAAGAGTTAAAAAGTCTTAGCCTTTTGTTATGTCGACCAACTTTCTGTAGCTACAGTATGAATGCGCTCCACACACTCACAATTTTTAAACTCTGTATTATTATTTAATTTCTAAAGCGATAAGTTTCTACCCCCTCCTCAAGAAAAAGAAATGTAGATACCCAATAATTAATTCCAAGTTAACCTCTCATTAACGGGGAACAAGTGTAAAAGTACCGGATGCGGGATAGTCAGGGCCCTTCAGTTAAAGCTCTTGGTGTGGTGTGGTGTGGTGTGGTGTGGTGTGGTGTGCTTTCGCAAATGTTAAAGTCTACGGAATGAAACATCTCGCATCCGAAAATCATTAGATTCTAGAGAGTGAAGCAACTCACTCCCGAAAATCATCAGTGAGAGACGGAGTTGCTCCTTGAGAAGGTTCCGCCTCTAAAAGCAAATCATTTGATATGTAAAAAAGAAACTACGCCTCACAGGAGTAAGGCAATAGAAAAATAGAAATTTAATGGCTCCTTGAGATGGTTCCGCCTCTAAAAACATTTGATATGTAAAAAAGAAACTACGCCTCACAGGAGAAGTAAAGCAATAGAAAAATAGAAAGAAATTTGAAGACGCTTACTCTGACCCTAGACATTGAATTGCGAATTTTGTTGAGCATCTTAGTAATCTAATGTAATAACAAACTGGTTACGTGTGAGTAATTTACCCTCTTCTCTTAGCACTGCATACAATAGTCCACACTTAATTCGCTCTCCCTCACCTTAAAGCCCCTTCTCAACCCACGAAAGGTTTACTCTCGCAGTGCATTGTATTCCTTTCATGGCACTAAAATTTTCTTTACCTCATACCCCTCATTCTCACTACATAATTTTTACTCACTTTGCACATTTTACTTCCTTCACTCCCCTCATTCACTATATTTTATTAACCTCACAACACTTTACTCACTTCATTTGCTTCATTCCTCTCACACCACAAACCCTTTACTCACTTTGCTCATTTCATTCTACCCACACTACAGCATTTACTCATTTTCTGCAACTGACTCCCTTCTACCCACAAAAATCTCCACTCCTCTTGCGCAGCCCCACTTCACAAAACAGAGATTAGTCTTGTGCACCTAATCTTTCCAGCACCACAGGACATTTACTCACATTGTGTACTTCAGTGTATGCCATCCGCTCATCTCAGCTTGTATACTTCATTATGTAATTACCACAAAATATGTCCCCTCATGCATTTCTTTCTCCTCAAAACACACACACACACACACACACACACACACACACACACACACACACACACACACACACACACACACACACAATGTGCAAAATCCCCATCCATGCCACCTTTTTCTCACAACACAAACCAAGGACATTCAAAACACACACACACACACACACACACACACACACACACACACACACACACACACACACACACACACACACACACACACACACACACACACACACACATGTGTAAAATCCCCATCCATGCCACCTTTTTCTCACAACACAAACCAAGGACATTCAAAACACACACACACACACACACACACACACACACACACACACACACACACACACACACACACACACACATGTGCAAAATCCCCATCCATGCCACCTTTTTCTCACAACACAAACCAAGGACATTCAAAACACACACACACACACACACACACACACACACACACACACACACACACACACACACACACACACACACAATCCCCATCCATACCACATTTTTCTCACAGCTCAGACAAATCATGGACATTCAAAACACGCATACACACACACACACACACACACACACACACACACACACACACACAATCCCCATCCCTTACCACCTTTTTCCCACAACACTGATAAACCATGGCCATTAAGCCCCACAAAAGGTCCGTGGGAGAGCTCGCGTGGAAGGGAAAATTTTTCGGCAGTCCAGCGGCTAAAGTTCCTTTGTGTGTAAGCCAAGAGCAACAATGACAGCATTTCATAAAAATACCTGCTGTCCACTCTGATATACTGTACATGCATGCTCTCTCTCTCTCTCTCTCTCTCTCTCTCTCTCTCTCTCTCTCCATTAACTGCCTACGGGGTGTGACTGAAACGCACTGATGGCCTCTGCTATCGCTGCCATCTGGACCCTGATCACTCTCTCACAGGGCTCCCATCCACCTCCATGTCGTCAGCCCAATGGCATTAAGGGAGAAGAGGCATCTGGCCAAGCGAAAATTAAGAGTTATTAAAAAAAAAAACTAAATTTTATATATGTACGCGTGTATGTATGTGTGTATGACAGCGTGTGTGTATATGTATGGATGTTTGTGTTTATATATATATATATATATATATATATATATATATATATATATATATATATATATATATATATATATATATAGATATTTATTTGCCTTGATGACCTGGGGCTTCGGCCCCAATGGTCGATAGGCAAATCATAAAAAAAAAAAAAAAAAAAAGGCGAGGCGAAGCAGGGAGAGTTGGTAGAAACGCAGCTCAGCATATCTGAACACATTAGTGGTACGTTCTCTGTCCTGATTACCGACTGGCATGAATGTGTTGCTGTACCTGCGTTGATTACCCTCGTACAATGGTTATACATGAATATACTAATTCTGAGAGAGAGAGAGTAGGAAGGAAAGATTATGACTGCCAGTCTTCTGTTTACCGCACCTTATCATCGACCCATCCATCTTCCCAACCCTCCTTCCCACTTTCCCACTAATGGATGGAGGTGGGCGAGTTCCATAAACATTGAGGGAAAACTGTAAAAGCTGAACACACACATGTCACTGATTCTGTTGACCAAAATTTGTCTTCGAAATAGGGCGATCTATCTTAGGTCTTCTTATATGTGATGTTAATGAGGTTTCCCGGTGGTGGAGAGAGAGAGAGAGAGAGAGAGAGAGAGAGAGAGAGAGAGAGAGAGAGAGAGAGAGAGAGATCCAATATACCAAAAGCTATCTCGGGAACAAAGCATCCGTAGAATAACTTTGGTCTCGATATGTGTGATACGCGGATTTTCAGAAGTGACGTATCCCTTCAGTCAAACTTCTTGGCTGTCCGAAATGTAAACAGTACTTCTTAACAACTTACATTCTATAACTTAGCCATCTCGACACGATTCCAATAATTTTAAACATACCATTTATTGTGACTGGGTTAGATAATAGTCTGCATTAACCCCATCATTGTCTGATTTCTCTAGCAAAGATGAAGCAAACTTCCTGAAACCAGCAAGTGTTAAATTCGTCACTGGGTGTGGCGTAAGTATTCTCAACCGTTTTCGTACAACTGGTATAGCTTAAACTGAGGCAAAGAAGGGAAATATTTATAGGCTTCATTAAGACTTTTACTATTCGTGATCGGGACAACAGGTATTTTATTCAAGCCAGTCAGTTGACTATATTAAACAGAGAATGAGCATAAAACCATGAAAGTGTAAATAGTGTCAGTATTATTGTTCTCATGAATGGAAAGACTCTAGTTACACCTACGCGTGCGAAACATGAGCGGATGCTTGTTTCGATTGGTGTGTGTGTGTGTGTGTGTGTGTGTGTGTGTGTGTGTGTGTGTGTGTGTGTGTGTGTGTGTGTGTGTGTGTGTGTGTGTGTGGTAGCAATAGTAGTAGTGGTGGTGGTGGTGGTGATAGATTAATCCTATTTGTGTGGACGAGCAGACCAATCAACCGCAGGCAAGTAATCACCCGTGCAGTGAGTCACTGTTCCTTTGCTGTGGACAGCGCCTCGCTGTGGCGAGATGCGTGGAAGAGTGTGAATAGTTGCTTCCTGGATGAACGCCGCATTTGCGTCCCTCAACCCATTTAACAGGGGGCCCCAAAGTAGGCTCCACATCACCGCTCTATTTAGTCATACAGTTACCACCCAACGTTGTAAATGGCGTCCTTGCAGGAAGTCAGCAGACGTATCACTCAGTGTAGAGTTACCAAAGGAAGCAGGCAACACTACATCAAGTGATTGGATGATGGTCGCCTCCACCTACCACCTATGCGTGTGTGTGTGTGTGTGTGTGTGTGTGTGTGTGTGTGTGTGTGTGTGTGTGTGTGTGTGTTAACAAAGTGACGCGAACAGTCTTTATCTGATTTTAACCAAAACTTGGTTGAGTGTTAAAGAGCGGCCATTGAATAAACCTATTTTTCTTTTTTTTACAACAATATATCAATGGCCAAGGTCACAGGACATGGTCGATATCGAGGTTTGATCTAGAAATATGAACCAAATAGTTTTTGTAAAAATTTAGACCAAACTTTGGGGAAGGATTCAAAATGAAACATGAAAGAAGTGATTCACTGTTTATAGCACTCACTCGGACGTCAAGGTCACAGGGCAAGGTCTCTTAACTCATACAGTTTTTATCCGATTTTAAGCAAAATCAATGGAAGGACTGAGGGTCTCCCTAGGGTATGACCTATCGTTAGAAACAATAGGTCAAAGGTCATGGTCTCAGGACAAGGTCACTTTAAACAATCTGTGTCCAGTTTCATTGCTTGGGTACATACAAATACGAATATAACCCTTTAGTGGTAGCAGGAGTGAAAGAAAATGTATGTCATCTGACTGACGGGGATCAGCTTGTATTCAATGGTGTTTTGTGTCTGTAAAAGTATCATAAGGACCAGCTATTTCCCTCTTCATCCCTAATCCGTCATCTTCACATAACTCTTACCACCATCATAGGTATATTAGGGTAGACTTCTAGTTGCAAATCGGGGAATAAAGACTATCTAAACCTCCCAGTTTGAAAAGTATCCTCTGAGCCCAATAAAATGATTTGGTGATATCATGATTATAATAAAAGCCACAGGATTCTGGGAGTGAGTCAGATATCGCTATGGAGAAGAGCAACCCGCCCAGTTTTACATAATCATTAAGGCACATGGCATAGAGATATAAGAAGTGTGTTCATTAGGCCTCGTTGCTGATCGTGTTACATAATGTGTATGGGAGTCAAGCCATGCCGTTTTGAAATAGCCCATCGTTAACAGGTGTCTTGCTCATACCTCCTCGCACATAATTTTGACAATTCGACTCACCAGCAGCTGCATAAAATTGTCTGGCTGAAATAAAATACTTTGACTTGTTACAACTTGAGGAGATTGGTGATGACAGTATTCACATTCTCTGGCTCCTGTGATTCACTTTCAGGCTCCTTTGACTCACCTTCAGGCTCTTACAACTCACTTTCAGCTAAATAAAATCATCTGGCCAGGTGGAGAGGATAGAGAAGGAGACTGACCAGGAGGGTGTGAGTGAGGGGGTGGAGGGGGATACCGAGGATGAGACGTTGAGATGGGGTTGAGAGATATGACGAGGTGGAGGGGGAAAGGGATGAGATGGAGAGCGTTGAAAGGTATAAGAAGGTGGAGGGGGAGATGGGGAGGAGTATACCGAGGATGGGGTGAAGAGATGGGGTTGAGGTGTGTGAGGAGGTGGATGGGGAGAGGGGAAGGGGTGAGCCGAGAGTGAGGTGGAGAGATGGGGTTGAGAGGCATGTGAGAAAGGGCAGCTTGATGGGGGTGGGCAGGGCGAAATGGAGGCGGTTCGTTTGTGGCCATCCCATACGAGATTAACGCGTCTGACGACAAATGGATAGGTAGACTTATTGAGTGACTGACTGATAGAAAGACAGAGAGAAATAGAGATAAATAGACACAGAGACAGACAGACAGACATACAGACAGGCAGACAGATAGATAGATAAATAGACAAGTAGACAGGCAGGCAGATAGCTAGACCAGACTGGCTCCGACATTGTGATGGATAATGACAGGACCGAAAGAGGACTGATTTCTCTCGGGATGATGTGCTTTTCATGGCCTGCAATATCGCTGGGTGGGAGTGAATGAGATGCATTGACGACTCTCGCCATTTATGGTAAGTCGGGGCCACTGGGTCGTAAGTAGCCTGGAAGCTGCAAAGGTAGTGGTGAAGTGGTACTGTGCTGGACTGCCTAAACGAATGAACGGGATCGAGGTCAGACTGGGATAGGGAACCGATTGGAGATATGAATTTCGTTAAACAATCTTAAGTATTTCACAAGAGCCAACGACGTGTCATAAACCACTTCCACTAATATCAACGTCAGTCATGAATAAGACAACCGTAACACGTACTGTATTCATTGTGGACTGTAAGTGTCAATGCTCACGTGTTAATGTGAAAAGACCAGTTATTGTGCCTAAGAGGTCGTTGAGTTGGACAACATTATAATAGCTAAAGTAACAATTCCCAGTTAATTTGTTAGCTATTTAACTCCTTCACTCTAAGGAAGTCACTTTTAACCCAGCCTCTTGGGGAAGGGGGGGAGGGGGGCACCACCCTTACGACACCACCTTCACGAGTAAATGGGAAGTCGTCGTGGAGGACTGGGGAATATCGACGTCGGGGATGACAGGGGTTGACTGGGTATCTGACAGCAGGGACTCGTGGGGAATGGACTTGGGTTCCCTTGGGATGCATCTCTTGAGTGGACTGTATGTCACCCCCATGCAGAGGTGGGAAAAGATGAAAGACAAAGAAAATGAAGCTTAAGGACGTCACTTTTATTCTAAGCTTGCTCCCTGGATTTTTTTTATTTATTTATTTTTTTTAAGAATAGGAGAGACATTTTGAGCAGAAATCAGATACAACTCTCATGAACAGCTTTACTACCACAGGACTCTCCTAATTAAATAGTCGTCTGGCAGCAGCATGAATAAGTAACAAAAATGTGTCAGAGTTAAGAAGAGATTAACCTTTCTTCAATCCAAATCATCTGTGGTCGATTTTATTCATGTCAAGAAAGACACTGAGAGATAAATATATATATATATATATATATATATAGTTACAGCTTTACTTACCCGTCGTCCAGTCACATCATGTGAAGTACCTGACGCATAAAAAAAAAAAAAAAAAAAAAAAAAGATTCCTTGCATCCGACGACTTGTTTTATACTTTATTCCGCTGTATCTGAAGTAATTTAGTGAGTGTGACATTTCGAACTGAAGGAGTTAATCTGCTCCATTAAGCTCTTCATTAGTAGGCTTCTCTCCTTAACTGAATAAAATCGTCTCCTTGGGGAAGATTCTCGTAGCAGCAAGATTGAACTTCAAATGAGGCCCTTGAAATGCAGAGTAAAGAGCATCGACATCGGCAGGAAACAGCGACTCTGCTAGACATCCTTATCATAAACATTACGACTTCTTGGGAACGGTGCCCGTAGGTTGCAATACACTATAATGTATGGTGTGTTCTCGTGTTACTGTGTAGTAGTAGTTGTAACAGCTGCAGAACCAGGGTCATCTGGGCGTGAATCGGGTGGACTGCAAGCTAAAGTTACCCTTCTACTGCAGTTCACCATCCACCTTTCAGGGGATAGGAAGGTAATTGAGGAATGTTAATTAACCAGGGAACCCCAACGCCCGCTGATATATTCTACATCGCATGAAGGAGACACAAAAGATCTTACTCGTCTTCCACGTCGACCAGTACTATTTTCACACTGAATCACTAACCCCTTGGACGACTGCGACACATTAGGCTTTTAATCCGGCTACCCAGACCTTAAAATGTTAACCTGTTCAGTACTAAAGACCGCACGTAAGCTGAACAGAATCATATAATACAACCAGACTGAGAAAAACAAGACATGATGATAGTACTGAGGTTTATAATCCTTTTGGTGCTACAGATGTTCTTTGGTGCTTTTGTTCAGGCTAAACACCAAAGCTATTTCGATTCATTGTTTTCCTCCCTGCTGTGCTGCTATGAGTTACTCGTATTGTCTTTAAAACAATACAGCGCCACATTATTCATACAGTTGAATGAAAACCTGGCAGTCAAAGGAGTTACTAATAAAGCAATTGAGGACAGAGGGGAGAGCACAGGTCCGCCCTTCCAATATCCCTGCGACTTTCATTCCACGTTTCCCTTCTCAGCCGCGCCCCGCCGTTTTATGCAAGATCTCACCCACATTTGTATTCCACGCGTCTCTCGCAGCACAAACTCAGGATCCTACCACGGAGCCCCAATACAATTTTCACTTCCCTTGGAGTCTCCAGTATAAAATTTTCCGGAAATCCTGAGAGAGGGACGCGGATGTCAGAGCCATATTCAGACCTTAACCAAAGTCCTTATACTGTTCTCGGGATGCCTATCTCCGAACAATATGCCATGTCGGCATCATGTGCAAATTATTCTCTTTATTCTCTTTATTGTCTTTACAAGGATGATCGTTCTTGATAAATAGGTTGTCCAGGGAGGAAAGGACATTACTTTGGGAATTGGTAGATGAGGGAATTCTAGGCAAAAAATTCTATATCAATATGGGTCCCCATCTCAACTGTTACGGAACTACAGTTACTGGCGACCTATGAGCAAAAGTGGTTCCCCTCATAATTCGTCCATAAGATCATCAGTAACTAGCTCTGCGTGGCTGATATTTGGACACATGGTAATATAGCAGTTCATGCCTAGATTTCCCTCCTCAATCAGTGACTACAAGTTGTGCCCCCCCCCCCCTTTTTTCCCCGGGATGTGCTGTATACATTCCCCCAACCTAAGCAATTTAATCGAAGCATCATAATCCAACCTCAGCTAACGCAACCAAAAGTAACCTAATCCTAAAAGGCTAAAAGAACCCAACAGAGACCTTCCTGGAAAAGAAGCAAGCACAAAAATACTACTCGCAGATCCAGAAAATCCAGGGCACTTTCGGTCATCCCCCTTGGTGTGGTGTGGTGTGGCGTGAGCGGGTGATTCTGCGTGTGTGTGAGGGGGTGGTATGGTGTAGGTATGGTGTGGCTTCGCTGATGCCGTTAAGTCTACAGGAATGAGGCACTTCACGTCCGAAAATCGTTAGTGAGAAATGGAAGGACAAACCCTCTCCTAGAAACGCACCCACTGCGAAACAGACGCACAGAGCCGCTCTTAGAGATACGCCCACATTTGAGAGAGAGAGAGAGAGAGAGAGAGAGAGAGAGAGAGAGAGAGAGCACAGTGCGGAATGAAACAAAAGCATTCGGAGGTCGTATGCTAACCGCCAGCCATAATGTCGTTGGCTAAGGTACAGGCCACCTACAAACCAAATTTGAAGACGAGATATTTCGGTAATCAATACATACACAGAGACACACACAGACAAAAACTACATAGCCTCGCCTTGCTAAAGGCGGAAGATTAAGATTCGGAAAACTCTAAGAAATTCTGTAACTGCACTTCAGAAAAAGCCAATCTATATTAAAAAATATATGGCGGCTTGCATTCAGTCGTCTTTTATCAAATCCTCACCCAAAGTAATAGACTTTTGCACATCGACATAGTTGCTATTTCCTGAAGGTTTGGTGAAAATTCGTCCACATCTCTTCTAGATAGTTTGGCAACAAATACATACACATACTCAGAGAAACACACAAACACACAGAAACAAAAACTGTATCGCCTTGCCTTGCTAAAGGCGGGCGATAAAAATGCCCCCCAAGCCGGCCATGATGCCTTTGATAAGGTTTATTTTACCTCAGCCTGTGCATACATAGAATTGGTAGGACCCGGAATGTAACATCGGTTGTTGCACTTAAAAGCAGTGTCTGCCTCCGTGACCCTCGTGCATTCAGTAGGCATTAAAAAGAAAGGCATGAGTTGCAGCCTGCCGTCCGTTGATTTTACTTTTCACATTTAAAGTACTTGGGTCTACAATAACTGCTACTACTACTACTACTACTACTCCTGCTACTGCTGCTGCTGCTGGTACAACAACAACAACAACAACTACTACTACTACTACTGCTACTACTACTACTAACCTACTGCTACTGGTACTACTAATACTAATACTACAAGGGGTTAGCCAGAACAGAATAACCAAGACGTATCCTGGCTAAAGGTATTAATGATAATCACTAAGTACACACACACACACACACACACACACACACACACACACACATATGTAGTTCACATCGTTGAGTCACCTGGTATCAGTGCTTCAGTAATCTCGGTGCTGTAGCACAGAACTCACACGATGTGAGAATCGCTGTAGCCAGGCAACTGAACTGCAGTACCTTTGCCTTCATCAAATAGGGGTCGTCCTTTTTTCTCTCCTTCTAGACGATACTGTTCAGGGTAGGAGAGAACTTTCGAACTAGAGGGGTTAAGATATAGCCTTCATTAACCTCATCAATACAAAAATTAACTTCTAATTGAAATAACGGGTCCAGAGGTAACAAGAACAAGATTAAATAACACGTTTTCGAGTGCTGGGACTATGGATGCTTCAAAACATTTTCCATTTCCCTCACTGATATCCCTTTGTATATGCAGGCGTTGTGCCAAAAAGACGGCACTATACTTGTGTATGACCATGATAATTATATTAAAGGAAGAATATATCGATCAACAATAATGGTCAACGACTTTTCTCTCTGCCCATTTTTATATACCAGCAACATTACGACAGGATGTTCAACCACTAAATCTCGAATACAGTTCTGGGAATTAATAGAAAAAAAAAAACATAGAAAAAACGAAAGCACTAGAAAAAGACTGAATAATGATCATAAGAACGCATAATCACTGAATACGTGATGGGGATAAACACGGAAAATTTAGCTTCACATAACAAAGGTCTCGCAGTTTTTGTGCCGTGGATTTTTTTTTTTTTTTTTTTCAAATAATATAACTATTTTTATTTTCATTTACTTCCCTGGCAGGTCATCTTTCATTATGTTTTTTCCGTAACGACATTACATTCTCATCGAAAGCTAGCGCAGTCCAGGTTATGCTTTGGGGAGTTTAAGTTAGGCTGACTCTAAAACGAGTTATTTAGAGCAGAGATAACTATCAGAATCGAATGATTCATATACAGGGAACCTAGGCTACAAGCAAAATATGTAATTTTTGTTTAACTGCAAATTTACAAAAAATGCTGTGTACTCACCGTAGTCTGACACGATGTACTCCAGTGAGGAACTCACCTTGACAGGGACGCAGACGAGGATGAGGAGGAGGTCAGCTGAGGCCAGGGAGGCCAGGAACACGTTGGTGGTGCTCTTCATGCCGTTGTACCTGCACGAGAAAGGCAGAGTGAGGCAGTGCGACGCAGGACTAGGTACTACAGTAGTGTGAGGGAGAGAGGGTGACAGTCATAACATTTTGTGACAGGAACAGGAGGAAGATAGTGTATTTCAGAACACCGACAGACGGTCTGTTTTAATTTGTTCTCACTACCACCAGACTTTTTTTTTTTTAACTGTTGTGATGGGGTTAACGGAGAGTGCCTCTAACTCTTTAACTACTATACCGTATGTATATCAACAGCAGAATACAATTGTCAGGTGGTAGCAGGAATAAAATTAGCGACAGTCAAAGGGATAAAGCATACGAAATGATGTGTACAGATGTGTAGCGTCATTTGCTAGAACATGGGAGTACTGCTGGGCCTCGGGGAACAGACTACAAGTCATTTAATCACACAGTAAACAAACGGTGAATGGTGAGCGAGAGAAAAGGTGTGAGGAGATTATTATTAATCTGTTGTTTCATCCTTTACTGCTCTGTCAGGAGCATGACGGCCCTGGCTTAGCTACTCATTTCAGATCTAAGGCGAGACTGGCTATACTTCATTCACTTTTACTTGGCTAAGGACTTGTCCTTTTGTAGCTTATGTCACGTAGTTCAGAGGCAAAGACAATACTAAGACTCTACTTCCTATCTATTGCAGTTCTTTAAGAGTTACATCATTCTCAAACGTTTTTCAATCGTTACCCTCGGCATTCAAGATGAAGAGATGACAGTTTTAGGCCAAGTTAATGTAAAGAGTATAATTTCGTGCATTTGACTGCATCTGAGTGATTGGGTTCCAACTGTAACGTACCCAATAGGTAAAAAGAAGTCCATTTTGGGAGCATATGGTTACAGCCCAACGTAATACATGGGATCAGAAATTGCTGGAGACCATTTGTCTTGTCGCTCAGTGTAAAGATAGTACTACAAGACTTGCTGCGAAAAATGGTGTGATGAAAAACAGACATTATATTTGTAAATGATTTTAACATATTTATATGATAAATACGTCTCCACATCAATCTTTATGGCATTTTTTGTCCCATTCGCTTTAATATTGACTGTAATTTCACAGTGAAATGCCTGGTAACTGGCTGTGTGAATGAAGGTACAAGCAATGTTAAGCACAACAGCTTATTAGCGTTTATAAATACGACTCCAGGGTTGCCACACGTGAGAAGATGAGGAGAAAACAAGTAACCGAAACTTTTTAACTCGATAATGTTCACAACTTTTCCTTCAATATCCATGTTTGGCGAGAGCAAGCCAGGCAACTGGACCTCACAAGGCTGAATAAAGGGGGATAATACAAGATGGGATTTATGGCGTAGTCTTGTCCGCTTATCAGGGTTATTACCATCACTTCCTACGCTACTATGTATTTTGAATATTACACCTGAATATTCACATATATGGAATATACATATTTCTAGCACTGGCACACAAAATACATACACAATATATATATACACACAGTATACACTATAGCAGTAGCCGTGCGTGTGTGTGTGTGTGTGCGTTTTAGGCAGCCGAAACTACGCATTCAGATCGCACCAAAATTGACACAGAAATCGCAAAAAATTCGCTGTGAAAAAACTTGGTCCCATCACGATTGAAAAACTTTTACTATAATTAATGAACGATCACATTTTGACCAAAAAAACGCCGCTCCTGGCGCCCGGCATAGGATCTCCGTAGAATTTTTTTCCCCACAGGTACAACTAAAGTATTTCGGACTTGCGTTCGGACACCTTGGGTTCCATTCCCGTAGCTGCAAATAACACGATCAATTGGTTAGCTGCAAAAAATCCAAGTGACAACGTTACACTAGAACAGCACAAAAACGCGAGACCCCTCCGCAGGAGCAAGTGCGAGGGGCTCGGATGGCCCACGAGCACTTTTGTGTGTACAGTATATATATATGTACACCGATATATAATGTAAATATAATACAGTATATAAATTTATATTATATACATGTAGAGGAACAGGAAATGTGAGTGAGTTTAAGTACTTGGGTAGTGTGATGAGTAAGGATGGAAGTTGAGAGGGTACAACGAGGAAGAAAGGTTGCTGGTACTTTGAAAGCAGTGATAAGAAACAGGGAAGTGGACATGGAAGTGAAAAAGTTACTGCATGACAGTATTATGATACCAACTCTAACGTAAGGAAATGAAGTCTGGACCTTGTTGGAAGGACACAAGTCAAGAGTGAGAGAAGTGGAAATGAATTATTTGAGAGGAGCTGGTGGTGTCACATGGAGAAACTGACTGACAAATGAGGAAGTGAAGGTGCGTTGTGGTGTTGATGTGCATGTGATAGGGAGCGATAGGAAAAACACTTTGAGGTGGTTTGGTCATGTGGAGAGGATGGACAGTGAAAGACTTTTGAGGAGAGCGAATGTAAATGAGGTGGAAAGGGGGAAAGGGAGGGGGAGGCCAAGGATGAGATGGAGGGATGGAGAGGAGAGGTATACGACAGGAGGAAGTGAGCTGAGAGAAGGGCAGTGAAATGGCGGGGGACAGGGAGACATGGAGGCGATTTGTTTGTTGCCACCCCTTACGGGATTAAGGCGTCTGTTAATAGATAAACATATCTATCTATCTACCTATCTATATATTTATATATCTATATTTATATTTATACATATATATACATATACATAAATATATATATATATATATATATATATATATATATATATATATATATATATATATATATATATATATATATATATATATATATATATATATATATATATATATATATATATAGGGTGTAACGCGACGTATGACAAAAACTTACACCATTGATCTATCATGTAATTTTGAGTATATTTTGTTCTATAAACATATGCTCTCTGCGACCCCAGTTCAGTACCCAGCATTCTGCAGTTTTGTGTAAAAGCTTCGTCTCTTGCATGTGCCATTGGGTGAGAGCTTGGCAGGGCGACGGGAGACGAGTATTATTAGTTATATATACTGTACTATACATGAAAATCCCATATCCTATCAGTACACACGAGTTTTAAGAAGAAACTTTACGTAGTCTATTGATTCTTTAACATATAGTCATGCATTCATGCAATTCTTTTGCACAAATCGACTGTAATTAAGGATTAAATTCGAATTTTATGGCTTGCAAGGGAGTAGGGAGGGAGGGAGGACAGGCTGGTGTGTTGTTGCCAGTTATGTAATATTTGGTTTGTAGGATGTTGCTACCAGCATTATCATAACACCCACAGCTCATTCAGTGAAAGAACATTACTGTACTGAGTGACTAGCCTCACTTTAAATCAGGAGTAATATTATTATTCATTACAATTTTTCTGCTGCAAGTAAACGTGGCACCATTTTTTTCATATGATGACGTGAGAACAGTGGTACTGGATTGCCAATGTAACGCCTATGCAACTAGACCTATTTTTTGCTTCTACTTGCAGCACTAACATCTGGCAACATGATATCTAGCTATATTCTGGATATTTTTGCCATTTTTAGGTGATATTTTAAAGATTTTATCGTATTTTCTAGCGATGTTTTGCGTGTTTATTATCTAGCGACATTCTTGCAAGTTTTCAGGACTAAACTAGCGAGATTGATAAGGGCTTGGCAACCCTGCGTCCACTGTCATTTGAACGGGAACATTTGCAGGGGAGGCACTCACTTCAAATACTGTTCTCCGCGTTCTGTTGTTCACCGGATCAGCTTCACATGTTCATGAAACAGCATGCTACGTACGTA
>NC_137037.1:14014172-14166672 GCF_032717465.1 Coenobita brevimanus | reverse complement strand
AAGATCAAGATGGGAAAGGCCCCAGGAATTGATGGAGTGTGCGGTGAAATGCTGAGATATGGGGGTGAGACTGTTGTGGAGTGGATATGGAAGTTGTGTAGATTGACTTGGGAGGAGGGAAGGGTTCCAGAGGACTGGAAATCAGGTATAATTGTTTCTTTATACAAAGGAATAGGGAAGAGAGAAGTATGTGGTAACCATAGTGGTATTTGCCTTCTTAGTGTGACTGGAAAAATATATGGTAGAATACTCATTGATAGGGTTAGGCATATGACAGAGGAGCTAGTTGGAGAAGAACAAGGGGGATTTAGGAAGGGAAAAGGGTGTGTAGATCAGATATTTGTTCTAATATGTTTAGTGGAGAAGTATCTAGTGAAGGGAAAGAAAGTATATGCTGCCTTCATGGACTTGGAGAAAGCTTATGACAGAATAGATAGGCAAGGTATGTGGAAGGTATCAAGAATATATGGAGTGGAGGGGAAATTGTTGAGTGCTGTGAAAAGTATGTACGAAGGAGTTAGGGCTACGGTGCGAGTGGATGGTGAGCTGAGTGAGTTCTTTTATCTCAACATGGGACTGAAACAGGATTGTGTGCTGTCTCCACGGCTGTGTATATACATGGATGGGGTTGTAAAGGAGGTGTAGGGCAGGGCAGTGGATGTGGGGGTGGCTCTAATGAATGAGGGTGAGATTTGGAAGATTCCGGTGTTGCTGTTTGCTGATGATACAGTACTGTTGAGTGAAGATGAATGGGAGTTGCAAGGTTTGGTGAATGAATTTGGGACAGTGTGTAGGAGGAGGAAGCTGAAAGTTAATGTAAACAAAAGTAAAGTTATGGTGTTTGAGAGGAATGAAGTCACAGAATGAACAGTGAGGTCGGATTATGAGGATATGGAGAATGTGAGTGCATTCAAGTACTTGAGTAGTGTGATGAGTAAGTCTGGAACTTTGGGGGATGAAGTGCGTGAAAGGGTACAGCAGGGAAGGAAGGTTGTTGGTTCACTGATAGCAGTGATGAGAAATAGGGAGGTGAGTATGGAAGCTAAGAAGTCACTGCATGATAGTATTGTGATCTCTACCCTGACGTATGGAAGCGAGGCGTGGACCTTGCAAGAGGGGAACAAGTCAAGAGTGAGAGCAGTGGAAACGAGTTACTTGAAAGGAGCATGTGGAGTGACATGGAGGGACATTTTTTTTTTTTAAATAAATAACAGAACGGAGGAAGGAAAAACAAATGGGTAAAAAAAAATAATCCATACACCAAATTACTGGTGTCCTCTGTTCATAAAATATCTGTAACAGTACGAATGAAGAAGTGAAGGAATGTTGTGGGGTGGATGTGGTTGAGAAGATTAGGAGAAATACACTGAGGTGGTTTGGACATGAGGAGAGAATAGAGAATGAAAGACTGACTAAAAGAGTATATGTAGGTGTGGTGGAGGGAGGGAGAGGGAGGGTAGACCGAGGATGAGGTGGAGGGATGGAGTTGAGAGGTATATGAGGGAGGGGGGAGTGAGTTGGGGGGAGGGTAGTCAAATGGTGGGTGACAGAGCGACTCGGAGGCGTTTTGTCTGCGGCCACCCTTTGCGGGATGAGGGCGTCGGGCTATAGATAGATAGATAGTATGTGGTGTGTTACAGTAGTTGATGGTACTGTCCAGTTTACAGTGCCCACCTGTATAATACTAGTACAACTGCATAAACCAGAATAGCAATATTGTCAGACTGATGTTTATATTGGAACGCAGTGTGTGTGTGTGTGTGTGTGTGTGTGTGTGCAGAAATAATCTTAGCGATGATACCGGAAATAAGTCTTTCGACCTGACCTGAGTGAGTGTAACACTGCTTTAGAAATACCGCTATATCACAGTTAGTGAATCACAAAATTTTGCTGTTACGTGCACTATTAGCACTCAGGCGTCTATGACTTGTTCTTTTTGATATTTAGTAATCTGGTGTTAGCTGAAAAAAACAAAAAAAACAATACTGTCCCGTTCATGAGACAGTCAACACCTTCAGCCAGAGGTGTCATTTCTGTCTTATTTTTGCTATTCCCATAACGATTATATTCGGTTTAGAGTAGACTTTTTTTAATGATGGGGTTGGGTATATCCCTCCCTAATCCCATCATTACAAGAGATCTTAAAGTTGCACAAATAGTGTTGCCGTAGTAAGACTATAACACAAGTCACTGAATGGTATGAATTAACACTGCCAGAAAAAGCTCGTCAATGATATCCTATTTTCCTCACCAACAGACTATTTCATTCAATTACGAGACACCTCTGGCAGTGGAGGGGCTGAAGAACACACCTAGCGAGGACTCTGCTAACTTGTATTCTTCTACCAGCTGACACATTACGCAAGATGGTGGCAAGAAAGGATTATGAAGAGGGGGGGGGGCTACCCGTCTGTGATTTCTGTCGGTACCATAGAATGGAAATGATTAGATTTTTATTATCGATTTTCTTTATCGTCGTGTTCTTAGCGCCTTGTGGTACAGCGACCAGAACGCCCCAGTTGCCTTGTAGCGAACTACCCATTGTTCATGAAGTTATTGTAGGTTCTCGATCATTCGAATATAACGTAGCCAGGGGAAGAAGACTGGCCATAGTACTATGATAGCCTAAGCCTCTGACCCCAATACCTAGATGAGAACACTATGAGATCGGCTGTTATCATTATCGTTTTATATCGTACGATTGATTTACTGTCGTTTTTTACCAGAGGCCACATCCTGTGAACGATGGTTTCATCAACAAAACACATGTTTTCTGTTCCTAATTAGGAACGACACCTCTTCAGATGACACAACACCATCCCCCCACCCCACCCCCCTTGTTTGTTTTCCCATCCCATCCATCCACATCGAAATTGGTTTAACTCTTACATAGACATTCCTAGGGCTACGTTCTCCTCTGCTTAATTAGTTTTCTAACATCTCTTTCTTCACGATTTATTTTTTTCCATTAACGCTAATTATTATGTTCAGACAGGCTGCAAGAATAGCATGAAAGAACATATCTGCATACCAAATAAAGAAACAACCAGGAAATGGCGAAATGGTGGGGAGATTCCTAAGCCTTTCCTTCCCTCAGTTATTCTCCTTCCTCTGCGTGCTTTTGTATCTGTGACCCTTTGTGCCTCTGTCTCTGTGTCTCTCAGTGTCTCTGTGTGTCTTTGTGTGTATGTGTCACCGTTTGTGTGTCTGTGTACCTGTGTGTGTTTTAGTCTTGTCCTTGTGCCTGAATGTCTGTCTGTCCGTGTCACTGTGTGTCTGTGTCCGGCCCTAGTTCTAGGTCTTCCTGCTCGCCTTCTTCTAAGTCGCCCAAATCCCCATCACCTTCCTATCTAAATCAATCTCTCTCTCTCTCTCTCTCTCTCTCTCTCTCTCTCTCACACACACACACACACACACACACACACACACACACACACACACACACACACACACACACACACACACACTTTCATTATATTCCCCCACCTTGTTCTCGGATTTCCTGTACGTCTGCTTCCAAACCATGCCACTCCCATCCATCTCTCACGCTCTCCTCGTTCATTACCTTCCCCCAAATTGTTCCTCGTCTCTCTCCCTTTCCACCCCTTTCTCATAAACTTTCCTGATCTATCTCGCCCTCTGTCTGCTTCTTGTGTCCGAATATTAATTTTCCTTTCAAGAAATAACAAACCAACTGGACACAGGCAAAGGCGGTAAAAGAATGAGCATAATTTAAAGATCGTTAGTTATTGTCATTGGCATCATCGTAATAACTGTCATCGTCATCATCCCCCTGGTTATGATGATGATGATGATGATGATGATGATCGCTCAATTTCCCTCTGTTATTAATGAGGTTGTGCCGAAAATTTCGAAGGCCAGATAGGTGAGTAAATGGATATGTCACCCATTTTCCTGGATACTTTGATGATGGTTTGTCCAGCTTTGGTGCTTTCATTTTTCTCTTCCCTGGGTTCATATTGTTACCCAGTGTGAAATAGCCTGGGTAAGGATGATGATGATGATGATGATGATGATCCAGAAGCAGGAAGAGGAAAGCAGGACGAAAGAACAAAATGCGGTACCCTGAACCACTGATTAATTCTTTTGGCATGTCGTGCTGTGGGAAGATTTGGTGTGGTGTGAGATGGTGCGGCGTGATGTGGTGCGGTGCTTCGATGAGTCGTTAAAGCTTACTAAAAGGAAGCACCTCCTGTCCGAAAATCGTTAGTGAGAGACAGACAGCCACAGCCGTTCCTGGAGACGTTCTCGCTTCTTAGGACAGAGGAAATAAGAGAATACTTTAGCGAAAAGGACTATACAACCATTCAATCGTCATTTAAGTTTTCGAAAGAAATTAATTATACTGTTTACTCTAACTTGGCCCCGATTTTCGTGCTTTTGCAGCTTTTTTGACATGGCTCAAAGGAAGAAAATGATAATACTACCGTTATAAATCATTTACACAACACTACTTCATGACAGGAAACATATTCTATTGTTAATAATTATCATGCTACAACTTAGCACTCAATATGGAGAGATGGCAATATTTTGGCAAGTTAGAGTGAAAGCTGTATAGTCACGAGATAGAGCTGGAACTAAAGTGCTTCAGTGTGATGACGGTGCTTGAGAAGGGTACCTTAGCGTGGTGGAACCGATCTGTCCAGAAGGTGGAGCTGCCCGGTTATACAAACATCTTTAATTCCCCTCTCTATTGCCCCGAAGGGAGAAATGTGGTCTGTGGAGGAAGGGCTTTTTTGGCCTGCAGTCCACGGGGTCACATTCTGATGAGTCTGAGGCTGCTAATACTACCACTAATGATGCTAATAATAATAATAATAATACTGTAACTAATTTTTCATAACATATTATCCCGTGATGAGAATTAGAATTAAATGGAAATGACGTCAGCATGCTGAAGGATTTATTTTTTCACACTCATTATTCCGAGGGGTGTTCGTAAGCTGAATAAAATCGCTTGGTAGTAGAAGGAATATTACATGATGGAATTTCATCGAGCAGGTGAGGTTAATACACACCCGATCAAATTAATTAAATTCGCAGTCAGGTAAAGAAAGGAAGGGAAAAAAATAAACTTAGATTTAAGGGGACATTCATAAGTCTGTGATAGGGAACAAAAAAGATTTTTTTTTCTATTAATTAGTACTGTATTGAAGGGAAATTGCTAAGCCTGAGAGTTAGCAGTGGGACTTTAATAGGCGACAGCTCTGTGATTTTCCGTGTACATAATAACACAAAAGCAAAAAAATTTATTGGTTTAATTTAAGTGGCAAAATTTCACTTTTACTTCTGGTGCTGGAGAGGAACGTCTCACAACTCCCTCCCTCCCAATCTCCCCAAAGAAAGATGGTGGACTGCAGGAAGAAAGCAATAGACGAGTTTCCGGTCTTTTTTTTTTTTTTTTTTTTTTTTAAGAAAGATACTTGTATGGATAAAAAATACGCAGAAAATTTCTAAGTCAACCATTTCCCCCCCCCCCCAAATTGTGCAGATACATGAAAAAATACCAAAGTAGCTGAAAAATCACGTGACTCTGAAACGGCCTCTGATTGGTCGTGACGTCACTACTCACACTGAGGCAGCCTAGTCTACTTTGTTTACGTTTAGCCTGCATACACTGTGCTTATTTCTGACCTCCAGAAATGACACACACACTCCACAAAGCCAGCCAGAAGACAGGGCGAGTGTGCTGGGCAGTCCCCAGGCCCTGTCTTCCATCTTGCTACTTTTAACTCAGCCCACACCCCACTGACCGGGCCAACGTATGGCCCGGCCTGCACTATAGGTGTAGAAATCTTTATACGAACGAACGAACGCTCAGTGACAAGAGGAATAACTGCTAGTATTTTGTTCCAATATGTAATTGCACAGACAAAAGCACACCACGGAAATTTTTCCTCTGTGTACCAGCCAATAACAATAAACGAAAGCAGTGGTGGCTGGCTGCTCGTCGGAAGTTCCTAGTGCCAGAATGCAGTCTTTATTTTTGTGAAAATATTATTTTCTCCATCATATAGGTTCATACACACCTACTTATCTGAAATTCGTAAAAGAACTGTGCTTAAATATATTATTAATAAAAAAAATAGGATTCAGAGCGAGAACGTGCTAAGGTTAGCGAGTATTTCTAGATTGCCAACACACCTTGACAGACTATTTTGTACAAACGCCGATCTAAAGTGCAAATAAATGCATTTGTATGTTAAACTGATATTTATACAAAGTAGAAGTCTTCCAAGACAAGTTGTTGAGCTAAAGGAGAAACACTTCCGCTAATTTTAGCGCCTTTGGCTGTGAATCTGGATTTTTTTTTTTATTAAACCAAAATTTGAACGGATTTCGGATAATTAGGTGTGTATGAACCTATATGGTGATATAATCTATAACACATACCAATTAAAGGTGCTGATTCGGTGTTGATTCGGTAAATGACCGCCGATTTGGTATTTCGTCGCACCCTCCTGAAGGTACTTTACAGTCAAGTTCAGAGTCACTGAAACTGTTCTTTCAGAAAGCTAATAATGAAGAGGGCAAGTATTAAATATTCATGAGCATAATACCAATATAAACTCATACGACTGATACTGTACGCCATACATTACACACTTTCCACCTGATGAGGTACGAGCACCGCTCGGGAAGAGTCTAGCTGTAAGCTACTTCTAGTCGATTTCACCACAATTTACTTACCTAATAGGCACCACCCATTTACACCATGAAAAGTATTCCTGCACAACATACCTGAAGACGGTAGTTTGGATCTACAGTCGCCATGTCGGTAAATATCATAACAGCTATTATCTTTGTTACTGATAAAGCCTTGCGTGATGGATTGGAGCGTCGTCTGCAGTATGAATACTAACGTCATCAACAATATGACGTCTGCTTCCCTCCAGCCGCAAAGAATTAAAGTTATCACGTCTTGATCAGTGCAACTGATAAATTAAATTAAAAGATATACATACCCTAAGCTTCTAAAAACATGGCAGAGTGCACTTGCCATGTTTACCCAGAACCGATAACACTTCTGTTCAGCTTCGACCCCAACGCATTCATGCTTCCATGATCCTTGAGGATCAACAGAAGCTACTACTACTACTACTACTACTACTACTATTCCTTCTTCCTGGTTGTTTTTCATTTTAACTAATTACCTCGGCCGGACGAAGTCCGGCAAGGTATTGTTTTTGGTCGTTTGTTTGTCGGTTGGTTGATTGGTTTGTTTTTCTGTTTGTTAGCAACAATACGAAAAAACTGTTGAATGAAATTACATGAAACTTTCAGGATATGTGGGCACTGGTCATAAAAGGATGTTATTAAAGTGAAGGTAATCGAGTGTCCTCGAAAAGTCAAAATCAAGGGCACGGATTTTCAGAGGACTAACTTGAAACCGGTTGAAAATATATTTACTATTATGAACACACAGGAAGTTGTAATATGGGCTTTCATTTGGCACCAAGATCTTTGACTTTGAGTGACCTTGAAAGGTCAAACTTAAGGTCACGGATATTCAGGGGGGTATAATTCGGAACTGGTTAAAGATAGATATTTACTATTATCAACATATAGGAAGTCCCATAAAGGTTTTTAATTTGTACCATGACCTTTGACCGTAAGTGACCTTGAAAGATCAAACATTAGGTCACGGATATTCAGGGGACTGTAACTCGTAACTCGTTGAAGATAGATATTTACTGTTATCAAGAAATAGGAAGTCTCATATGGGCTTTTATTTGGCACCGTGACCTTAGACTTTAACTGTGTACCGTTCTGACACTCAATGGCAGTATCGATTCAGAATTAAACGCAATAAAATAACTGCTGTCGGGCGAGGTTTGTTGTGCCTGACACCAGCTGCTATTTTTTATAACAAGACATTTTTGCTCTGCTCATTATATTTTTGTACTTTTGTTTTGAACCGAGTACATTCCACCTGGAAAGGCTTACTGAAGTTCGCTCACATCTAACCAAATTAATTCTTATTAGTCTCCCGGAAGGTAACACAGGGCACGAGAAAGGGGTAGTAGTCATAAAGGGAATATTACCTAAGCAATTCTTATGAAACAATCTAATCTAACCTAACCTAACATAGTGAAGTGTAATTTGATACAACCAAACCTAACTTAACCTTATAACCAAACCTAACCTAACACAGCCCAATCTAACCCTACACAACGTAATCTAACCTACCCTAATCTAACACAACGTAATGTAGACTAATCTAATCTAACACAATGTAATCTAACTTAATTTGATTTAACACAACGCAGTCTAACCTAATCTAACCTAACACATAGTAATCTACCCTAATCTGACCTAACACAACGTAATCTAACCTAATTTGACCTAACACAACGTAATCTAACCTACTCTAACCCAACCGCAAGGTAAATCAGTTTGAATGAATTTTTGCATGTCCCTGTCTTTACCCTGGAAAAATACACATTGTAAAGAAAGAGCCTGGACAAAAAAATCTGGGGTAAAAAAAAATCAGCGGGAATAGTTGACTTAGAGTCTTAGATTATAAAAATAGTTTTAAGAATAAAGAAGACGACCAGGGACAAATACAGCTTTAATTGGTAAAGTATTATTGATACTTCAATTATTATCATTATTATTATTATTATTATTATTATTAATGTTGTGTTGTTATTATTGTTACCATTATTTTTATTATTGTTGTTATTGTTGGTTATTATTATAATTATTATTATTATCATCATCATTACATCCGCCAAGGAGGTTATGTTTTTTTCTTGCGTTTGTTTGTTTGTTTGTCTATCTGTCTGTTAGTAGGATTACTAAAAAAAAAAGTTACGAACGGATTTTGTTGAAATTTTTTGGAGGGGTAGGGTATGGCCCAAGAAACAATCCATTAGATTTTGATTGTGATCCGGATCACCATCCGGATCCAGGATTTTTTTTTTTTTTCACATGAAATCTCCAAAAGTCTTAATGAATTTTAATGAAATTTTTTGGAAGGGTGGACCATGGGCCAAGAAAGAATTTATTAAATTTTTGGGGGGGATCCGGATCCTGATTCTGCAATGGCATTGGCTAAGGTATGAGCTCTCTGAGTGCTTTCCCGTTATTATTATTACTTCCGCTGAGCAGGTTATGTTTTACTCCCCATTTTTTTTTTTTTTTTTTGTCTATCTGTGTTAGCAGCATTACTCAAAAAGTTATGAACAGATTTTAATGAAATTATGTGGAAGGGTGGGCCATGGACCAAGGGACAGTTATTAAATTTTGGGACGGATCCGGATCCGGATCATCCCACACAGTACCTCCAAAACTTCTCAATGAATTTCAATGAAATTTTGTGGAAAGGTGGGCCATAGACCAAGAAAGAATTGATTAAATATGGGAGCAGATCCGAATCCGGATCCGGATCCTATATCCACGGATCTCCAAGCAAGATTATTCAAAAAGTTATGAACGGATTTTGATAAAATTTTGTGGAAGGGTGGGTCATTGGCCAAGGAAGAAATGATTAAATTTGGGGGCGGATCCGGATCCCATATCCACGGATCAGGAACCGAATCTTTTTTAATATCAATGGCATTGGCGAAGGTATGCGCTCTCCTGACGATATCTATCTATCTATCTATTGCCAGACGCCTCAATCCCGTTTGGGGTGGCCACAAACAAATCGCCTCCAAGTCGCCCTGTCCCCCGCCATTTCACTCCCCTGCTCCCAACTCACACCCCCCTCTCTCATATACCTCTCCACCCCATCTCTCCATCTCATCCTCGGCCTCCCCCTCCCTCTTTCCCCCTCCACCTCACTCACATACACGCTCTTCGTCAGTCTTTCACCCTCCATCCTCTCCACATGGCCAAACCACCTCAGTGTGTTCCTCATAACGCTTCCTATCACATCCACATCAACACCACAACGCTCCTTTATATCCTCATTCGTCAGCCTGTCTCTCCATGTGACTCCACAGGCTCCTCTTAAATAACTCATTTCCACGGCTCTCACTCTTGACTTGTGTCCTTCCAACAACGTCCACGCTTCACTTCCGTACGTTAGAGTTGGTATCACAATACAGTCATGTAGTAACTTTTTCACTTCCATGCTCACTTCCCTGTTTCTTATCACTGCTTTCAAAGAACCAGCAACCTTTCTTCCCTGCTGTACCCTTTCAAGCACTTCACCCTCCAAACCTCCATCCTTACTCATCACACTACCCAAATACTTAAACGTACTCACATTTTCCAATTCCTCACCATCCAACCTCGCTGTACATTCACTGACTTCACCTCTCTCAAAGACCATCACTTTACTCTTACCTACATTCACCTTTAGATTCCGTTTCCTACACACTCTCTCAAACTCATCCACCAAGCCTTGCAGCTCTCCTTCGTCTTCACTCAACAACACGGTATCATCTGCAAACAACAGTACAGGGAGTTTCCAAACACTATCCTCTCTCACCAGGGCCACTCCAACATCCACTACCCTACCTTGTACCTCTTTTATTACCCCATCCATGTACAGATTGAACAACCATGGAGACATGACACATCCCTGTTTCAACCCAACTTTCAAAGAGAAAAATTCACTTAGTTCACCATCCACACGCACTGCAGCCTTCGCACCATCGTACATACTCTTCACAGCATTCAACAACTTCCCATCTATTCCATATATTCTTAACACTTTCCACAATCCTAGTCTATCCACCCTGACATATGCTTTCTCCAAATCCATGAAAGCCGCATACAACTTCTTTCCCTTCTCTAGAAACTTTTCCACTAAAGATCTGAGAATGAATATCTGATCTACACAACCTCTTCCCTTCCTAAAGCCTCCCTGTTCTTCTCCAACTAATTTCTCTGTTCTTTCTCTAACTCTGTCAATAAGTATCCTACCATACACTTTTCCTATTATACTAAGAAGACAAATGCCCCTATGATTACCACACACTTCTTTTTCCCCTTTTCCTTTGTACAAGGGAATAATTATACCTGACTTCCAATCCTCCGGGACTCTACCTTCCTCCCAGGCCAATCTGCACATCTTCCACATCCATTCTACTACTATCTCTCCCCATGCTTCAACATTTCACCACACACTCCATCAATTCCTGGGGCTTTCCCTGATTTAACTTTCTTCATTGCTTCCACAACTTCTATCCTACTGATTTCTTCCTGTCTTCTCACCTCCCTCCTTCTCCCAGCCATTCCCCAGCCACTTATACTTGCATTACTTTCATCCTCCACGTTCAACAATTCCTTAAAGTGTTCTCTCCATCTGCTCACTTTTTCTCCCTTCTCCACTAGTAATCTACCATTTTTATCTTTCACTCCCCTGCTAACTTCACTTCCACCCTGTCTTACTCTTTTCACCTCTTTCCAGAACATTTTCTTACAGTCCCTCCACTTTACACTCAAATTCCTTCCAAATTCTTCATCCACTCTCTTCTTACTCTCTCTTATTAATCTTTTCACCTCTCTCTTCCTTTCTACATATAACTCTCTCTTCCGCCTCTCAACTTCTTCCACGTCCCTATTTCTCATCCATTCATTGTATGCTTTCTTCTTTTGTGCCACAGCCCGTTTCACCTCTTCAGTCCACCACGCTGTTCCTTGCACCCCCCTCCGTCTTCTCTTCCTTCCACACACCACATCACATGCTGCACATGTTTCTTCTGTAAATATTCTACACACACCTTCCACGTCCCCCATCTGCTCCAACTCATATTTGCCCAATCGTTCCTCCACTTCTCTCTTATACTCTGCCTTTTTCTCATCCTCTTGTAACCTTTCCACTCTCCTTGCAACTACTCCTTCCTCTCGTCTTTCCCTTCTTCTATTCCTCCATCTTACTTGAACTTTAACTCTGGCCACCACCAAGTAGTGGTCAGAAAGTCCACTCCCCCAACCTCTATAAACTCTTGCATCCAATATACATCTTCGCATCCTTTCATCCACACACACATAATCAATCTAATTATTATTATTATTATTATTATTATTATTATTATTATTATTATTATTATGCATCTTCTTTAACTGAAGCACCTTTTAACTAGGTGTTACTGAACTGGTGTGAGGGAGTTTAGAACTAGAGACTGGGGCTGCCGCACAGTATGACGCCCTTGGAATCAGAAGGGTGAGTCAGCCAAGAATTAGTTTTGAGACAAGTGAGATAAAGAAGTCTCACACACACACACACACACACACACACACACACACACACACACACACACGCACACACGCACACACACACACACACACACACACACTGCGTTCCGATTAAAGCTGACGGAGTGGCTAGGTGACGTCTCTGCTCACTGAAAACCTCGGTCTTTAAGCTCTATCTGCTGTGGTTTTAAAATTTACGCTGATGTGGCTCGCTCACCTATTATCGGGAGAAGAATACAAGTGTAATAAATATTTATCATTAGAGAATTACGGACTACAGCGTGAAAGAAATCCAACCTTTGAAGGCGTGGAAAACTGTCACACCACACCTTTCGCCACATCAACTCCCACAGACAACTCCTACTTCAGACAGCCATAACACGGAGCATTCACAGGCTCGAACAAGTATATTCGAACCAGTCTCACCGTTTTAGTGTCAGCTGAAATAGGGTCTGGCCACGAATTCTATGGGTTGCTTCTTTCCCGATGAACTTGAAAACCACTGATGGCACTGATCTGTTGCCATATAAGTTTGTCGGTGTCAGTTGCTGCGGATTCACCACACTGATTCTTTATGCCCATGGCGAGAGAAGTAGGAGCGGCAACAGGACTTTTGAAGCCAACTGCACACCATAGCCAAGAGTTATAGATTCTACTTGCCCTCTACTCCTTCCCAAGGCATGAGGGAAATCACCACCAGGACTACGCACAGAATGAAGTCTGATACTCCTATGTTAAGGTTCAAAATTTACAAGACCACAGGCGGAACAGTTCGCCACGATACTGTTGTTCATGCTTCGAAATAGCAACAACATGTCCCCGTTCTTTCCCGTTTAGGACTCTTTCAGCTTGGGGTAGTTTTTGAGAATGAAAAGAAGCTATGGCTCACAACTTCACCTCATCTCATTATCCACTGTGACGTATTACTAAGTTTATTCTTCCTATCTCTAGAGGACTCTACTCACCTTAAGAGAGACCTTTCGAAATGATGGTGCTTCATATAGCGTCCATTATTCTCTTCACCACTTCGATATTCCTATTATTATTATTATTATTGTTTTATGTATTAATTTATTTATTTTTTGTTTTTTGTCCTGATGAAAGTCGACAAGTTGCAGCAAAATGTTTATGAAAAAGACGTCATCGAAACGAAGGAGTTAAACGACTTTTTAATAACCGCAGACAGGAAAGACTGGATAATCACTGTTGTATGCCTAATCAATCCGAAATCTGTAGAAACCATGATATTCAACGAACAACGTAGAAATGAACGCCAACTAAGGAAAATGTTTGTGTGTGTGTGTGTGTGTGTGTGTGTGTGTGTGTGTGTGTGTGTGTGTGTGTGTGTGTGTGTAGCTAATATTTTCGTCTCATTTTGTTTCTTACATTTTCCGAGGCCACCAAATTGTCACTTAGGCAGTCCACAAAAGTTTGTAGTATACAACCTGGCCAGCCTAAAGAACAATACCCCTATAAGACAGTGGCTTGTTGGTTCAGATTGTCGGGTTTTGAAGTATTATTACCACGATGCACTTGAGCCTTTATCATTGCAGGGTTCTTATCATAAATGTGAGTTAGTGTTTGAATTTGATTAACTGTGGGTAGTAGTAGTAGTAGTAGTAGTAGTAGTGGTAGTAGTAGTAGTAGTAGTAGTAGTAGTAGTAGTAGTAGTAGTAGTAGTGGTAGTAGTAGAACTAGTAGTCGTAGTAGTCGTAGTAGTAGTAGTAGTAGTAGTAGTAGTAGTAGTAGTAGCAGTAGTAGTAGTGGTAGTAGTAGTAGTAGTAGTAGTAGTAGAACTAGTATTAGTAGTAGTGGTAGTAGTAGAACTAGTAGTCGTCGTAGTAGTAGTAGTAGTGAGCATTTATAAACAACTGAAACAAAAGTCGTTGAATAGATTGTTAGTGCCTGTGTCTGTATCTCTGTCTCTCTCCCCACATCTCTTGAAGTCCTTGCCTCTGTTTATGTTTTACTGATTCTGACTGTACTACGTATGCAGCTCTCTCTCTCTCTCTCTCTCTCTCTCTCTCTCTCTCTCTCTCTCTCTCTCTCTCTCTCTCTCTCTCTCTCTCTCATGATTTACATAATTATATGCAGAAAGATTTCCATCAGGTTTCCAAATAAAAGTACTACCGTTGACATTAAGAGATCAGAGAGATAGATAAATAGAGACAGATAGATAGATACACAGAAAGAGAGACAGACACACAGACAAATGGGCAGACAGAATGGCAGACATACAAACAATAAAAAAAAAACAGTCACAAAGAAAGTATGACAGTAGTAGTCAAACACACGCACACACACACACACACACACACACACACACACACACACACACACACACACACACACACACACACACACACACACACACACACACACACACACACACACACACACACACACACACACACACAGAGCTCCACGATAAAAAAGCCATCCTCATGCCCCCAATAATTAGACCAACAGGGCAAATTTTTAAGCCAAGCCAAGCCAGGGCCAGCCCCACCATTAGGACAGGTTCCCAGTGGGGTGTGAAATATCGACGAGTGAGATGGTCCCTCATTACGGCATCAGCTTGTGGCGTCCCTCGGGAAGCTTAATATTCTGCCACGACAAGACTTCACACTGCCATCTTTCCCTGTGTTTGTTTCTGACTGTCTATAAGTGTATATGTCTGTCTATCCACATGTCTATCTTTCTATCTACCTACCTACCTATGTAATCTCTCTCTCTCTCTCTTTACGTTTGGGAGGAAATTAGGAAAGCGTCACAGTCCAGCTTAGCAATAACTGTAGAGGATCTTAACCTGCCAAGAACTGACTGGCGAAATCAGACAGGGGATGCAGAGTCAGAGGAATTTCTAGAGGTAGTACAGGATAATTTCCTTTATCAGTATATCATGAAGCCCACCAGAGGTAATAATACACTAGATATGATATTATCTAACTACGAAAACGTCATTAGTGATGTAGAAGTTGGTGGACGACTTGGAAACAGCAATCATGAAGAATTGAAGTTCAAATTTATTTGGGGCGTCTGTTCTACTGAAAACTCCTAGACCATTCCTGATTTTCGTCTAAGAGATTTTGATGGATTAAGAGCTTATTTTAGAACCGTATTCCATGGGAGGACTAGTTAGGCTACTTTAGGGAAAGCCAGGTCAGTGGGGAACCCCAGGTCATAGTTGAGGGGCAGGAAATGGGTGGGAATGTGCGTCAGGTCACTGGAGAAACTTAGATAGGTGAGGGAAAGGCTATAGGTGGGAGTATAGTTCAGGTGAAAGGGATTAACTGAGGTCCGGTACCAAGCAGCCGTTCGGCCAGTGAGAAATGTGATGTTAGTAAATATAATACACTGAGACCAAGACAGATAAATCCCATCAAAACAGTTTAGAACGAATAATTCAAAACCAAGATGGTTAAACAACAGATTAAAATATCTCATGGACCAAAGGAAAGGAATATACAGAAAAATAAAAAGTTGAGAGGAATATTTAACGTACCTGGTACTGGAGTTTGAATAGGGATGTAAAGAGGGAGATGCAGCAAGCAAGGCAAGATTATGAAATTGAGGTTGCTGGTGAATCGAAAGAAAACCCCAAGGGTTTTTACCAAATGTACAGTACCGCATGAACAATAAATATAGGATAGGACCACTCAGAACAGAATCAAGTAACATTATCATTGAAGATAAAGAAATGTGCTCCATCCTAAATAATTATTTCGTATCAGAATTTACCAAGGAAATTCGATACCTGGTCCCTCAACCAGCAAAAATTTACTATGATAATACAGACACTATTCTTTTTAAAACAACTATTAGTAAGAAAGACTTATTAAAAGAAATTAACAAAACCTAAAAAAATCGCCAGGTCCAGACGATATATATATGCCAAAATTATAAAAGAAACCAAGATAGAGTGTTGTCAGTCACTTCTAACGTTATTTATGGATCCTTTAAATTTAGAAGTTCCAGAGGCGTGGAACATTGCAAAAGAAATGCCCATTTTTAAAAAGAGTGATAAAGCAGCTGTGTCGAATTATTGTTCGATAAGACTAGCGTCAATATTAGGAAAAATGCTAGTCAATTTTAACAAATAGAATTAGGGAACACTTTAAAAGAATCTTGCAAATGAGTCAGCACGGATTCATGCAAGAACGATCCTGCCTCACAACCTTGTTGTTATCCTTCTCGAAGGTCTGTGAGGGGATAGATAACGATAAAGCTGACGATATTATTTATCTGGACTTTAGTAAAGCTTTTGAGAGGGTTCCACACGAAAGGCTAGTTACAGTAGAAAGGTCCGAGCACACGGTATAGACGGCGATATCTTAAAATGGATAGAATCCTGGCTGAAGGGACGAAAACAGAGAATATTAATAAATGGAACTAAGTCGGATTGGGGATTAGTAACTAGCGGTGTAGCACAGGGATCAGTACTAAGTCCTTTATTAGGCTATTTATTATAAATATAAATGATCTAGACTCCGGAATCACTAGCAGTATTAGCAAATTTGCTGATGACACAAGAATAGGGTGTATCATAAACTCGACTGGAGAAAAATACTACACAGGAAAAATCATCAGAGAAATTACCAATATGCCTAAACTCGACTGACGATTGCCTTAACTTACAAAAGGACCTCGATATATTGTCCACATGGTCTAAAATATGGCAAATGGAATTAAACGTTGAAAAAAAAAATATAAACTACTAAACGTAGGCAAGACAAATGGAGATACTAAATACAACTTATATAACAAAGAAATTAGTAAATCGGAATGCAAGAGAGATAGATCTAGGAGTTATAGTTGGTAAAAACCTCAGACCAAGGCAACACTGTATTAATGCGAGAAATAAAGCAAATAGGGTCCTAGGATTTACGTCGCGAAGCCACATTCAGACTAAGCCAAGCAATTTCAGTGTCCGTACTATACAATGGATATAATTCCTTTGAAAATGTACAGAGAAGAATGACGACAATGATACATGGTGTTCGGAACCTGTTAGAAGGAGAAAGACTAAAGAGACTAAATCTGCACTCATTAGAAAGGCCTAGAGTAAGGGGAGACTTAAATGAGATCTTTAGGTGGATGAAGGGATTTTATATGGGAGATATTAGCAAGGAATTTAAAGTGAACATGCAAGGTAGAACTAGAAGTAATGGTTTTAAACTAGATAAATTCCGTTTGAATATGGAAATTGGTAGAAAATGATTTGGCAGTAGAGTAGCAGACGAATAGAATAAGCTGCCTAGTGATGCAGGCTAGTTGTTGCCCCTTCCACTGAGGGTTCCAGGCTTAGGCCAGATGGGTATATGACAAATAAGGGGTGGGTATAAAAAAAAATATATCAGAACCAGTCCTAATTCATTTTTTTACCTTTCCAGGATACACTATGAAAGACTGTTTCTTCTCCTTTTACACTTTCTGGTTAAATGTCCAGGCCAGTTTTTCCATACTCCGTGGTGTTCATTCCGACTTTTTCCTGCCGGCTTCCGCAGGAAGTGAAAAAGTTACTACATGACAGTACTGTCATACCAATTCTAACGTACGAAAGTGAAGCTTGGACATTGTTGGAAGGACACAAGTCAAGAGTGAGAGCAGTGGAAATGAGGACCAGACACCACCCGTCTCTCGTCCCCCATGAGTTCCCCTCCAGAGGACATCCCTTGCTTGGCCCACCCCTCCTGCAGCTGAGCGGGACGCCCCTCCTGTTCTCCCCGCAGAGGCAGCCTGCAGGAGGAACTATTAAGAGGAGCCTGTGGAGTCACGTGGAGAGACAGGCTGACGAATGAGGATATAAAGGAGCGTTGTGGTGTGGATGTGGATGTGATAGGAAGCGTTATGAGGAACACACTGAGGTGGTTTGGCCATGTGGAGAGGATGGAGGGTGAAAGACTGACGAAGAGAGTGTATGTGAGTGAGGTGGAGGGAGGAAGAGGGAGGGGGAGGCCGAGGATGAGATGGAGGGATGGGGTGGAGAGGTATATGAGAGAGGGGGTGTGAGTTGGGAGCAGGGGAGTGAAATGGCGGGGGACAGGGCGACTTGGAGGCGATTTGTTTGTGGCCACCCCAAACGGGATTGAGGCGTCTGGCAATAGATAGATAGATAGATAGCTTCCGCTGGAGAGTTTGGACGACGGGTGAGAGGCTTCTTCTGTGTTATCCTTATCTCATTCTAGTGGTTCAGTTACTCTTTTAGGATCTGCCTAGCATGGGCCAACTGGCCTACTGCAGTTCTCCTCTCATCTTATGCTCTCTCTCTCTCTCCCTTTCACACACACACACACACACACACACACAGCTCCACGATAAAAAAGCCATCCTCATGCCCCCAATAATTAGACCAACAGGGCAAATTTTTAAGCCAAGCCAAGCCAGGGCCAGCCCTACTATTAGGACAGGTTCCCAGTTGGGTGTGAAATATCGACGAGTGAGATGGTCCCTCATTACGGCATCAGCTTGTGGCGTCCCTCGGGAAGCTTAATATTCTGCCACGACAAGACTTCACACTGCCATCTTTCCCTGTGTTTGTTTCTGACTGTCTATAAGTGTATATGTCTGTCTATCCACATGTCTATCTTTCTATCTACCTACCTACCTATGTAATCTCTCTCTCTCTCTCTCTCTCTCTCTCTCTCTTTACGTTTGGGAGGAAATTAGGAAAGCGTCACAGTCCAGCTTAGCAATAATTGTAGGGGATCTTAACCTGCCAAGAACTGACTGGCGAAATCAGACAGGGGATGCAGAGTCAGAGGAATTTCTAGAGGTAGTACAGGATAATTTCCTTTATCAGTATATCATGAAGCCCACCAGAGGTAATAATACACTAGATGTGATATTATCTAACTACGAAAACGTCATTAGTGATGTAGAAGTTGGTGGACGACTTGGAAACAGCAATCATGAAGAATTGAAGTTCAAATTTATTTGGGGCGTCTGTTCTACTGAAAACTCCTAGACCATTCCTGATTTTCGTCTAAGAGATTTTGATGGATTAAGAGCTTATTTTAGAACCGTATTCCATGGGAGGACTAGTTAGGCTACTTTAGGGAAAGCCAGGTCAGTGGGGAACCCCAGGTCATAGTTGAGGGGCAGGAAATGGGTGGGAATGTGCGTCAGGTCACTGGAGAAACTTAGATAGGTGAGGGGAAAGGCTATAGGTGGGAGTATAGTTCAGGTGAAAGGGATTAACTGAGGTCCGGTACCAAGCAGCCGTTCGGCCAGTGAGAAATGTGATGTTAGTAAATATAATACACTGAGACCAAGACAGATAAATCCCATCAAAACAGTTTAGAACGAATAATTCAAAACCAAGATGGTTAAACAACAGATTAAAATATCTCATGGACCAAAGGAAAGGAATATACAGAAAAATAAAAAGTTGAGAGGAATATTTAACGTACCTGGTACTGGAGTTTGAATAGGGATGTAAAGAGGAGATGCAGCAAGCAAGGCAAGATTATGAAATTGAGGTTGCTGGTGAATCGAAAGAAAACCCCAAGGGTTTTTACCAAATGTACAGTACCGCATGAACAATAAATATAGGATAGGACCACTCAGAACAGAATCAAGTAACATTATCATTGAAGATAAAGAAATGTGCTCCATCCTAAATAATTATTTCGTATCAGAATTTACCAAGGAAATTCGATACCTGGTCCCTCAACCAGCAAAAATTTACTATGATAATACAGACACTATTCTTTTTAAAACAACTATTAGTAAGAAAGACTTATTAAAAGAAATTAACAAAACCTAAAAAAATCGCCAGGTCCAGACGATATATATATGCCAAAATTATAAAAGAAACCAAGATAGAGTGTTGTCAGTCACTTCTAACGTTATTTATGGATCCTTTAAATTTAGAAGTTCCAGAGGCGTGGAACATTGCAAAAGAAATGCCCATTTTTAAAAAGAGTGATAAAGCAGCTGTGTCGAATTATTGTTCGATAAGACTAGCGTCAATATTAGGAAAAATGCTAGTCAATTTTAACAAATAGAATTAGGGAACACTTTAAAAGAATCTTGCAAATGAGTCAGCACGGATTCATGCAAGAACGATCCTGCCTCACAACCTTGTTGTTATCCTTCTCGAAGGTCTGTGAGGGGATAGATAACGATAAAGCTGACGATATTATTTATCTGGACTTTAGTAAAGCTTTTGAGAGGGTTCCACACGAAAGGCTAGTTACAGTAGAAAGGTCCGAGCACACGGTATAGACGGCGATATCTTAAAATGGATAGAATCCTGGCTGAAGGGACGAAAACAGAGAATATTAATAAATGGAACTAAGTCGGATTGGGGATTAGTAACTAGCGGTGTAGCACAGGGATCAGTACTAAGTCCTTTATTAGGCTATTTATTATAAATATAAATGATCTAGACTCCGGAATCACTAGCAGTATTAGCAAATTTGCTGATGACACAAGAATAGGGTGTATCATAAACTCGACTGGAGAAAAATACTACACAGGAAAAATCATCAGAGAAATTACCAATATGCCTAAACTCGACTGACGATTGCCTTAACTTACAAAAGGACCTCGATATATTGTCCACATGGTCTAAAATATGGCAAATGGAATTAAACGTTGAAAAATATAAACTACTAAACGTAGGCAAGACAAATGGAGATACTAAATACAACTTATATAACAAAGAAATTAGTAAATCAGAATGCAAGAGAGATAGATCTAGGAGTTATAGTTGGTAAAAACCTCAGACCAAGGCAACACTGTATTAATGCGAGAAATAAAGCAAATAGGGTCCTAGGATTTACGTCGCGAAGCCACATTCAGACTAAGCCAAGCAATTTCAGTGTCCGTACTATACAATGGATATAATTCCTTTGCAAATGTACAGAGAAGAATGACGACAATGATACATGGTGTTCGGAACCTGTTAGAAGGAGAAAGACTAAAGAGACTAAATCTGCACTCATTAGAAAGGCCTAGAGTAAGGGGAGACTTAAATGAGATCTTTAGGTGGATGAAGGGATTTTATATGGGAGATATTAGCAAGGAATTTAAAGTGAACATGCAAGGTAGAACTAGAAGTAATGGTTTTAAACTAGATAAATTCCGTTTGAATATGGAAATTGGTAGAAAATGATTTGGCATTAGAGTAGCAGACGAATAGAATAAGCTGCCTAGTGATGCAGGCTAGTTGTTGCCCCTTCCACTGAGGGTTCCAGGCTTAGGCCAGATGGGTATATGACAAATAAGGGGTGGGTATAAAAAAAAATATATCAGAACCAGTCCTAATTCATTTTTTTACCTTTTCAGGATACACTATGAAAGACTGTTTCTTCTCCTTTTACACTTTCTGGTTAAATGTCCAGGCCAGTTTTTCCATACTCCGTGGTGTTCATTCCGACTTTTTCCTGCCGGCTTCCGCAGGAAGTGAAAAAGTTACTACATGACAGTACTGTCATACCAATTCTAACGTACGAAAGTGAAGCTTGGACATTGTTGGAAGGACACAAGTCAAGAGTGAGAGCAGTGGAAATGAGGACCAGACACCACCCGTCTCTCGTCCCCCATGAGTTCCCCTCCAGAGGACATCCCTTGCTTGGCCCACCCCTCCTGCAGCTGAGCGGGACGCCCCTCCTGTTCTCCCCGCAGAGGCAGCCTGCAGGAGGAACTATTAAGAGGAGCCTGTGGAGTCACGTGGAGAGACAGGCTGACGAATGAGGATATAAAGGAGCGTTGTGGTGTGGATGTGGATGTGATAGGAAGCGTTATGAGGAACACACTGAGGTGGTTTGGCCATGTGGAGAGGATGGAGGGTGAAAGACTGACGAAGAGAGTGTATGTGAGTGAGGTGGAGGGAGGAAGAGGGAGGGGGAGGCCGAGGATGAGATGGAGGGATGGGGTGGAGAGGTATATGAGAGAGGGGGTGTGAGTTGGGAGCAGGGGAGTGAAATGGCGGGGGACAGGGCGACTTGGAGGCGATTTGTTTGTGGCCACCCCAAACGGGATTGAGGCGTCTGGCAATAGATAGATAGATAGATAGCTTCCGCTGGAGAGTTTGGACGACGGGTGAGAGGCTTCTTCTGTGTTATCCTTATCTCATTCTAGTGGTTCAGTTACTCTTTTAGGATCTGCCTAGCATGGGCCAACTGGCCTACTGCAGTTCTCCTCTCATCTTATGCTCTCTCTCTCTCTCCCTTTCACACACACACACACACACACACACACACACACACACACACACACTGAGGCGTGCGCGGGGGCGTTATTATACTATATTAGATTATTCATGCAAACGACGTTAAATTATTTTTGAAAACTACTCAAATATACAGAAGAAAAAACAAAACAAAATAATCATGTGTATTATGCAAATTAAGCCGCCACGGTCATTTTCACTCGCGTCTCACCCTTTTAAAGGTGAGTGTGGAGTGGAGCGACTCAGCCAAATATATGCTCTTCAAAGAAGCTTCACCGCAATGCTATAAAAAACTGAGTGTTAAGGGAAACTTCCTGTACTGCTGTTTGAAGATGATACTGTATTAAGTGAAGACCAAGGGGGAACTGCAAGGCTTGGTGAATTAATTTTGGGAGAGTGTGTAAGAATCGGAATCTAAAGGTGAATGTAGGGAAGAGTAAAATTATGGTCATTGTGAGAAATGAAGTTACTGAATGTACAGTGAGGTTGGATGATGAGGAAATGAAAAATGTTAGTGCATTTAAGTACTTGGGTAGTGTGATGAGTAAGAATGGAAGTTTGGAGGATGTAGTGCTTGAAAGGATACAACAAAGAAGAAGGTTGCTGGTTCTTTGAAAGCAGTTGTAAGAAATAGGAAAGTGAGCATGGAAGTAAAAAAGTTGCTGCATGATGGGATTGTAATACCAACTTCAACGAATGGATGTGATGTTTGGACCTTGGTGGAAGGACACAAGTAAAGAGTGAGACCAGTGGAAATGAGTTATCTGTGAGGAGCAAGTGGAGTTACATGGAGAGATAGACTGACAAATGAGGAAGTGAAGGAGCTTTGTGGCGTGGCTGTGGATGTGACAGAAAACTTTAGGAGAAATACACTAAATGGTTTGGCCATATAGAAAGGATGGAGAGCGAGAGACTAATGAAGATAGTGTAAGTGGGTAAGGTGGTGAGGGGGAGAGGAAGGGAGAGGCGGAGGATGAGATGGAGGGTTGGAGTGGAGAGGTACTTTCGTGGGCATAAATAATCACCTATCCTCCTGTACCCCGTGTCTCAGGCTGCCTCCTTTATGCTCGGCAAATCACAGTAGAGCAAGAGGGGCTGAGAGGGAGTGGCCAAAGAGAGAAGGGAAGGTGGGTGGGGGGACGAGTGATGGTGAGGGGATGGAGTGAGGGAGGGGAGGGAGGGAAGTTAGGGGAGGGAGAATGAAATGCGAAGTGGTGGTCACATTACTTGTCCATTTTCTTTCATTCAGAGCACGATATGAAAGAGTTAATATTCGGTAGGTAATGCTGCATTTCATGTTGTATAGCGGCGTCAGAGAACAAGCTTCAGATTGGTGGTGATATCAAGGGCTGGCTCGTGAGAGAAATATACTGACGCGTCAGATCAAATATTAGTGCGGAGCCAGATAATTGTGTTTATTCGTATATTTTGACTTTGGACGTAGAATGGAATCTGGATGGCTTTGACTTCCGTAATGCTTAATTAAGAAACGTCCTCTACCCTTACATTTAATTAATTTCGGAACTGAATATCACATGCAACCTTTGACATGGCTGAGTCCACAGTAAATATGATCATCCTCTCGGTATACACTCCAACTATACAGTCACCATCATGTCATATATTTTATAGGATGTCTTTATGACGATTATTGTGCATAAAAGATAAATAAATTTGATGTCTATGCATATGGATGAATATAATTACGACATCTCTCATAAAATTTTAGAAGGAAAATAAACAAAATCCCACCCAATCCCCCAAAATAAATCTCTCAATGTTTACCGACATTGGCAAAGCCAGAGCAACCAGGAAAGCCTTAGTAAGTAGTCCAGTGGCCTCCTGCCTCAATAACCTCTTGCAGTGTACGCGGCAGCGAGGAAACAATGTTGTTGATGGTTTGGTGGTTTCATCTGAACAACTCCTGCTCATCCGTGGGGTGCTGGAGGCGGCTGGCCATTGTCCTCTCGTTCTCTGGCTTCCACGCGTTAACAATCTGGGCCCACATAGGCTGGATGGCTCAGCTCTAATGTTTGATCTGTCATGTCAGTATATTTCTCTCACGAGCCTGCAATTGATATCACCACCTATCTAAAGCTTGGTATCCGACGCCTCTATACAAGATGTAATGCAGCATTATCTGCCGAACATTAGCTCCTTTATATCATGCCCTGAATGAAAGAAAATAGACAAATAATGTGACCACCACTTAGGATTTCATTCTCCCTCCCCTACCTCCCCTCCCTCCCCTCCCTCACTCCATCCCCGCACCATCACTCGTCCCCCCACCCACCTTCCCTTCTCTCTCTGGCCCCTCCCATTCAGCCCCTCTTGCTCCACTGTGACTTGCCGCGCATAAAGGGGCCAGCCTGAGGCATGGGGTGCGGGATGATAGGTGATTATTTATGACCACGACTGTATATGAGAGAGGGGGGTGTGAGCTGGGAGCAGGGCAGTGAAATGGCGGGGGACAGGGAGACATGGAGGCGATTTGTTTGTGGCCACCTCTTATGGGATTAAAGCGTCTGGCAATTGATATATAGATAGCGAAGGTGTAGGCAGGTCTCTAATTTAGTTTATGAAGGTAAGTTTTGGAATTTATGTCTGAATAGGAAAAACTGGGCTGCATTCCACTTAACTGTATCAGCAACTTGGTGGAGGAAAATAAAACTTCTTATATTCTCTTGTCTCTCAGGTGCTACGGAGGGACGTCTTCATGTGGTGGCACTGATATAGCCGGGAGGATCCACTGTCCGGCTATACAAACGTTTCCCAGCTACTTCCCTATCCCCAAAATGAGGATGATGGACTGCAGGAGAAAGGCAACTTTGGCCTGCAGTCTACTGGGCCATATTTTAATCAGTCTGGGGTTGCACCTACACCACTGCCAAGATGTCTTTCAACAATAATATCATGAGCTGGGAGGTTGTCCCTTTCACGAAAGCCCCTTTAATAACACGACTTTTAAACATTCAGTACAACGGCCTGATATCAGCTTTATTCTTGATACTACCAAACAATTCTATTCAACACAGAGGAGACAATTTTTAGTGATGTAGTTGATGGAGGATAAATTTTATTCAACCTTTCCTCGTGGAGGTATTCATTCAAGGCTACATCCAACCTCTTCAGTTCGATGTCGTCCCTAATATGAATGAAAGTGTCTGGATATTATAAGATAAAAATACAAACTATACCTAGAAAAATACAAAATATGTCGTTTGTTTAACGTGATTAGTGAAAATTTCCAGCTAAATATAATCATCTCTGGCTGCAATAACAATTTGCCAAATGACGACATCGGACTGAAAAAGTAAACTTCAGACGAATTCATTTAGCTAAGAAACCCTAGGAACTAAAATACTGAATTCCATACGATTCCATTTAACAAAGAGAAGCCCAAGAGACTGAAAGGCTGAGCTCAGATTATTCCATTTAGTAGAAAATTCCTACGCCCTGAAAGGTTGAGTTGCAGACGATTCCATTTAGCACACAGACAACTTCAAACGATTCTACCTAGCAAAGAGAAACCCTAGACACTGACATAGTGAGCTCAGACGATTCCATTTACCAACGATAAAGCCTTGACACTGAAAGTTTGGACTGCAGACCTGTCTATTTAGCACAGAGAAGAGAGAGAGAGAGAGAGAGAGAGAGAGAGAGAAACACGCATTGACAGACTGGACTTAAATGATTCTACTAGCAAAGAAATCTCAGGCTCTGAGATGTTGACCTCCAGACGATACTATTTATCAGAGAAACGCTGCACACTGAAATACTGAAGGCTTCTACTCATTAGGCTAATTACCAGTGACGCTATCCCTTAAGACTTTCCATTCCACCCGCAGAGCTGCTTTTAATTCTGGACCCTGTTTCCTCTCGGCCATTCTGCTGGTTCACGTGACACTCCCTACCATGCGTGGGTGTAGTGAAGTTGGAGGATGGTGATGGGTGTGTGTGTGTGTGTGTGTGTGTGTGTGTGTGTGTGTGTGTGTGAGAGAGAGAGAGAGAGAGAGAGAGAGAGAGAGAGAGAGAGAGAGAGAAAGAAAGAAATAGAGAGAGAGATAGAGACAGTGACAGTGACAGACAAAGACAGACAGACAGAGAAACACATATGCTTTTCACCATCCCATTCCTATCACTTGCATGTAACCACACCAACCAACCACACTTTCCACTATCCCTTCGTCTATAGGCTGCATTACTCCACATCTTTCACGATATCTTCAGCATCGGTTAACCCATTCAGTGCTTTGTAGCCTAGTATTTTCTACCTTGATCTTGTAATGTCCACACAATTTAATTCACCTTTTGATTAAGGAACTGAACTGAAGTGGTTAGATACAGGCTTCACTGACACCCTTCACCACCATAATGCTCACTTTACCCCTTCAACTCAAGTTCATTTCTCTTGTTTAGTGCATACTCCTAACAGATTACTAAATTTACCTTATGCGATCTCCCTTCTCACAAAAAAGGGTTGTAGAAGGCTGTATCATCATCCTCAAATCCAATCTTTCCTACGCTAAATAAAATAATTGAGTGGCCACAAGAAAAGCTGAAAATACGTCACCGAATACAGGGGGTTAAGCTAAATAAAATCGCCCGGTAGCAGGAACGCCAGTGTGGAGACGATGGAGAATGAGAGACTGACTAGGAGTGTATGTGAGTGAGGTGGTGTGGGGGAGAGGAAGTGGAATACCGGGGATGAGATAGGGGAATGGGGTGGAGAGGTATATGAGAGAGAGGGTAATGGGATGGAGAGAATGACACTGGTCTGGTGTGAAATGGATAGGTAAGTAGACAGACAGACAGATAGATAGAGAGATATAGATAGATAGATAAACAGATAGATATATTGTTTGAGAGATAGACAACTGTAAAAAGAGAATGAAAATTACTTCCTCAAATTAAAAAGCTTGAATTATACTTTTCGTTTTTCAGACTGTACCCTTTGACTAACCTCCCCCGGCAACCTGGCTTTGAAGCAGCTGGATTTGTCATTAACGTCGCCATCTCGTCACAGTTTTTCCCTGATATTTCTGGGCATTTGTTTGGATTAACTGATTTCAAGGGGAAGTTCTATTACTCTTCCAGATCTGATAATACTGTAAGCTATAAAATTTTTGTACTTCTTTGATTTGTTCTTCTTATAATTGCAATCTTAATTTTTAATAATTTTTGGGAACGTTTAATTACATTTAATGAAATAACGTAATCAGTTTTTCAGGTGGTCCCTATATAACGCGCCTCTTCCACTCCACTTGGCAATTCCTCGTGTATTGCAGGAACGCCTTAGTCAGTGTTATCAATGTATACCCTACATTGTTTACTCTTCCCACACTCACACCAAACCCACATCTGTAGGCTGAACCTTTCCTGCAGCACATTCTATACCACCAAGCTAGTTTCGAGTGGGGCTCTATTTTCGGACCACCCTATATTTCGGGTAAAAAAAAAATACTGTAATGTAGTGTTTAAATCCTTTACTACAATCATGAGTTATTTTATTCATTCAACCTCCAGACAATTGGCTACTTGTTAATATTAGGCCACAAGACGTAGAAAATGTCGACAATGATAGTTTTCTTAGTATAACCACAAATTGCGTTTAAAATAGAAGAAATTCACGTGAAAATAAACAAAATATCAAGTATTTTCTTAACAGTATTATGCTTTAACATAGTCGTAAATTAGGACAGTGCAATATTCAAGACATTCCATCTTTCCACAGTGTTTGAAAAACTGATCTTTTTACTTTATTTACGGTTCAGTTTGAAGCATAACATTGATCAGGAATTACTTGTTATTATGTCAAAGCTGTTTTCTCACGTTATTTTTCTGTTTGAAACGCGATTGAAGCTGATGCTACGATATTATCAATGTCGATATTCTCAGCCTGATTATATAAAACTCTTAAGTTTGCTAATTAAACAGACCATCGAGAAGACTTTTCGAAAAGAATGGATAAGATGCTGCATAATCTTCTTTGACCATTTGGCGAGGTGCTGGAGAGGGACACCTTCCTGTAGTGAGGTGGTTCCCAATCTTTTTTGGCTGCGACCCTAAGTTTCCCACCAATACAGCGTCGTGACCCTCAGGAATATAATAAAATAAGACAAATAAACATAAAGCTTACATTTGTCAATTGCTATATTTCATTGTTCTAATCCCAGTGAAAAATGTTCATGTATAAACATACAATTTTCTTTTAATATTTATTTGCAGGACAAACTTACTATACAGCTATACAGTTTGAATGTTTAGTAAAAACTTGTTTATGAATTTAAGATAAGTACTTTATTTTTAAAATTACCTGAGAGCCCCTTGCAACCCTACTGAGGACCCCCTGTGACCCTGATTGGGGTCGCGACCTGAGGCTGGAAACCACTGCTGTAGTGATACCGTTACAACCAGGCTGCTCAACTGTCAAGTTATACTAACGTCCCTCAATTACTTCCCCATCCCTGGAAAGAAGATGGTGGACTGCAGGAGAAGGGCAACTTAAACCTACAGTCCACTAGGATCACGTTCCAAATGAACCCAGGGCTACAACAACAACAACAACAACAACAACTACTACTACTACTACTACTATCTCCACCATCACCCCTTTAGTATTCCAGGTTCTTCCGTAGGTGTGTAAAAAACTTCTCGTGATGGTATAAATAAATAAAGTCAAGAACCAGCTCAAGCTTAAAGGAATAAATTCAGTTGATGTATCAAGTAAATGAAAGAGAAGAGAAAAAGAAAAAAGAAACAGAAAGGAGTAAAATATTTTCCTTTCTGCGTTGCTATTCCAGGTGTCATGGATTATAACACGTAATATCCTGTAGGTGCCACTGTAGGTTTCGTGGCACCTTGATCTTAGCCATTTATAATGCCCCCTCCCCTCTCTCTTTCTGTGTGTGTGTGTGTGTGTGTGTGTGTGTGTGTGTGTGTGTGTGTGTGTGTGTGTAATTTATATATCTTTAGTAAAAACTTACTATAATACATCAAGTAAACAAATAAATAAAGTCTAATATCGAAAATAAATCGTGGTCTCCTACAGCACTTATAGTAAAACCATCTGTGCTCAGTTATACTCCATTCACATTACCTTGGCCTATAACTGTCATTTCTTCATCTTGAAAGCTGGGTAATAACAACCGACCAACACTTGAGTATGATGCTAGTAATGAAGGGGTGCTGCAGAAAGGATGTAAAGCCATAGTATTGTCTTTCCGCCACTGAGCTGCGTGAAATAAGATGCAAAGAGATGAAAACCTGGACCAATTTAAAGTGAAAAAATTATAGTGTTTTTGAGATTGTATGCAAACAACAGATACTCCGAACCCTGGAGAAGCTCCTATGAAAAAGTACACGCACGCGCTGCGGAATCCAGTAGCTGACACTCCCAGTTCAGGAAGGTGTTAGGATGGCCATCTGCGACGGCTTCGTCGCTCACCGCAGGACAAGTACCAGCTAGCTCACCGTGCATATGCACTTGTAGGCTACTTTATACTCGCCCCATGAAGTGACGCCAGAGTTTTAAATTATTCCGGTGCGGTCACTGTACTGCCAAACGCTCAATGAATGGTGAGTAAATATTTTAAAAAAATGTATATGTTCCCCTTTTGGCTCAGTAGACTTCCGAACGTCCAAACCTAAGTGAATCATTACGCCTATTTTTGCTTTTCCGTGGACGCATTCCCGTTGATTTAGGACTCATCTGAATATCTCTCCCTAGGTAAATCATTATGTCTATTACTGTTTTGATATAGATTTATTCTCTATGACTTAGGACACTCTGGATCATTTCTTTCTAGGCGAATCACAAAGCCTATTGCTATTTTGCTATGGATTTAGTGTCTTTGATTTAGGACTCTACGGAATATCACTTGGTAGGTTAATCATCTTGCCTACTACGGGTTTACTATGAGGCGCTTTCTCGTTGACTTTTCCTCCTCAGCGAATCATTATGCCTGTCACTTTTTCATTTTTTCTGGTATGCCGCTGATCTGAACTATGTATGTAATGCCTCTTTTATCCACTGAGGAATTTTCTAATCTGCTCTTGTTGTTTCCCGTCGATATTGTTCAGATTAGGAGAGTTTTTTCTTTGTCATTTTTTAAACTGGAGAGGTTAGACATAACATTTATTTGTCTGTTCAGTACAGAGTTGCCTCAAAGTAGAATGAAGTCACTAGGATGACCTGTGTGTGTGTGTGTGTGTGTGTGTGTGTGTGTGTGTGTGTGTGTGTGTGTGTGTGTGTGTGTGTGTGTGTGTGTGTGTGCGTGCGTGCGTGTGCGTGTGTGTGTGCGCGCGCGCGCGTTTCCTGCTACCCCCCTGACGATATTTTCCACTAAGGAGATCTCTCGTACTAAAAGGGCTAATGAAGAATATACATAACTCTCCCACTGAAGTCTCTCTTAGCTTTTTATTTAGCTTGGTATAGGCTGGTCGAACATGAAAGATTAAAATTAGCCTTCATTGACCTCTTCACAACTACATATTGTTTCCAAAGTTCCGAAGATAAAAGCAACATAATGAATGAAACACCAAGAACTAAGGCCTGAGCTGTCGACGTAAATCATCGTTTGGTACTCCGCGGCCAAGCCTCGAGCACTGACTTGCTATACAACTCCCCATCATAGGGGTCATTGTGGATTGAAAGTAGACAAAAGATAAACTAAGTCGACCACATATGACCTTGTCCTTTGACTCTTTGACCTTGCTGACCTAATCAGTTCATCGTCCCTTCATACTGTATCACTGACAAAAGTTTGGTTGAAATCCGTCGAGGGGTTCAGAAGATATCGTGCCCGCAAGGATGAACTATGTCGACCCCATATGGCCTTGACTTTTGACCCCTTGGCCTAGCAGACTTAATCATTTCATCATCTCTTCCAGCATCACTGACAAAAGTTTTGTCGAAATCCATCGATGGGCTCAGGAGATATCGCGCCCACAATGGTGTTAAGGACGCACGGACCCACACACGCACGCACGGACCCACACACGAACTGACCAGCCACAGCCTCCTTCACCATAGGTTGACCGAGGCATAACAATATGTAGATTACGAGAGTTACTTTGCCAGGTGGTAACATGAACTTCGTATATAAGACAAAATCGAGCGGAGGAGGTTAACTTGTGCACTGGTAATGTCACGTTCTCTCTCTCTCTCTCTCTCTCTCTCTCTCTCTCTCTCTCTCTCTCTCTCACACACACACACACACACACACACACACACACACACACACACACACACAACATATCTAACCGTATCCAACTGTACCTTACCACCTCCATCTTCATCAGGTCGCACCTGACCTCACCCAACAGCAGACAACCCATCCTACTGCATCCGACCAGCTCTGACCCAACTGCATCTAACCGCATTTAACCGCATTTGATCACATTTAGCCTCATCCGACCGTATACCACCATATCTGATCGCATTTGACCGCATCTGACTGCGTTTGACCGCATCCAACCGCGTCTGACCATATCCAACCGCATCCGGTCGCTTCCAGTCGCATCCAATTTTATTTGTATGTAAGTTGGGTCAGTCCTAACCCAACACCATCTGACTGCATCCAACCGAATCAACCCGAATCCATTCGCATCTGACCGCTTTCAGTTACATCATACCACACCCAAACACATCCAGCCCATCTAACCGTAATTTGACCTCATTTTACCGCATTTAACCGCGACTGACTGCATCCGATCGGAAGCTGTATACCCGTATTCTGAGTGAATGCATATTTGGTCGTGTCATATTTTTGGACACCGTCTCCATCCTGGGTTATGGACTGGGGGATATGACAGAGGCAAGGTGAGACAGGGTGAGAGTGAAGAAGAATGAGGCAGGATGGGGCAGGGTGAGAGTGAAGCAGCGTGAGGTACAAACGGTATGAGGGTGAGTTTGGATAAAGAAATGTAAGAGTCAGTCTCAGGGTGAGGAAGAGGTAGGGAGAGGCAGGGTCAGGGTGAGGCAGCGTGAGGTATAGGCAGTATGAAGGTGAGTTAGGGTACGGAAATGTAAGAATGAGTCAGAGTGAAGAAGGGTGCAGCTGAAGTAGGGTGAGTGTCAGCTGGGTGAGGCAGGGAGAGGAAGAATAAAAGTACGATAGGTGAGGATGAGGCAGGCTAGAGGTGAGGCAGTATAAGCCAGGTGTAGGGTGAGTTAGGACGAGGATGAAAAGAGGCAGGGCGAGGCAGCGTGGGGGTATGGCTGGGTGAGGAAGTGTGAGAGTGAGGCAGATTTAGGATGAGGCAAGGTAAGGGTCATATGGGTGAGTGCGAGGCAGGTTGAGGATGAGGTAGGGTGAAGCAGAGTAAGGGTGAGATAGGCATTAAATAAGTGAGGGAGTGTTCAGCAGAAACAGAGTGAGGAAGAGGCAAGATCAGGAGCAAGGGTGAAGCAAAGTGAGCGGAGATGATTGGTAAGGCCCTTGTCCCATATTCAAGTTCATCTTCCAGAACGGCCCCGATCACCACGATCTTACCCTCGAGGTATGATCTTGGTGAAATGCCACGATCATACCTCAAACGGTAGGCCTAAACGGCCATTTCACGACACAGTCACGTTAGTGCTAAGACACACTTAACGACAAGCTACGACAACCTACGACAAGCCAAGACACTCTAAGGTATGCTAAGTCACAGCTAAGACAAATGACGTTACCGTCACGACATGTCACGTTCTCCTCCTTGTCGGCGCCCACGCCGACAATTTTTGAACATTACAAGTGTAAACAAGTGGGTTGGTGGAGGGTTAGTGCCCCTCCCCGTAAAACAAATAACTCAAAGTCAAATGGCCACCCCTTATGGGATTATGGCGTCTGGCAATAGATAGATGGATAGACAAAAATTGTCGTAGCTCATCAAGAATCGCGAAGAATGACCAAGTTCTCTCCACGTCAGCGGTACGTCATCGCGAAGTCACGCCATGTTACTCATGACGACATGCAGTGACACACGAAGACATGAAGATCGTGACGTGTCGTAGGAAAGTTCCTGAGAGTGGGACATAGGCTTCGGAGTGAAGTAGAATGAGGATAAAGTAGAATAAGGCAGGATGAGGAGGGGTGAGGCAAACTGAGGGTGAGGCAGAGTGAGGCGGAGTAGGTCACAGCCAAGGCACGGTTCAGCAGAAGCGATGAAGTGAAGACATGAAAAGGAAAAATGTTGAGGCAGATGGAAGACGGATGAGGCAGGTCGAGAAAGCGAGAAGAGGCAGTGTGATTGGAGCAGGAGAGAGAGAGAGAGAGAGAGAGAGAGAGAGAGAGAGAGAGAGAGAGAGAGAGAGAGAGAGGATTATTCATTCTCTAAAAGCCACCAAAATCATTAACTTCATCAGACTTGTTAAAATGTTTGTTTGTGTGTGTGTGTGTGTGTGTGTGTGAGAGAGAGAGAGAGAGAGAGAGAGAGAGAGAGAGAGAGGGAGGGAGAGAGAGAGAGAGAATATTACTTACCCTCCAAAAGCCAGCCCAAAACGTTTACTCTATCAACCCTGTCATACAAGGGTGAAATTCTCTTTGAAGCCTCCTCGCCCATACATCCTTCATTCTGTTCGCAAGAGGATGAGGGCGGGCATAATAGCCTGTGCACCCCATCTTCATCTGACACTGTTTGAACCATCAGGAACATTTACATTTCGTGCTAAGGCGTCTGGACCCCGTTACTGAGTCAGGGGGGAGCATGCATCTGTCCGGCAATAGATTTCCCATCTGTATACCATTTTGCATCACGTGCTGAGTTTAACTTTCCCAAGATGGTCATTATTCCATTCTTCATTTGTTTAACTTAACTTATCCTAGCCTATCCTAACTTAACAGGTTAACCTAACAAGCTAACTTAACCTTTTACTATGGAAGCAAATCTAACTTAAATTAGGCTTTCCTGGATAAGGAAAAAGTGCAAAAGTAGTACACAGAACGAAAATCAGCCACCCGGTACTGAAAGCTTTAAATGTAGCAGTCTATATGTAGTCCACTATACTTATACTCTAACTTGGCCCAGATTTTTGTCCTTTCGCAGCATATTTCACGAAGCTCAGGGGTAAAATAGGACAATACTAGGGCTCTACATTTTCTCCATAGCATATCTTCCTGACTATTTCATTTTCTAGTGTCAATCTATTGCCACAACTCATCATTCAAGATGAAGAGATGGCAATTTTAAGCAAAGTCAGAAAAAAGAGTGTAAAGCAGAACCTTCTCTATGGCGGGAGAGCGATACCCATTAGGAATCCTTCCCCATGGTGGCGAAGTGCGAATTGGGAAGGGGTGTCCGAAAAGCGATGCATGTGAAAGTTGAAGTGTTGTTGTTGTTGTTACATTGTGTGTGTCAGTTTGCATATGTCATCAACAGAACCGACAGGGTGCAAACATGTGCAAACATATGAAAGGATACACTAAAATCAACCACTTTAAATGTACAGCAGTCACATATGAACCAGGGACAGCATCAATGTGTAGCAGAGGTCTGGCATTTGGAACACCTGGCAACCTTGACATAATTACGTATTTGTTGGTCATGCCGATGTGAATGAATGGAGGTGTCATATGTTTGCTGAAATAGCCAAGTAACTGTAATGCGTGAACACTGTAAAGTGTAATTAGAACTCCACTTCCCACAGACACTGTCCCAGGCTCGTGTGTGGCCAACTGTACATTTGCATATGGATTCCGAGCGGTCACATGTTGAAACTTTAGGTCGCTGAGTGGAATGCAAGGCATTATATCTAGACGGTCTTTTGTGGATTGCCTGTGGTGGGTTTGGCCAGACTGTATCCAGCATTACACAGTGGAGCCAGCAATAAAATAAGGACAGACACGTTCCATCTTTGTCACGTGCGTCAGAAATTATCATCAAAAAATGTTTATCCCAATACCATTTTCACCTTAACTTGTCCCAGATTTCCGTCCCTTTTCAGTTTATTTCAGATAACTGAGTGGCAAAAAGAGACAAAGCCATGGCTCTGCATCCTTTCCTTTCCGTGTCTGCGTGACTAGCATCATATTCTAATATTAATCTGTTGTCTCAGAGCGGCATTCAAGATGGAGAGGGGACAATTTTAGGCCAAGTTAGAGTAAAAGGAGTGCAGGATTCCACTTCGTAATAAAAAGTTTAAGCACAGGACTGCGAACTCAAGACACAGGTATCGCAAAGCTAGGCACAGATGTAAGAGTTCCTTCCGCAACAGATTATTTTGCATTACGACGAAAAACATCCCCAACAGGGTAAGCTTTTCTGCTGTGGTATGGAACTCAATAAAGATTCTATGGAAAGTGTCCTAATAATATTAATGTTAATGGTTGACCAGCTCATCAGCATCAGGGCCAATTTGACTGTGGAACAAATACAGGAGTGAAGGATTTGCTGCTTAGTATCTTCAAAAAAAGCAGCGACTATGAGAGTGGCCCTAATAGTACAAGTATTAATGTCACCTTGTATGACATTCCTTTTTCTCTAACCTGGTCTAAAATTGCCAACTACTGGATGTTGGGTTGTAACATTTGATGAGCGCCTGAACATGTTTGCCACGCAGTGGTAATGGAAGTAGCTGAATTCCTCCACAAGACTTTTCAGCACAATTTCTGCCACCAACTGTACTTCCATCATCATAGACTCTGCAGCACACTGACTCCGACTGTATCTGCATAATATTCCCAGTAGTAGATCCCTGAATGAAACAGGCCTTCCTCATCACCCAGTCCCTCTTGTTCCATCAGGAGCGTACCGGTTGAGGGCGAAGCTACTCAGTCCCGACATATAAGACGATGGTGACCAGTCTTGCTGTCCCTGAGTGGCATTATGCGAGGAATCAACCCCTACCACGCCTTGGATATAAACCCTCACGAGTACCAACCCTTTGGAGGGCCTTGACCCACTAGACCACCAGACGTCAATCAATTACACGGTTACCAGACAAAGTAAATGGTTCCTGGTTACAAGAAAACATTTGGTTTCTTGACGGCTGAAGAGTCACACTATGGTGACCATGAAATAGGATACAAAAACCCACACTGGCAGACGTAAAAAGATGTATTCCAAACAGTTTCGGCGACAGCTGTCGCCGAAACTGTTTGGAATACATCTTTTTTCGTCTGCCAGTGTGGGTTTTTGTATCCTATTTGGTTTCTTATTCATTGTACAGTCACCTGAAGACAGCACTGCATCGAGCGAGTGGAGCGTTTTTTATGCAGCAGCGCATAGCGAGTCACACACACACACACACACACACACACACACACACACACACACACACACGGCTCTGAAATTATCACTGCCACGAGAGCATATAAAACTACTTATCCTTGAGTTATTCAGTCATCAATTAAATACCCATTGTGTGGAAGACGAAGAGAAAAAGAAGACCGAGGAAAAAGAAAAAGAAAAAAGAAGAGGAGGTAAAAAAGGAAGAAGAAGAAGAAAGAGGAGGAGGAGGAGGAGGAGGAGGAGGAGGAGAAGAAGAAGAAGAAGAAGAAGAAGAAGAAGAAGAAGAAGAAAGAGAAGAAGAAGAAGAAAGAGAAGAAGAAGAAGAAGAAGAGAAGAAGAAACGAAGAAGAAGAAGAAGAAGAAGAGAAAAGGAAGAAGAAACGAAGAAGAACAAGAACAAGAATATGACGAGGAGAAACAGGAAGTGCAGGAGGGGGAAGGCGTGCACACTCAGGGGGTAAATCAGAAGAAACAAGCAATCTCTTAGGAAAATAAAGTGAAAATTGAATGCACCCGAAAACGTTGTGAGGGAGTTGGAAGGCTATCATCATCATCATACCTGGGAAATGAGGAAGACTAGAAATGCACAAAATACAGAGCTAATATACTCGAGATAACCAGATATAACCTCCATACCTAATCTGCTTTGCTTTGCGAGGTGTGGGATCGTAAATAGGCAGTGTTGCATTATTCTGGGTTGGGTAATAGGGAAGGGACGAGGAATGGATTAGGTTTGGTTGATATTTGTTTAAGTTAGTTTAGGTTGAGTTAGATTTGAGTAGGCAAGTTTAGGTTAGATTGGTTAGGTTTGAGTTGGTTAGCTTAGTTTAGGGTATGTCAGGATAGAGTAAGAGTAAATTAGGTAAGATTAAGCTAGATTAAGTTGGATGAGGTTAGGGTAGGGTACCGTATGTTATGTCAGGTTCGGAACAGGCAGGTTAATTTTAGACTATAGATTAAATGAAAGCCCATCCAGTGAGAGGCTTAGATTCTAATCTCTAATAACACCTTCAGTACGTTACTACCTTATATAGGCTTCTGATGCAGCTTAGAAGAGATTGCCCGTAATGAAAGGTAGTAATGGAGAACTATTTATGACTCAGGGGGTTGGATTCACAAACACACTTACGATCGATACCGTGTCGTAACTGTGATTTGTCTTTTTTTCCAGGATGGACTGGGAAAGTAAAGAACAAAGACTATCCATGAATTTTATTCCTTCAAAAAGAAAAAAAAAAGGGTTTAAGGAAAACTCTCCTCGGTTACTTATGTACGAAAAACGAGGAATGGAAAAATGAAGACCTTTCCCGTGTGTCTAGTGCTTCCTACAAAATCAAATCAATGTTACGACATGGAATCGATCGTAAATATATTAGAGAATCCAACCCCTGGTAACGTTAAAGGTCACCTCATTAACCCTGTCACCTCGAGAACAAATGAACTGTTATTTTTGCTGTCTGCTTACTATGCTGTTCAACACGTGGAAGAGTTCTTGTGCTGAAGAGTTTATGAAGGCAATGTCTTTTACCTCCGGTTTGGGCAGTTACTCCTGACGTGACTAAAATCGTTTGAAAGTAGCGAGATTTATATATATATATATATATATATATATATATATATATATATATATATATATATATATATATATATATAGATAGATAGATAGATAGATAGATAGATAGATAGATAGATAGATAGATATATAGATAGATAGATAGATAGATAGATAGATAGATATAGATATAGATACAATAACCAGTTTTAATGATGTAATATTTTGATCCGAAAATGTATTATTACATTAATCTTCGTATTACTGAGCAAGTCTGTTCAGCTTAGAAGCCTTCTCGTAATGAAAGGCTTAACGAAATATGTAACTCATCCAGTAAAAAACCCACTCCACACCTGACAACAATCACTTAAAGGCAGCAAGATTAAAATTAAAATGACATCCCTGGACTGAAATGTTAACCCCTTCAGTTCCATGACAAAATCTTTTATTTATATTCAAGGCACTTACATATGATTTGATTCAGCTTTGGAAAGAGTTTAAGAACAGAAACAGTTAATGCCTCCATCATCTGTTTCACAGCAGGGCCGCTCTTCCAAGATGAATAAAGTCATTTGAATGCAGCAAGAACGAAATGTAAACCAAATACTTGGAATGAAGAGGTTAAGGTGCTATTATAGGTCCTTCACTTTAACTTGGCGTAGATCTTTGTCTTACTTAGCATATTTCACGTAGCTCAGTGGCAGAAAAAGACAATGCCACAGCCCTACATCTGTTCTACAGCCCTTCTTCGTGACGAGGATCATATTCTTTTGCTAATCTATTGCTATAACACAGAACTAAAGATGAAAAGATGGCAATATCAGGTCAAGGTGAAGTAAAATGAGTCTAGTGGCGTATACTCTGATGACGTGACAGGTGACCTCACTTCAACGACCCGGCTTCCCAAGAGGTAGTGAGTCCCAGGTAATGACACGGCCAGGTGAGATGTTGGCTAATTAGGGGGTGGGTGGGTCTCTTGTTGGAGATGATTACAGGTGAGAGGTAACGGGTGGATGGTGCTGAATACAGTGTGCTATTTTCACTCTAGACATACAGCAGGATAGGAAGCCCGTTTCCTGAGGACCAACACTGTCTCCACGCGTGAACAGACTGGAGTACGATTATTTGGGTGCATTTGGGGATTGCTGATTTTGTGTGTGTGTGTGTGTGTGTGTGTGTGTGTGTGTGTGTGTGTGTGTGTATCCATGCGTGGGGGTAGGAAGGCTCTCAACATGCAGATGACAGGGATAGGACTAAAGCTGGTTTTCTCTCCCTCCCTCCTCTCTCTGCATCCCCTCTCCCCCGACCACGTCTGTCTCCTAACAAACAGGCTTCCTCGCTATATGTCTGCCTGTTCGTCTATTTATCCTTTTATCCTTCCAGCTCTTTCCCCACGTATCAAAGTAACTCCTCGATCTACCTAATAACAGTCTGTCTCCCCTTGTGTCTGTCTAAATGGTCTGTTATTTCGCCTATCTTTCCACGTTCTACCTGATTATTAGAATACTTATTATTACTCATTCTGTAATTGGACCTACAGATATAACACTGCAGCCTTATGTACAAGACGGTGATCACATATCGCAAAATACGTCGCCTCTGCTACACTCCACACTTTCACATGCCGGGTAATACTCCAAAGCTGAGCAATGTTTGGCATGTTTCTCTGCTCAGATGATTCTACGCTCCAAGGTGCAGTGGAAATATTCTCTACTTTAGGTGTCTACTCATGGGATGCTGAGGTGGTATATCTACTTCTGGCATGGTGTTAACACCTTTTGTTCTAATTTTCTGTCCGTCACTCTGCCTATCGATCTACCTAAATTTTATTTGTCTATCTACTCACATTTTTTCACATCTCTATCCATTGAATGTCTATCTAATACATTCAGATTTCTCGTGATACTGTGCCTACCATTGAACCATCTTCTCTCATCTAGAGGAAGTTTTAAGACCCATCAGTCTCCCCCCCCCCTCTCTCTCTCTCTCTCTCTCTCTCCAAAAATATCCCTTCACGGACCACTCTTCCCCTTCACAAAAATCTCTCCTTCCATAGCCATTCTGTATTTTTCAAGCCTACCTCTTATACACACCCCTCCCAGCACCTGCCCCACACACAGGTTCACATGCCAACCTTACACACCCGTTCCACTTTTCAATGTACAAATAAAGAACAAAAACTTGAAACCTGAAAAAAGAAAGTCGGTTTAGGAAATATTGTGTATAAAAAAGGCGAAAATCAGAATCCATTTGTATCAAGATTCCTGAATACATATCGTTTAAAAGACTGAAGGACATATGGGAGAGAAAAACAGACCGAAGGAGAAGTTTCATAAATGTCCAGTTGTTTTCACGAACGACTGAGAGTATCGTTCAACTCTTGCATTACTGGGCTGGGCAAAAAGGGAATGAAAGTGTATTGCCTGACGGGTACTGCACGCTTGGCCAAGCTGGGGAGGGATGCAAGCAGACATTTTATAAAGCCTGTAACTACTAAAATACAAATAGCAGAGGGAGAAGAATGCAACACCGTGGAGAAGACAGAGGGATTCAGTGGGAGGAGAAGTGTTGATGAGACGAGAAGCCTCTGATTTCATCCTGTTTATATGAGCTTCATATGGTGACTCTCCCTCCCATGACATATACATACATTTTTTTTTTTTTTTTATAAATAACAGAACGGAGGAAGGAAAAACAAATGAATAAAAAAAAAATAATCCATACACCAGATTACTGGTGTCCTCTGTTCATAAAATATCTGTAACAGTTAGACCTGAACAGTTGTGGGTTGAAATTTGGAGGAAAACAACCCTGGGGAAGCGAGTTCCAGAGAGATGCAGTTCGGGGAATGAAAGAATTCTGATAGGCAGAAGTTCTGCAATATGGTTGAGTGACATTCCAGTCATGAGCGCTACCAGATGCCCGTGTAGCACGAGGGAAGGCATGGAGAGGTGGCACCATGGACGCAACTTCGTCTGAGCATTTGCCAAAAAAATATCTGTAAAATAATGCAAGGGAGGCAACATTCCTTCTTACTTGCAGGGGAGGTAGTTTATATGTAATGGCAGGATTGTTAATGATTCTAACAGCTTTATTCTGAATTATGTCTAGTTGTCTTAATGCAACCTCTCCACAACCATTCCACAAGGGTGAGCAATATTCAAGCTGAGAGCGCACATGACTCATAAATTATAGCTAACTGCTCATCGGCGAAGAAGTTACGGACTCTGTACAATAATCCAAGTTTCTTTGAGGCGGTTTTAGCAAGTGATCTGACATGAGAGGTCCAGCTGAGGGCACTGTTAAGTGAGACACCAAGAATTTCAATACTTTTGGAGATGGGAATATTAGTAGCACTGAAGGTAATGTACGAATCTGGCAATATCTGTCTATTAGTAAACTGTTTATATTTAGTTTTACTAACATTAAAAGAGACAAGGTTGTTTTGTCCCCATTCACTGATTGTAGATAGATCTTGATTTATGGAGATGACTGTACTGAGTTGAGAGGTAGAGATATTAGACTTTGTAAATGGATGTCTGAGTGTGAATGAACTATGTAGTGTTGAGTCATCTGCATATGAGTGAATGGGATTGTGAGTGACAGATAAGAGATCATTAATATGAACCAGAAATAGGGTTGGCGCCAGAACTGATCCCTGCGGCACGCCGGCGTTAATTGAGTGGAAATTCGAATATACATCATCTACTTTTACTCTTATTTTCCTGTCACTAAGATAAGAAGAAATCAAAGGAACAAAAGACGTTAGTCCATAGCAAGGGAGTTTGGACAGTAGGGAATGGTGCCATACTCTGTCGAAAGCTTTAGAGATATCAAGAGCTACTGCATGAGTTTCTCCAAAAAGATCAATTGATTGATGGATGGTATGAGTTAAAAGATTGAGTATGTCAATGGTTGATCTTTCGTGGCGAAAACCGTATTGTCTATCACTAATTAAGTTGTTGGATTCAAGATGTTTAACAATATGCTTATTAATTAAAGTTTCAAATACCTTACCAAGAGAAGATGTGAGAGCTATTGGTCTGTAATTGAAGGGGTCAGACGGACTTCCTTTCTTCGGAACTGGGTGGATATTAGCTTCTTTCCATGAATTTGGGAATAAAGAAGTACGTATGCATAGTCTGAATAATTTAGGTAGAACAGAGGCAAGTTCAGGGGAACACTTTTTCAAAACAATTGGCGGAATTCCATCTGGGCCTGGAGCTTTGTTGGTAGGTAAATTGTCTAGGATGGATTTTACGTATCTTGTCTGTATTCTAAGTGGGGCAATTTCGGGAGAATCAAGTTCCAGTACTGAGACATTCTGGCTGGTATCATCTATGGTAGAGTTTCTGGCAAAGGTACTAACAAAGATATCTGCTTTCCCACGCAGGTCATTTGTAATAATGCCATCTGAAGATTTTAGTGGGGGAATGGAAGATGACTTGTTAAAGTTATTGAAAGAATTAAGAGCTGACCAAAATATTCTATTGTCATTAGGGTTGTTAAGTAGTTTTGATGCTTGCTTTTGAAGAAAGTTTGATTTAGATAGATCTAATACAGCTTTTGCATGATTTCTAGCAATTTTAAATTGGGAGAGTGATGCAGATGTTTTCGATTTTAAGTAAGAGTTATATGCTAATGACTTTTGGGCTGTTGCTCTGGCACAATTGCCATCAAACCATTTTGGAGAGTTTGATTTTTTAGTGAATTGTTGACTTAGTATGAATAAATCCATACCAGCTCGTATTAAGTCGCAAATGTGGGACTGGGTAGAATTGGGATCACTAGAGAAGAAAGACTGCCATAGAAGATCAGCAAGATAATTTCTAAATCCATCCCAGTCTGCCCTGTCAAAGTGCCATCGGGTCACCCTGACAGGTTCAGAATGGGGAGGTGTAGGAGGGTTAACTAATGAGGCTTTGATGAGATTGTGGTCAGAGGATCCAAGTGGTGACAGTACCTCTATCCTGTATTGATCTGGATTATTTGTCAAGAGTAAATCCAAGAGATGGGCATTATGGTCAGGATTATCAGGTATTCTGGTTGGTTGCTTTACCAACTGGGTGAGATTAAACGATTCCGCAAACAGCTCGCATTCTAGACCAGCGTCGTCAGTCCGGGCAGAATGCAATAACCATTCAACATTGTGTATGTTAAAATCACCCAAAATGGTAATTTCATTGCCAAGGGCAAGGTCAAGGTTACTCAACTGAGTGGATATGGAATCAAATACACTGGGTTCCGAAGAAGCATTGGGGGAACGATAAACTACACAGATATATTTGGTAATGTTTTGGCAATTTAATTTCTATAATGAGTAATCAAAACTGGATGAAGTGAAGTTTAAAATAGTGTCAACTGCATATTGGGATATGATATAACAACAGGTGCCGACCTTGTTACGGAAGTTTGTAAGGAGATAGTAACCGGGAAAACAAAATGGAGATACATCGGTAGAGGGTGAGATTTGTGGTTCTGTGAGGAAAAGGGCCAAAGTTCTTTACAGTGTCAACACCTGTGCTAAGCAAAAAAAAAAAAAAGAAGTTCGGATTGGGTTCAACACGTTCACTCTCTGGAAAACGAATATTACAAGGGAAGTAATTTAATCTTTCCCTGACAGTTTCCGAGAGCAAGAAACCACAAGGACACAGAGAAATGATGAACCGACTCCTGTGCTCATGAAAGGTAAAGGATATTCTTGTGGAAGATTTTGGCAGGTTGAAAGATGAAGGAACTGAGTATCTCATGTATTAAAGTAGGATTCTCTTTTCCACTTAGAAATAATAGGCGAATAAAAAGTAACGTGTGCTATAGCCTCATGAGTGATTCTTAAAACAACTACTGTGATGGACGCCGTGAGAAACGAAGGCAAAAGTGAAGGGTGGAGGAATCGGCATAAGAGTGGACAGGAATAGATTAAGTACGTTGATGAGAAGACAAAACTCTCAGGAACACCACCTGTCCCACAACCTGCGCCACATACAGTTCTGACCTTACACACACACACACACACACACACACACACACACACACACACCTGCCTTGCACACTTACTCGGATACTTCACTCACCTGCACCCACACCTGCGTACACATTTGCACCACATACCTGCCCCACCCTCCCACACCCAAACAGACAGTTGTCCCGTACCTGACTAACACATCTGCTCGACAAAATCCCCCACACACCCGCCCTGCATATGCTCTACACTGGCCTTTCTCCTTCCCTACCACATCTTCCTTTCCAAACTTTCTTCACATCTCCCTCAAATCCTTTTACACACACACACACACACACACACACACACACACACACACACACACATCGACCTCACCACTCAAAATTACCTTCCAAATCTCCCCAGCACTTATTCCACACATACCATCACACCTCCCCGTCCACACCCCTACACTTTTTTTTTTTTTCTTAAGGGTGGTCAGTGGGAAGAGATGAGGTCTGGTCAAGGAGAGACACTTGGTGAAACAGCAAACAGTGTTAGTGTACAACTGTATGGTGTAGGTTACTTGTTGGTAGTGTTTAGTCTGAGTGTTTTTGTGGTCTTATTTCTATGCCTTTGCCTATTAGGTGTGTGTGTGTGTGTGTGTGTGTGTGTGTGTGTGTGTGTGTGTGTGTGTGTGTGTGTGTGTGAATTTACATTTTTGTGCGTTTAGGAAACAATTTCTATGCGAAGCTATTGATTTGTACGTGTATAGTTAAGGAAGATTACGGTATAGTGGAGGTTCTCTCAAAATTGTCAAGCCTCGAGGAAACTACGAACGTTCCATGCTTGTAGTTCTGTCAGTCCTTTGATGCTATTGTGGTTAACGTCATCAATGGTCTTGTGTTTCTCTCAGCTTAACGAACATCCTCTCGCAGCCGGGAATATGTGGGTTTACATTACACCTGACTCACACCTCCCCTACACCTGCACTGCACCAGCCTCGCACCGGCCCCTCACCACCTCCACACCTGCCCCACACCACCTCACATCTGTCCCACACCATCTCACACCTGTCCCACACCAACTCACACCTGTCCCACACCACTTCACACCTGTCCCATACCACTTCACATCTGTCCCACACCACCTCACACCTGTCCCATATCACCCCACACCGGTTCCACACCACTTCACACCTGTCCCACACCACCTCACACCTGTCCCACACCAACTCACACCTGTCCCACACTACCCCACAACTGTCCCACACCAACTCACACCTGTCCCACACCATCTATCACCTGTTCCACACCAGTTCCACGCTTACACCACACCGCTCCACACCAACCTATCCCCACCCCACATCACCCGCACATCACCCCTACATCATCCCACACCTGTTGCTCACCACATCAGACCTGCCCCACAAATACTCCTCTGCTCCACACGCACACACACACACACACACACACACACACACACACACACACACCTCCCCTTCCATATCTCTCTACGTCTGCTTCACAACTCTCCACACCTCCCCCACACCAACCTCTCCACATCTGCCCTCCGCTCAGTTTGACATCTGATCCCCCCTTTCCCCTCTCCCAGGAGCTTTCCCTGGAATGGTTTAGCGGGGAAGGGGAGTGAGAGGTGAGGTGAGAGGTGAGGGGAAATTGGATGATGGGAGGATGAGGTATATGGGAGGAGGAAGGATGCGATGAGGAGAGAGGGGGGAGTGAAGGACGGATGGGAGGGAGGAGGGAAGAATGGGGTGAGAAATGAGGGGAACTGAGAGAGAGAGAGAGAGAGAGAGAGAGAGAGAGAGAAATTGGATGATGGGAGGATGAGGTAGATGAGAGGGTGAAGTATGCGATGAGGAGAGAGGGGAGGTGAAGGAGGGAAGGAAGGGAGGAGGGAAGAATGAGGAGAAATGAGGAGAACTGAGAAAGAGAGAGAGGGAGAGAGAGAGAGAGAGAGAGAGAGAGAGAGAGAGAGAGAGAGAGAGAGAGAGAGAGATGAGCAGAGGAATGAGGGGAAGTGGAGAGAGAAGTAAAATGGGTTTGGATGAGGAGTGGAGGGGGGAGGAAAGGTGGGAGGGGGGGAATGGATGACGTTAGGAGTGAAGGTAAATGAGGCTGGGGGAGGTGAATGGAGGTAGGAGGGGGAGGGAGAGGAATAAGGTGAGTTGTGAGGGGAGGTGAAGGATGAGGTCAGAAGTGAGGGGAAATGAGGAGAGGGAAGGTCGAAGGGGACGAGGAGGAAGAGTGAAGGGGAAGCCTGACACTTTATTGGGGGATCATCAATAACTGATATAAATCTTTCTCCAGTTTTATTTTCATTAGTGGCCTACCAATTAGTATAAGCCAATCTGTTTGTGTGTTTGCTTCAGAGGGATAACCACAAATAACTTACCCCACACCCACACAGGGTTTTGGGAGTAAATATTTTTCTTATTTGTTCCCCACACTTGCACAGTAGGTAGTCATTCGCACGTGTATAAACTGCCGCTGATATTAATGTCACTCCATCATCTCGTCGAACGTTTATAAAAATTCCTCTATAAAATTCTGAAAAGCTTCGTGAATTACAAAGATAATAATTGCCAGTTTCGAAAGTCACTGCTCACTGTTTCGTTATATATCATTATAGCGCAAGAAGTTACAACCCTGGGCTCATCTAAACGCGAACCCAATGGACTGTAGGCCTTAGCTGCACCCCTCGGGCAACCACCATCATCCTTTCAGGGAAGAAGGAAGTTAATAAAGGATGTTTGCATAACCAGTCAGTGGAGCCGCCTGGTCATATCGGTGCCACCACGTGAAGGTATTTCCTTCCACTTCCAGTTTACCACAATGAAATGAACAAATATTTTCTTCCCCAATTGTACACCAGTTCCACATTTAAAGAAATTTACAAGTTACATATAACGTTCCTTGTTTATGCTTTTGTTTTTACTAAAACACAAAAGCCACCACACTCTTCCAAACCAAACTTAAATGTGCATTAAAATTAAGAACTAAAAGAAATAAATTTCTGAGAACAGTGAGCTGCTATAATGATTTGTTACCATACAAAACAAGTAATATCCTTTGTATATATGTGCTCTTACATTTATAGAGATGTACACATATTGGAAGCTTATTAGTTGGTGTGTGATGCCAATAACTTACATAATCACACACACACACACACACGCGCATTCAGGTGATAGAATGGATACAACAGAAGGCTGAAGGACTGTCTGGTCGCAGGTTCGATCCTGACTGTTGCCCGGAGCAGTTTGTATATCTCATTTCGAAATAACCTTGTTCACTGCTCTTCCCTCCACTCTCTCTCTCTCTCTCTCTCTCTCTCTCTCTCTCTCTGTCTCCAATAAAAATCAATCACCGTCATCCCTTGATTTCAGACTCAATAGGTCAAGATATTAAACAGACAAGTGGCTTTGCTTCTTGCTTAACCCCGCATTCCACTCACTTTTCTGGCTGGATGTCTAGCTGTCGGTCGCCTTCCTGCTGTATATCTGTCTATCTCCTATCTATCGTTACTTCTTTCTGCTGTCTTTCTTCCTGTATATTCTGCTATCTGTATGCTGTCTGTCTGTTTGTCGTCTTTCTGTTGACCTATCTGCTTGTCCGTCTGGCTGTTATATGTCTGCTTATATTTCGGCTGTCTGTGCGTCGCTGTCCATCAGACGTTTTTCTGTTAATCTTTTCCGTCGATCACTCTCTCTCCATTAAACTGGTTATCTTTCTGTTGTATGTCTGTCAGTGCACATGTAAGAATGAGATCCATACAACAGATAGGTCCTGAAGTTGTGGTCTCTCATAAGTGCCTCTATCTGTGGGCCGCTGAGTATTCCTTCTTTCAGCTTAGTTTCAGTGATGCCTGGGAATTTGCTTGCGACATATCCGAATGCTTCAGTGTTTTTTCTTCCCATTGTCTTCACGAACTGCTTCATTAAGCCGAGTTTTAAATGACGCGGAGGAAGAAGAATGTCTCCGAGAGCAACAAAGGGCTCATTCGCGATGTTCGAAGTTCCTGGCTCGTATGTTTGTCTAAGTAGCCATGTCGACTGCACATAGTGCTTGGAAGTTGCACAGCTATCCCAGAGGCATAAGAAACAACAGTGTTTTGTGAGGTCTGATTGCAGACCCATCATCAAACCTATCACTTTCAAGTCTCCATACAACTTCCATTTGTATTCCTCAATGTTTTATGGCATCTAAAAGGGCCGCAATGTTTTCATAGCACTCTTTCATGTGCAATACCGCCTTCAAGCTTTTCTTCGATGAATCAATGAATAAACGCCATTGAGAAGGATCGTGCTCCTGTGAAAGGCGGCGGAACAATCCATCAATGTCGTTGCAAAATCGTAGTGGTCCATCAACAGAAAAATATGAAGAAAGATCTTCATTTCGTTTTCTGAAGTATGTTACTCGAACATCTTTCTTGAACAGACATTTTTTTTTCAAACGAGATGCCAAAAGTTCAGCCTTGTCCTTCGGTATTCCCAAATCTCGAACTATACTCAATTTCACGGAGTCTGACGCACTGGTTTTGCCAGCTGAGGACAGGTGGATTTGGTAACAGTGCGCGAAGCTTTTGGGCGGTGAATAGTCAGTTTCCACTGTGTTTGAACGTACACCAAATTGACTTTGTATTCCTACCAAGGCACCTAATTTATTTATAAGATACCGGATTATAGAGATACAAAATAAGGCAATGATATCTTTAATGATAAATATGTGCCTTTTAAATTACTAGAGATAAACCTGAACTACACTAATAACAGAACTAAGTAAAGTCGCAACTGGACGCATACGGACAACAGTCAACGACTGATTTAAATTCATTTCATTTTTTGATTTCGTTCACACTGCACGCTGTTTTATTATAGCAGCATAGATCAACTATTATTTTCTCATGGGGTCTGCTTTTATCTTGCTTGCCTTTCTTCCACCATTAATAAAAATTCAGTTCATTCTACTGTGATGTAATCCATTACTTCCCCGCCTCCTCTCTGTCGAGGGGTCAGAGAAACATCATCTTTGAGGAAAGGGTTAATGGTGGCCCGGGATAGGGTCTCTGTCTGTCTGTCTGTATGCCTATCTCTTATGATACTTATGAAAATATTAGAAAAATCAAACACCAAACTTATTAATGTTGAAAAATAATTTTACTGAATCTGATTATGAATACAAACATGTAGCTTTTTAAAGCTACTGTTACCTATAAAGATAATGAAAATGTGTATGTACACTATATATATTGAGAAAGCATGTATTGGCCTCGAGTGTGTGTGTGTGTGTGTGTGTGTGTGTGTGTGTGTGTGTGTGTGTGTGTGTGTGTGTGTGTGTGTGTGCTTACACAAATCCAAATTATTAGAAGCTAAGCTAACTGTATCTAGGATAAGGATGAGGAAGATGTGCAGATTGGCCTGGGAGGAAGGTAGAATCCCGGAGGATTGGAAGTCAGGTATAATTATTCCCTTGTACAAAGGAAAAGGGGAAAAAGAAGTGTGTGGTAACCAAAGGGCAATTTGTCTTCTTAGTATAATAGGAAAAGTGTATGGTAGGATACTTATTGACAGAGTTAGAGAAAGAACAGAGAAATTAGTTGGAGAAGAACAGGGAGGCTTTAGGAAGGGAAGAGGTTGTGTAGATCAGATATTCATTCTCAGATCTTTAGTGGAAAAGTTTCTAGAGAAGGGAAAGAAGTTGTATGCGGCATTCATGGATTTGGAGAAAGCATATGACAGGGTGGATAGACAAGGATAGTGGAAAGTGTTAAGAATATATGGAGTAGATGGAAAGTTGTTGAATGCTGTGAAAAGTATGTACGATGGTGCGAAGGCTGCAGTGCGTGTGGATGGTGAACTAAGTGAATTTTTCTCTTTGAAAGTTGGGTTGAAACAGGGATGTGTCATGTCTCCATGATTGTTCAATCTGTACATGGATGGGGTAATAAAAGAGGTACAAGGTAGGGTAGTGGATGTTGGAGTGGCCATGGTGAGAGAGGATAGTGTTTGGAAACTCCCTGTACTGTTGTTTGCAGATGATACTGTGTTGTTGTGTGAAGACGAAGGAGAGCTGCAAGGCTTGGTGGATGAGTTTGGGAGAGTGTGTAAGAAACGGAATCTAAAGGTGAATGTAGGGAAGAGTAAAGTGGTCTTTGAGAGAGGTGAAGTCAGTGAATGTACAGCGAGGTTGGATGGTGAGAAATTGGAAAATGTGAGTACGTTTAAGTACTTGGGTAGTGTGATGAGTAAGGATGGAGGTTTGGAGGGTGAAGTGCTTGAAAGGGTACAGCAGGGAAGAAAGGTTGCTGGTTCTTTGAAAGCAGTGATAAGAAACAGGGAAGTGAGCATGGAAGTGAAAAAGTTACTACATGACAGTATTGTGATACCAACTCTAACGTATGGAAGTGAAGCTTGGACGTTGTTGGAAGGACACAAGTCAAGAGTGAGAGCAGTGGAAATGAGTTATTTAAGAGGAGCCTGTGGAGTCACATGGAGAGACAGGCTGACGAATGAGGATATAAAGGAGCGTTGTGGTGTTGATGTGGATGTGATAGGAAGCGTTATGAGGAACACACTGAGGTGGTTTGGCCATGTGGAGAGGATGGAGAGTGAAAGACTGACGAAGAGAGTGTATGTGAGTGAGGTGGAGGGGGAAAGAGGGAGGGGGTGGCCGAGGATGAGATGGAGGGATGGGGTGGAGAGGTATATGAGAGAGGGGGGTGTGAGCTGGGAGCAGGGGAGTGAAATGGCGGGGGACAGGGCGACTTGGAGGCGATTTGTTTGTGGCCACCCCAAACGGGATTGAGGCGTCTGGCAATAGATAGATAGATAGATGTAGACTGTAGACTGTGACACTGTGTAGTAGTAGTGGGAAAAACGTTCGAGCCTTCACAGGACCTCGGGACCACCCTGCTATGAACGTCTGACTTCCAGCCACAGTCTCTGTGTCCGTATGCATCCAGTTTCGACTTTACTTAGTTTTGTTATCAGTGTCATTTAGGTTTATCTCTAGTAATTTAAACACCACATATTTACCATTAAAGATATCATTGCTTTAATTTGTATCTCTATAATCCGGTATCTTACAAATAAATGAGGTGCCTTGGTAGGAATACAAAGTCAATTTGGTGCACGTTCAAACACAAGGGAAACTGATCACCGCCTGGAAGCTTAGCGCAGTGTTACCAAATCCACCTGTCCTCAGCTGGCAAAATCAGAGTATCAGACTCCGTGAAACCGAGTAAGTCATTCAGCTCTCTTATAGAGAACTGTTCAAATGTGTTTTCATTGTCGGCTAAAAACTCTTCATCCTCAGCTGCTTCTTCTGACTCAGTTGGGGCTACATCTTCGTCCTCATCGTCACTACTGGCAATACCATTTTCTGGTGGTGCTGGAATGGGAAGATCTTCATCGTTGTGCGGCACTGGTCTTATAGCGGATTCTAAACTGGAGTAAGCAATCTTGTGCTTGTTCTTAACAGAAAAGCAGGATTTGTTGACCCTGTGGAAGTAATAACCTGGAGCATGATTTTTCGGCTCCCTCCATATCATAGGAACGGCGAATGGCATTGCCTTTTTTCTCTTACTCAGCCAATCTCTTAGTCCATTCGAACAAGCTGTACAAATTACATGCAGTGCCCATTTTCTGTCTTGATCTCCCAGAGCACAGCCGATGTACAGATGCTAGAGCTTCTTGATATCGTTCGTGATGTTGCGTTGCTGTCCCTTGGGGGTTCGCTCGTTCGTTCGTTCAAAGATTCCCTGCACTTATAGTGCAGGCCGGGCCATACATTAGCCCGGTCAGTGGGGTATGGGCTGGTTAAAAAACAGTAAGGGGGGAGGACAGGACCTGGGGATTGCCCAGCACACACGTCCTGTCTCCTGGTTGGCTTTGTGGTGTGTGTGCGTTGGGGGTGAACGAACCACAGACAGCAGTAACAATCGCATTGCCTTGACATTTCAACCGATTCATTAAACAATAACAGCTGCAAAAAGGCATAAGCAGTGTTAAGAACAGGAGTATATGTGAATATTGTTATATACCGTTTCAATATGAAGGTTATCACTCATCGTAAAAAGTAGACGTGTTAGGAAAAAACAGGTGAGATTTTCGGAATCAGCACCTGAAAATGTATCAAGAGCACCACAAAAATTTCATGATGATTTTTTACTGTTGTAAGACAGAAGCGAATGTCTATCTATTGCCAGACACCTCAATCCCGTAAGAGGTGGCCACAATAAAATAGCCTCCATGTCGCCCTGTCCAACGCCATTTCACTGTCCTGCTCCCAGCTTACACCCCTCTCTCTCATATACCTCTCCATTCCATCCCTCCATCTCATCCTCGGCCTCCCCCTCCCTCTCCCCCTCCACCTCATTCGCATAAGCTCTCCTCGTTACTTTCTCGCTCTCCATCCTCTTCACATGGCCAAACCACCTCATTGTATTTCTCCTAAAGCTTTCTATCACATCCACATTAACACCAGAACGCTCCTTCACCTCCTCATTTGTCTGTCTCTCCATGTAACTCCATATGCTCCTATCAAATAACTCATTTCCACTGCTCTCACTCTTGACTTGTGTCCTTCCAACACGGTCCAAGCCTCACTTCCCTGCGTCAGAGTTGGTATCACAATACCGTCATGCAGCAACTTATTTATTTCCATACGCACTTCCCTGTTCCTTATCACTGCTTTCAAACAACCAGCAACCTTTCTTTCCTGTTGTACCCTTTCAAGCACTTCACCCTCTAAACTTCCATCCTTACTCATCACAGTACCCAAGTACTTAAACGCACTCACATATTCCATTTCCTCCTCATCCAGCCTCACTGTACATTCGGCGACTTCCTTTCTCTCTATGACCATAACTTTGCTCTTCCCTACATTCACTTTAGATTCCGTTTCTTACACACTCTCCCAAACTCATTCATCAAACCTTGCACTTCCCCTTCTTTACCTAACAATGCAGTATCATCTGCAAACAACAGTACAGGGAGTTTCCAAACACTGCCCTCTCTCATTAGGGTCGTTCCAACATCCACTGCCCTACCTTGTACCTCTTTTCTAACCCCATCCACATATAGATTGAAGAACCACAGGTACATGACACATCCCTGTTTCAATAAAACATTCAAAGACAAAAAAATAACTCAGTTCACTATCCACACGCACTGCTGCCTTAACACTCTCATACATACTCTTCACGGCATTCAGGAACTTCCCATTTACTTCATATATCCTTAATACTTTCCACATTTCTTGTCTATCCACCCTGTCATATCTATCCCTATCTATCTATTGCCAGACGCCTCAATCCCGTTAGGGGTGGCCACAAACAAATTGCCTCCAAGTCGCCCTGTCCCCCGCCATTTCACTGCCCTGCTCCCAACTCACAACCCCCTCTCTCATATACCTCTCCACCCCATCCCTCCATCTCATCCTCGGCCTCCCCCTCCCTCTTCCCCCCTCCACCTCACTCACATACACTCTCTTCGTCAGTCTTTCACCCTCCATCCTCTCCACATGGCCAAACCACCTCAGTGTGTTCCTCACAACGCTTCCTATCACATCCACATCAACACCACAACGCTCCTTTATATCCTCATTCGTCAGCCTGTCTCTCCATGTGACTCCATAGACTCCTCTTAAATAACTCATTTCCACTGCTCTCACTCTTGACTTGTGTTCTTCCAACAACGTCCAAGCTTCACTTCCGTACGTTAGGGCTGGTATCACAATACTGTCATGTAGTAACTTTTTCACTTCCATGCTCACTTCCCTATTTCTTATCACTGCTTTCAAAGAACCAGCAACCTTTCTTTCCTGCTGTACCCTTTCAAGCACTTCACCCTCCAAACCTCCATCCTTACTCATCACACTACTCAAGTACTTAAACGTACTCACATTTTCCAATTCCTCACCATCCAACCTCGCTGTACATTCACTGACTTCACCTCTCTCAAAGACCATCACTTTACTCTTCCCTACATTCACCTTTAGATTCCGTTTCATACACACTCTCCCAAACTCATCCACCAAGCCTTGCAGCTCCCCTTCGTCTTCACACAACAACACAGTATCATCTGCAAACAACAGTACAGGGAGTTTCCAAACATTATCCTCTCTCACCATGGCCACTCCAACATCCACTACCCTACCTTGTACCTCTTTTATTACCCCATCCATGCACAGATTGAACAACCATGGAGACATGACACATCTCTGTTTCAACCCAACATTCAAAGAGAAAAATTCACTTAGTTCACCATCCACACGCACTGCAGCCTTCGCACCATCGTACATACTCTTCACAGCATTCAGTAACTTCCCATCTACTCCATATATTCTTAACACTTTCCACAATCCTTGTCTATCCACCCTGTCATATGCTTTCTCCAAATCCATGAAAGCCGCATACAACTTCTTTCCCTTCTCTAGAAACTTTTCCACTACAGATCTAAGAATGAATATCTGATCTACACAACCTCTTCCTTTCCTAAAGCCTCCCTGTTCTTCTCCAACTAATTTCTCTGTTCTTTCTCTAACTCTGTCAATAAGTATCCTACCATACACTTTTCCTATTATACTAAAAAGACAAATGCCCCTATGATTACCACACACTTCTTTTTCCCCTTTTCCTTTGTACAAGGGAATAATGATACCTGACTTCCAATCCTCCGGGACTCTACCTTCCTCCCAGGCCAATCTGCACATCTTCCACATCCATTCTACTACTATCTCTCCCCCATGCTTCAGCATTTCACCACACACCCCATCAATTCCTGGGGCTTTCCCCGATTTAACTTTCTTCATTGCTTCCACAACTTCTATCCTACTGATTTCTTCCTGTCTTCTCACCTCTCTCCTTCTCCCAGCCATTCCCCAGCCACTTATACTCGCATTACTTCCATCCTCCACGTTCAACAATTCCTTAAAGTGTTCTCTCCATCTGCTCACTTTTTCTCCCTTCTCCACTAGTAATCTACCATTTTTATCTTTCACTCCCCTGCTAACTTCACTTCCACCCTGTCTTACTCTTTTCACCTCTTTCCAGAGCATTTTCTTACAGTCCCTCCACTTTACACTCAAATTCCTTCCAAATTCCTCATCCACTCTCTTCTTAGTCTCTCTTACTAATCTTTTCACCTCTCTCTTTCTTTCTACATATAACTCTCTCTTCCGCCTCTCAACTTCTTCCACGCCCCTGTTTCTCATCCATTCATTGTATGCTTTCTTCTTTTGTGCCACAGCCTGTTTCACCTCTTCAGTCCACCACACTGTTCCTTGCACCCCCCTCCGTCTTCTCTTCCTTCCACACACGACATCACATGCTGCACATATTTCTTCTGTAAATATCCTACACACACCTTCCACGTCTCCCATCTGCTCCAATTCATATTTGCCCAATCGTTCCTCCACTTCTCTCTTATACTCTGCCTTTTTCTCATCCTCTTGTAACCTTTCCACTCTCCTTGCAACTACTCCTTCCTCTCGTCTTTCCCTTCTTCTATTCCTCCATCTTACTTGAATTCTAATTCTGGCCACCACCAAGTAGTGGTCAGAAAGTCCCTGTCATATGCTTTCTCCAAATCCATGAGGGCCGTATACAACTTCTCTCCCTTCTCTAGAAACTTTTCTACTAAAGACCGAAGAATGAATATCTGATCTACACAACCTCTTCCCTTCCTAAAACTTCCCTGTTTCTCCAACTAGTTCCTCTGTTATTTCCCTAACTCTGTCAATAAGTATCCTACCATATGCTTTTCCTATTACACTAAGAAGACAAATGTTCCTATGATTACCATACATTTCTTTTTGCCCTTTTCCTTTGTTCAGGGGAATAATTATACATGACATCCAAACCTCCGGGACTCTACCTTCCTCCCAGGTCAGTCTGCACATCTTCCATATCCATTCTACTACTATCTCTCCTCCATGCTTCAGCATTTCACCACACACTCCATCAATTCACCAAGCACTCCATCAGTTCAGCACGCACTCCATCAATTCACAACGCACTCCATCAATTCCTGGTGCTTTCCCCATTTTGACTTTCTTCATTACTTCCACTACTCCCATCCTACAAATTTCTTCCTCTCCTCACACCTACCTCCTTCTCCCAGCCACTCCCCAGCCACTTAAACTCACTTTACTTTCCTTTTCTATGTTCTCTACCTTCTCTTAAAGTGTCCTCTCCATCTTCTTACTTTTTTTCCCTTCTCCACTAACACTTTACCATTTTTATCTTTCACTCCCCGACTTAGTTCTTTATCACCCTGTCTAACTCTGTTTACCTCTTTCCATAACATTTTCTTAAATTCCCTCCAACTCAAATTCCTTCCAAATTTTTCATCCACTCTCTTCTTACTCTCTCTTACTAATCTTTTCACCTTTCCATTCCTCTCTACATATAACTCTCTCTTCCGTCTCTCAATTTCCTCCACGTCCCTGTTTCTCATTTACTCATTATATGCTTTCTTTATTTGCGCCACAGCCTGTCTCACCTCTTCATTCCACCATGCTGTTCCTTGGACCCCCTTTCGTCTTCTCTTCACCCCACACACCATTTCACATGCTGCACATATTTCTTCTGTGAAAATCTTGCACGTATCTTCCAGCTCCCCCATCTGCTTCAGATAGTATTTACCCAATCGCTCCTCCATTTCCCTCGTATATTCTGTTTTTTTTTTTTTCCATCCTCTTGCAATCTTTCTACCCTCCTTGTATATATTATTTCCTCCTGTCCTTCCTTTCTCCTACTCCACATGGAGAGAGTGAATACATACAGGGTGGTGAAACAGGTGCAGTGTATGATGAGTGAGTCTGAATGTGGTAGGCCAGGAATACGAATGGACTGTATATTGAGGTGTGATAATCGCAAGATATAGAAGATGCTGAGGCAAAGGGGCTGAGTTTGTTGGATGAAACATACGACAAACATACTAGAATTGGGTTTGTAACCCCTTTTATAATTTGACAGTCAAAGGAATTGCTCCTTCTGACAGGTGTATGCGAAGAGTATTAAATATAGGTTACATACCATATTTGATGGAAGATACGCTTCTAAGGTGGGGCAAGGATTTTGATGGCTTAAATAAAATGTGTGAATGGTTGAGTAGACCTTTGCATCGAGCATGCCGTTGACGGCTGAGCCACCTTTATGATACTTCCTTGCTTCTAGATTCTGTCTCACCTATTCTTTATGTGGGAATAAAGGTATGGATGATGATGATCCGTATAATGATGAGGTTTTGCCGTACTTTTATGAAAGTCAGTAGTATTAAAGTAATTAAGCTTTATCATTATTATTTTTTATTATTATATTTACTGTTATTATTATTTACTATTTTTATCCATATTATTCTTATTTTCATTATTCTTATTACTATTACTATTATTATTATTTTTATTATTATTACCATTATATTCAATTTTTATTGTTGTTGTTGCTGTAATTATCATTTTTATTTATTCTATTATCATTATGGTCGTAATAGCGGCTGCGGCAGCAACAGCAGCAGCAGGAGCAGTAGTAGTAGTAGTAATAGTAGTAGTAGTAGTAGTACGACTACTGCTACTACTACTACTACTTCTTTCTCACAAAAATAAACAGATTTTGAGACTCACTCAAGAGCACAACCTTTTTTTTTTTTTTTCCCTCATAAGTTTCATGTGTAATGATCTTCATCTCAGCACCATTATCATTCTTTTTCTGCATCTGTGCACAGTGGTTGAAGCAGAGTTTGTAGGATATCCGACCTCGGAATGTGTGTGTGTGTGTGTGTGTGTGTGTGTGTGTGTGTGTGTGTGTGAGAGAGAGAGAGAGAGAGAGAGAGAGAGAGAGAGAGAGCGCACATCGGGTCTTCAGAAAATATAGGAGGAAAAATATGGAAATCCCTTCAACCCGATATATTGCCATCTCATGTCCCCTCACTCGTTTTTCTCCTGTCTCTCCTCTCTTTTGCCTCCCTCTTCCTTCTCTCCTTTTCCTCCCTTATTTTTCCCTCGCTTACATTTCCTCCTCCGTTTCTCTCTCCTCCTCCATTCACTGTTCTTTCTCAGCCTCCTTCTCCTCCTCCTTCTTCTGACTCCCTCCTCCTCTTCTTCCTCCTCCTCCTCCTCCTCCTCTTCTTCTTCCTCCTCCTCCTCCTTTTTGCTTGTCTTTTTCTATGCCTCTCCTTCCTGTTTATTTTTCCTTTTCTCCTGGCCCTCTCGCTATTTCCTCTTGGTCTTCCTCTTCCTCTTCCCCTTCTCTTCTTTCCCCTGCTCCAACTTCCTGTTCCTTCTTTGTCATCTCCTCCTTATTCTCCTTTTCCCTGTATTCTTTTCACTCTTGTCTCCTATTCCTCCTTTTTTCTGCTTCTCTTCATAGCTGCCCCCGTGTTCTCTCTCTCTCTCTCTCTCTCTCTCTCTCTCTTTCTATCTATCTATCTATCTATCTCTCTTTCTCTCTCTCTCTCAAGATAATTACCCACTTATCAGCTTCATCTTCATTTGCACATAATTAGACCCTTCATTAAGAACCGCCTTTTGTGAGCTGTGTGTGTGTGTGTGTGTGTGTGTGTGAGTGTGTGTGTTGTGTATGGGGGGGGTATTTCTGTAATTACCCAGCAGCCACATCCCCCACCACACACCACCCTCCCTCATATGCAGGGTCGTCCATATATAAGGCTCTTCTTCCACTCTACCAGCAATTTTTTTGTGTGCTGCGGGGACGGCTCAGTCAGCGTTATCAGTGCCCATCCTGCATCATTTACTCATTTCCTATTCCCACGCCACATTTCCTATTTTCATCATTTACTCATTTCCAAATCCACACCCTCAGCAGTAGACTGAGCCGTTCTTGCTGCATATAAAATAAAGCCACTTGAGTTTCTAGTGAAAAGCTCTTAATGAACCATTCTTTTCTTCACCTGTCCATTCACTCGGCCAACCTTCTCTTCTTTTCTCACACATTCCTCGCTAGTAAGCCTTCTATAAAGTACTTAACTCCTACATCCTGAGGACTTTCTTTTGCTATTTTTATGGTCTCCGGACGAACGTATTCACCTTAGGAGACTTACCTAACTGTCTGGTTTAGATGTAACATTTCCTGTCACTTTTGCACCAGAGGTCTTTGTTGTGAAAAATAAATTAGACTGAAAGCAGCCTGACAAAAATTCCTCAGGCTAAAGGACCTGATGCCTAACCACATCCGAATTGTACATAAAATATAAAAGTATTTATCCTCATAGGCTCAATGGTATGGAACTTGGACAATGAATATCCTCTTTCCTCCCCTCCCTATCTCCTTCTTACTCCTCATTCTTTTCCCTCCCCTTCCGTCTCGTTTTCTTAGTATTCTCCCCCTCTGTCTCCTTCTCCTCTGCCCCCAGTCTCCTCCCTCTCCTCCCTCTCACATCTCCTCCGTCACCTCGTTTCCTCCTTTCCCTTCTCCTTTCTCGCCTCCTGTCTTCTCCCTATCCTCTTCCCTATCCCTCCTATTTTCCCACTCCCGTCTACTCCTGCTCCTTCCCGTCATCCTTCTCTTCCTCATCCTACAACTTTCCTCCGTCTCCTCTCCTTCTTCCTCTCGCCCTGCTTCTTTGTCCTCCTTTCCCCTCTATTCCAGGGCGTATACTCACATTCTGAGAGAGTGAGTTGTGCTGAGGACACCCACAGAGGATAGGAAAATGCTTTGTAACTATTAATAATGTAATTATTTCTGGTGGGAAATTAACTGTTGTAGTCTCTAACCATGAAATGTTGTGGCAGGTGTTTTACAGCAGCACGACACACCTTACAATTACCAGTATCATGATGTGGCACCGGAGGGAGTGTGAGGATAAGAGGACACCGACGAAAAATAGGCCCATGGAGGGTGAGCGTTCTTGCAACACATTCTTGCAACATCTTACGGACAGTGTTCCAGTGCGTCCTGACAAGTTGTTTGTACAATGTTATGTACAGATCCCATTTGAAACAGTTTTCTATTTTCGAAACTAATCTTACTGCCTAAAACTTAGCTGGAACTGCGTGTGGCCAGTTTATTACATTGTCCTCTCCTTCTTTTTTTTTTTTTTAATTTGGTAATAAAACTCAGAATTTGCAATGCGGATTCGATATTATCAAGAGAGTTGGTAACCCGTTGCCACAACCCTGCTCTGCTCTCAGTAGCTGACAAGTCCCGGAAGACAGAGAGTATACTGGCTCTCAGTATTATGCCATTTTTGAGATTCTCTGCGCATATATGGATTTCACTTCAAATCATATTATTCTTCAGCTCGGGGTCTGTTTACAAATGCAGTTTTTTTTATGCGTCATAATTCATATGGCACACTTGGCAATTCCATGTGCGTGCTAAGCTATGTACAGGAATACAGGGGATAGATAATGTAATTATACTGATTATTCCTATTCCAAATTATTAGGTGGAGCACAACAGCACACACCGTGAGAGTAAGAACCATACACCTCTGCTCCTTCCCTCCATTTGCAATATTCATTGATCAACTTAAAAGTCCATAGTTTCAGTGGTATTATCTGGGGGGATGTGAGAGAGAGAGAGAGAGAGAGAGAGAGAGAGAGAGAGAGAGAGAGAGAGAGAGAGAGAGAGAGAGGTGTAATAAGTGGAAAAGATTCAGTCAGGGTAATGTTACAAACGGAGTGTGGTAAGGTTCAGCACTGATTCTTGTCCTGCATCTAATTTATATAAATATTACTGACGATATTCGCGTTACAGGGTTTCAGTATTTGTTGACCGTGAACAATACAGTATTAGTGCACATCTTTCTTTAACCCCACCCCCCTGTCTCTCTCTCTCTCTCTCTCTCTTTCTCCTTGGATATGTGCATATGTATTTTTGTAGGTATGGACATTTATATGTGTACGTACATATGTATGTATGTACGGTATGTATGGGAATATATTAAGCCTGTGTGCATGAGGATACATTTATGTGTAATGTTCTAAGTATGTGTATTGTCTCTGTGAACAAGTACTCACGTATACCAAACGCATGCATGAATATATTGGCCACATGTTTTGGTAGTACCTGTGTATAAGGAAACATCAGTATACTCAGTATGCTAGTAAAATGAAGCAGTATATATATATATATATATATATATATATATATATATATATATATATATATATATATATATATATATATATACACACGAGTATACGTGCACCTCCCTTTATATAGTGTCTATTGTACTGGGGTGTGTTTCTGCGCATGTATGCATGTGTGTAACAACAAATATTATCATTATTAAGGTTACCGAACAGAAGTTCATTTGTCTGAGCATAATATCCAGTTAACGATAATATTCTGCAGTAACAGGCAGAGAGAGAGAGAGAGAGAGAGAGAGAGAGAGACTAAATAACTAGAAAACGTATGAATGAAAGCAAGAAAAAAAAAAGAGTATAGCAATATGAACTGGAATAAAACTGAGATGGAGAGAACTGAGGGAAAAATAGTTTATATAAAAGATTTAATCTATTATCCATCAGTTCCCAAAGGTGCCACGTTTTCTTTTCTCTCCCTTTTTTTTTCTTTTTTTGGTCCCCATAATTCAACCTACAGAAAATGTGTCGGACAGCAACTATCAGGTTTATAACTTCTAATCATCTCAGTTAGTAAACACTTAGGCAGTTGCAACCTTCCATCTGACCAAGCACATGCCCTCCCCACCTCCCTGCACACCTAACCAAGCGCATAACGGCCCTCACCCCCCCCCCAACCTATTCTTTTAAAGGTGGGCGTAAGAAAAGCGCCGTGAGGACACACAACCTTGGCGCTTCAGATTCCTTATGCAGATTGCATTGAAATTTCCGGATTTTTGTTTTCCTGAAAAAAAATAATAATAATACCGGTAATAATAATACTTATAACACAGCATTCTACGTATCAAAAGGCACAAGTTCATATACGATACTTCTCTATTTGAAATTTCATGACTTTATAGTGAATTCTTTCTGAGTTCTGGCCCTGAAACGATCTCTCTACACCCGGCCAGCCGCCTTGCCGTCCATCTCAAAGGACTCTTATTGATCCCAGTGATAACAACACCCTCCTCTGACTTTGTTAGTTTGGGGGTAAAAAATATGTTACAAAATTGTTTTAAAAGTCTCTCTCTCTCTCTCTCTCTCTCAATTTCTTATCGGTAGGCTTTTGTTTACCCTCCACCTGACAAAATCAGAGGAAGGTGTTGTTATCACTGAGATCAGTAGGTCTCCATCCGTAGAGTTGGGCGGCAGGGCAGCTGGCCGGGTAAAGAGATTTTGTTTCTGGGCCAGAACTCTGAAGTATTCACTATAGAGTGATGTGTCTTATAGTGAAATGGTGTCTTTTGAGAGGTAGAATGCTGTGTCTTAAGCAATTCTTTTTTTTAATGAAAAAGAAAAAAAAATAGAGATATCAATGCAAAGGGCGCAAGGAATCTGAAGGGCCAAGGTTACCCATCCTCAAGGCGTTCTCCTTATGCCCACCTTTAAACGAAAAGATTGGGTGGGGGGGATGAGGTCCGTTATGCACTTGGTTAGGTGTGCAGGGAGGTGGGGTTGTGTGCTTGGCTAGGTGGAAGGTTGCAGCATCGTAGTATTGCTTTTTTTTTTTTTTTTCCATACTCCTAATTAATGACATTAGTTAATGAGTTCCACACCAACTTATACTACTAATTGACCAAGGCTAAATGCAAGCAGTGGGAGAAGCAATACACACTCCATTACTTTAATCTTAAACTAAACCCTTGTCTCTGTGGATGGAACATTGTGGATCGGAAAATTAAGGGCTTGAATTGGCGAAATTAGATGAGTGGCAACCTCCTGATACGAAACACACACACACACACACACACACACACACACACACACACACACACACACACACACACACACACACACACACACACACACACACACACAGACTTTGATAAACAGACCAACAGATAGATTAAAAAAAAGAATCAGAGTCTAATTTTCGCATCAAAACGCTTGATAAAATGAAAATTTTAAGAACAGTTTTTAATAAATAACTTCCTGGACGACAACAAACTAGTGTTTTTGGCACTCGGTGTCATATCATATGAAAGAGGCACTACATCAGGTGAATCGGTGGTGGATGCCCACACCTAGCTAGGTAAAGCTAAATCGGTAAAATGAAAAATAGTGATTTTTTTTTTCTCCATCTTAAATAATTAAGCGAGAAAATAATTACTGATGTGCCTTGATGTGCGGCAGAAACAGTTTAATGGTACAGGCTGAGTTGACTCTATTGTGACTCGCTCCTATAAAAAAAGACCAAGGTTAGACAACGGTCAGCTCTCTCCACTGTAATATCACTTACCCTTTTTAATGTATAGATGTATATGCTTCAGGGCAAGGATTCGTGTGGATCCACAGCATAGAGATCTTTAGCCTCTTCAAGCAGGCTATGTCTTTTACATTTTTGTTTTTTTTACTCTCTTCACTTAAACTAGGCGTAAAAATGCCGTCTCTTCATCTTGAATGCTCAGCTATAAGAAGAGACTAAAGCTAGAGTATGGCGCTAGTCGTGAGAAAGAGCTGTGGACAGGATGCAGTGCCGTAGTAGTGTCTTATTCTGCCACTGATCTACTGGAAATAGGCTACAGAAGGATGAAAATCTCCGGCAAGTAAAAGGGAAAAAAAATATATGTTAGATATATTCAGTATAAGAATCCACTTCGTAATAAAATAAATAAATACTGAATCTAACCCCTCCAGTTCGAATTGTTTGTCTTACACTAAATAAAATCGCCAGGTATGACAAGAGTAAAATCTAACCCATCGAATGTGTGTGTGTGTGTGTGTGTGTGTGTGTGTGTGTGTGTGTGTGTGTGTGTGTGTGTGTGTGTTTCCAATTTGGAGGGGGTAAATATAGCCTTAATAAACCACTTCACTACTACATATGTTTCTAAAGTTGAATAAAATCTGTAGCAATAACAAACTACCACGGACGTCACCCGGATGGAAGGAATAAACTATACTCCTTTTACCTTAGCTTGGCCCAGAATTTCGTCTCCTTTGAACTTATAGTGTTCAATAACAAAACGCAGCGTTTTTTACATCCTTTCTACATCGCTTCTTCGTGACTAGCACCACATTCTAGCGTTAATCTATTGTTACAAGTAAGCGTTCATGATAGAGATGTGGTAATTTTAGTCCAGGATAATATAAAACTAGCAGAGATCATTAGACTGAAGGAATAAAGAAGAGTATGCCAATCACTAAGCTACTCCCTTCACATTCACCCAGGCAGAGCAGTACTGTAGCTTCATCTTCCCTGGCTCATATGACTTACTCACAGCTGAATATAATAGTCTTGCGTTAGCTGGAATAAAAGCATGTAAACCTCCAAACCTCTCCTATGATTCGCTCTCAGCTGAATCAAATTGTCTAGTGTCAGCTGGAAGACGGGAGTGTGTAAAGCATGACGCTCGTCCACTCATTACTCAGACAGTGTAGAATCGTCACTTCATCCTGCTCCTCGTTAATCACTTCACGTATTTTACATTCCCGTATGGCTACCCACAGACCATTTTATTAACATTTCCTGATACTTTCTGAAATGGATGAGTTAGAGACATCCTTCATTTACCCATTCAATACCAGAGGTCTTACTTAGGTTGAATATAACTGTTTGAGCATTGTTCGTAATAAATATATATATATATAAGTGGGCTCGCACAGTGCGCGATAGATTGGGCGGTCCACGACCTCGTGCACTGGGAATACATAATCTTATGGGAATAATTACATATGGGCGGTACCCCCTCATACCTGGACATTTTTTGGCCCTTAGAGACATAATAAAGGTCATATTTTTCAGACATTGTACTAAAGCTATAGCTACAATAACAAAAATATGGGTAGTCACTTTAACAACAGTAGACAACAGGCCTGATGACCTTAAATAACAGGGGTTCCAAGGCGCGGAAACACTTACAGCGCCGCACTGCCCACCGCACCTCCCACCGCACCAACACTTCCCTCCACAGACTCCTCTTGAGCACCTTCCCCAGGAGCATCAAAGTCACTCACTTCGGCCATAAACCCTTCAAAGTCCAATGCTGACACTTCTGACATTGCATCCTCTTCATCCTCAACAGGAACATGAGCAGACGATGTCGCTGGTTCCGCAATTTCACCAACTTGAGGCCGCTGTGTGTAGCTTGTTATGAGCGTCTGTCTTCTCCTTTTTATTTCTTCCCTGTGCCTGTCTGTGTAGAAATGGAAGAGTTTGTCGACACCAACCAGAAGTTCCTCCGTTCTTAGGTTGCTCACTTCCTGTTCCTTTACCTCTTCCTTGAGCTTATCCATGGCAGCAAGGATCTTGCTAATGTTTGACTTACACAGCTCAGTCCTGCCTTCCATCATGCTAGGCTGCTCAACTTGACTCTGCCTGGTGTCGGGCTCTGCGTCAGCCTCGTCTACCCGTTGCAGCACTTCCTCGGGAGGCTGTTCCTCAGTAGCAGTGTGCACTTCTTGTATGTCCGCCAATGTAATGTCCTCGAAACCTGGTACAGCTTGTTCTGCTGTCAGTGTTGCTGCCTCAGCCTCGGCCAGTGGTTGAATGGCCGTCTCCTGGGACGTGCATAAGTGAGGCACGAGCATTCGCCACGCATGGTTCACCGTTGCAGGTGTAATCTGGTGCCAGGCTTGTAGGAGAAATTCAACTGCATCCTTCACCATAAAATTATGCCAAAATGCCTCAACAGTCATGGCATCTGTGGCAGGTCGAGATACAGGTGCTGGTGGAGATGGAACGGGAGCAGAAGCCTCATCAAGCTCTTCATCGTGATCTTCTTGTAGGGCATGAAGCTCCTCTTGTGTGTCGGTCTTCCTGCGTAGGTAGTCGTACACTTGCTTATGGTAGAAGTGCTTCACTGTGCCGATCAGTTCTTGATCCAGTGGCTGCACTAGTGACGTCGTGCAGGGCGGCAGAAACACAACACGACAATGCTTATGAAGTTCAAAGTATGGAGGGTGACTTGGTGCATTATCAAGCACAAGGTGCATCTTAAATGGAATGCCCAGTTCCCGACACTCGGCCCTGGCATCAGGGACACACCGCCTTGTTAACCAGTCTGCCATAATGTTCCCGGTCATCCAACCATTTGCGGACTTGTACCAATACACGCCACTTGCATCCATGTTCGTGAGATTTTTGTAGCACCTTGGGTGTGAAGCCGTGTGTACAACAACTGGCCTCATCTTGTGGCTTCCAGACAGGTTTACAGTGAACATTACCGTCATCTTACACTTCTGGAGTTTGCGACCAGGGGCTTGTTTCTGTCTTTTAGCGATGTAAGTTGATTTGGACATGACCTTGTAGTATAACGACGTTTCATCGATGTTGTAGATCTGGTCCTTGGTGTATTGTCCCTCTTCAATAATCGCTCTAAATATCGTAGAATAGTCTCTCGCGGCCAGCTCGTCAGCAGAGGCACGTTCACCAGACACTTTCACGTAACGGAGTTCCTTGCGCTTGAGAAAACGGTCCAGCCATCCAACCAATGCCCTGAAAGGTTTTTCAACTTTTAACCTGCGAGATGCTGCCTTGTAAAAGAGCTGGGCTTGGTTCTGAATAAATCTTCCATTCAGTGGAACACCTTCCTTTTCCTTCCTCATTATGAAGGTGGCAAGATAGCGCTCCGTTAGTATCATAGCACGATTTCCCACCCGCGAACGGCCGTCTAGGTCAGAGGCATCCGTACGTCTTCACTACAGCCTTTATGGCTTCACGGTTCTTCCACACAGTTATCATTGTAGAGTCAGCCAGTCCCAGGGCTCTCCCTATGGCAGTGTTTCCTTGACCCTCCTCCTTCATATTAATGATCTTTAACTTGGTGACGTACGTCAGAAGTTTCTTAACTCTTGGGGTTGGAGCCATGGTGCGGCGAAGGCAAGGATGGAGCAGCACAAAATACACCACACATTGTACATGACAGGTTAGCTGTAGAGAGCGGATCAGCACAGTGCACGAGCCAGGACTGTTATGGCGCGCCCGCTCCCTTGTACCCCAAGCTGCGCAGTAGAATGCCCGGGAATTTCTGTGCATCAACATGACGACACGTGACGCGCTGTGTGAGGGGTGGTCGCGCACTAATAGAAAATGGCATTTTTGAGCCACTCCTTGCCTCTGCCGCGTGTTCTGTGCGGTAAACTCGCGCATGCAAGGGTTTTTGGTTATGATTTTTGATCACTCGCGCACAATGTGAATCGCGCAAGACGCGCACTGTGCGAGCCCTCTGTATATATAAATATATATATATATATATATATATATATATATATGTGTGTGTGTGTGTGTGTGTGTGTGGGTGTGGTTGGTAGGGGCCCTCACCATCCACTCGCTCGATGTAGTGTTGCTCTCCGGTGTCTGCCATTTCCTCTCCTCCATCCTTCTTTCCTTCCATCCTCTTCTGTCTTTCTTTTCTTCAGTTTTTCCTCGCCCTTCTGTCTACGGTGTCATTACATTTCCTCTTCTGTCCTTCTTTCCTTCATTCTTTCCTCTTCCTTCTGTCTGTGGGTGACTCTACACTGAGTGACAAGCCAAACGGTTTCCTGTACACCAGGAAACCACGTACTATGCTGAGTGGTAACCATATAACCAAATTTTGGCATCTGGTGGTTTAGTGGGTAATTATTGTGCTTCAATCGGATTGAGCAGGTGAAAGTTTATATCCAAGGGGTGGTTGGGGTTTATTGCTTACGTAATGCCACTCAGGGATGAGCGAGGCTGGTCACTCTCATCTTAAATGTCAGGACCACCTGCCTAGCCCCGGGCTCCTACGCTCCTCATGGGGCAACGTAGGATTTTTTGATATATATATATATATATATATATATATATATATATATATATATATATATAATCGAACTGAATGGTTTAACAGTTGATCCAAAGTGTCGTGTGCAATAGCAAGGAGGAGGGGGGAAGGGACGGAAGAGGAGGGTGTAGGGGAGGAGGAGGGAAGGGGAGGAGGAGGAGGGAAGGGGAGGAGGAGGGAAGGGGGATGTTTTGGCAAATTGATGCCACGTGTCAAGTCAGCAGACATGCGAGATCTGAAACCACCATCCACCACCGCTTATTGATGGTTACGATCTATCTACCTCTCTGTCCATCTGTCTATCGCTCAAAGTCTCAATCCAGTTATTGGTGACCACACACGAATCGCCTCCATGTCAGCTTGTCCTCTGCAATCTGGCTGCCCCTTCTTCATCTTACACACCCCTCACTCATATATCTCTCCACCCCATCCCTCCATCTCATCCTCGGTTTCCCCCTCTCCTTCCACCATGTTAATCCCATATCGTATTCTCTACCTTACTTGTGCTATCTACAATTTGGAACTTAAGGAGGACCTATAGCTGTGTAGGGGTTAGTAGAGGCAGTGTCAAATCTCTCTAGTTAAAAAAAATCTTTCTAATGTGAATAATGTAGAGTCGTATGGAGAAAGCAAGAAGCAAGTGATTAGTATGCCATCGTGCTGAAGGGGATAACCATTTGGCATCGCTGAGTCTCGGTGAGTTGAAGGAAGACATCCGTCGTAAGCTGAAAGATACACAAAGTTCTTTACTCTCAGACAGACTTATACTTAACATTTTCAGTAACAGAGGTTTTCCTTCATTATAAGAAAAATAACGTCAGTAGTCGTCACAAAATGCAACGTAAGTATTTCGCAAACAAAAGGTTAAACATAATTTGCAAAGAGGAAAATCTGCCGCCAGTTTCTGATGGACGTTCATGGAACATCTGTGCCTTTAGGGTTTAATCAGTCTGTGTCCTACAGTTACAGAGTGCGGTCAGACACGATGAATAAAGCCCAGACATTATCTGTCCATGCCATGTGCCTCAGAAAATATTGCCACAAACTGAGGGCTTGTTCTCCTCTTCGCCATACGGATTTCAGGTCTGTTTTCCTAGTTGACCTCGAAGATGTCGCGATGCCTCTGTCTCGGTGATATATTATGCATTGTACATATTCAAAAATCCCTTGCATGTTGCTGGTTCTAATAATGGCGATGCTCAAATGGCTAATTACATGCAAGAGAAAAATACGGCGTACTGCGCAAAACAAAACCACAAAGGAAAAAGTGCTGGGAAATCTCCTATACTTCAGAAACATGATCTTTATCATACGGCCTTAACTCGCAAACATAAAGCCGCTTTAAACCTGGAACTTCATTAACGCAGTGCTAAGCTCCCAGGATAACACTGCATCAGCCATAACTACAACATTTTCCCAGAGGTTACAGACTGGTAAAGTTAATTTCCCATCGTCAGCTTCACTGAGTCCTTAATTACCAGCCGCGATGGCGAAACTGGTATTGTTTTCAATTTGTGTGTGTGTGTGTGTGTGTGTGTGTGTGTGTGTGTGTGTGTGTGTGTGTGTGTGTGTGTGTGTGTGTGTGTGTGTGTGTGTGTTAGCACGATAACTTTGCAACCACTCAAGATATCTTCACAAAATTTTACAGGTGTGTAATAGGAAAAGAAAGGGATCATGAATTCGAAATTGGTGAAAGTAGGTCAAGGTCTGTCTGCCTGTTGCCACGGTAAATCGCAACCGCTCAATATATCATCGAAAAATTTTACAGGTGTGTAATAAGGATGAAATCTACGAGTATTGTTTTCATTTTGTCTGTGTGTCTGTTACCACGATAACTTCGCAACAATTCAAGATATCTTTACAAAATTTTACAGGTGTGTAGTAGGAATGAAAATCTCGTACGAGTTAGAAACTGGTGAAAGTAGGTCAATGTCTGAGTGTCTGTTACCACAGTAACTTCGCGGCCGCTCAAGATATCATAAAATTTTATTTGTGTGTAGTAGGGATGAAAATCTCCCACAAGTTCGAAATTGGTGAAGGTAGGTCAAGGTCATATTCCGAGCTGCGCTAGATATGTATCGGCTCGCGACTGGTGTTATTCCTTCCTTCGGGAGGGTTCTAGTTATCTTTCTTTCTTTCTTTCTTTTTTTCTGAATAAGTTAAGAAGTAATGGCGTCAGTTCCCTCTCTTATTTACAGTCCCCTCAATCTCGTCAGCTCCTTAAAAACCAGTAGGAATTTTATAATTCATTTATTCTACCACCGGACGGACTTGCTCAGGTTCAGTACCTGGAGACTTGCAGAACTTGAGTGGTCAGGTTATAGTCTTCATTAAACTCTTCACTCCTGTAGCTCATTTCGAAGTTAAATAAAATCGTTTGAATATACAGCAGAAGGCTGGAACAAAATCATTGTCATCGTAATGAAGGGGCTAACAATTAAAAAAATAGATAATCGAAAAAAAAAAAAATTCCTCCAGCCATTTTATGTAGTTTTAGGTTACAGAAAAAGAGTAAGTAAAAAATTGATAATATACACCTAAAACGGAAATAAAGAAGGTACCGCTTTCAGTCCAGTTGTGCAATATTTAGTTTATCTATAACACTATCTATACCTATATCTATCTATCTATCTATTTATCTATCTATCTATTTATCTATCTATCTATCTATTTATCTGTCTATCTATATATCTATCTATCTATATCTATCTATCTATCTATCTATCTATATATATAAGCAAAAAGGAAAGACGAATTATCCCGCGCGTTTTCGTGTGTATGCATGAGTGTGTGTGTGTGTGTGTGTGTGTGTGTGTGTGTGTGTGTGTGTGTGTGTGTGTGTGTGTGTGTGTGTGTTTTACACATCGCTCGAAAAGAGAAGGAGATACAGAAGTATAGACGTGAAATTTAATATCTAAAACTTACGTAAGTTTCTAGACTAGTGAACTATTGTTTGGAAAAATTTTCTTGGTTCGTCTTTCCCAAATGAATGTTTACTGTGATTTGGTTATGAACGATTTCCAAGATACATATATGAACAAGCAGTCTCACACACACACACACACACACACACACACACACACACACACACACACACATACACACACACAGAAAAAAAAACATACACAAGATAGACTGTTAATACGGTTTCTGAATTCGCATTTTTCTGTATCGAGACCTAACCAACTGCAGTGCATCTTGTTACGAATAAATGTACCTGCAGATTAAATAAATAACGTATATCCATTCTGGTAAACACAGGCTTCTTTGCTACTGGACTTCTTAATGCGAATCTATGCACGTACATACATTTATCTTTTATCAAACATACTGATAGTCCACGTTATGTGGTATATAAATTAGCCGATGAAGCAGGGAAAATCTGCTAGAATGAAAACAGTTTATCCAGTACAGTGCGAGGGTGTTTGATAGTAATTTATAAACACCCCGACGAAGCAGGGGAAATCTGCTGGAATGAAAACATTTAATCCAGTACAGTGCGAGGGTGTTTGATAGTAATTTATAAACACCCAACATTTCCTTCTTCACTGCATGGTATACGTGCAGATAACATGAGCTGTTCATCTACACGCAACGCTGCCGATAAAAAAAAAAAAAATCACTCCCACCAACAGCAAGGTCAACAACAATAAAAAAGCACCACCATACCACCATCAATACCAAAAACAAGTCACCACCGAACCACCATACCACCACCAATACCAAAAACAAGTCACCACCGAAAACAACAACAACAAAACACACACATCATCTAAAACAACAAAGCACTATCATCACCACCACTACCACCACCGCCACCATCACCAAAAACAATAAGAACACAACCACACTAATAGCAAAGACACCATCACCACAAAAACAGTAGAAGGTCACTACCACCACCACCACCACCACCACCACCAGTAACAAGAACACCACCACCACCAATAACAAGAACACCACCACCACCACCAATAACAAGAACACCACAACCACCACCAATAACAAGAACACCACCACCACCACCACCACCAATAAAAAGAACACCACAACCACCACCAATAACAAGAACACCACCACCACCACCAATAACAAGAACACCACAACCACCACCAATAACAAGAACACCACAACACCACCAATAATAAGAACACCACCACCACCACCACCAATAACAAGAACACCACAACCACCACCAATAACAAGAACACCACCACCACCACCAATAACAAGAACACCACAACCACCACCTCCACCAATAACAAGAACATCACCACCACCACCAATAACAAGAACATCACCACCACCACCTCCACCAATAACAAGAACACCACCACCACCACCACCACCAATAACAAGTACACCAACACCACCACCACCAAAAACAAGAACACCACCACCACCACCAAAAACAACACCACCACCACCAAAAACAAGTACACCACCACCGCCACCACCACCAATAACAAGTACACCACAACCACCACCACCAGCAGCAATAACAAGTACACCACCACCACCAATAACAAGTACACCACCACCACCAATAACAAGTACAGCACCACCACCACCACCAAAAACAAGTACACCACCACCACCACCACCACTACCTCCACCATCAATAACAATAACACCACAACCATCAGAAACAACAAAACACCAGCACCATTAACATCCAGTCTACTGAACAACGAGCGTTGGTATCATGGCCAAGATTTCGTAACATTTCTTCCTCACCAATTTGTATGACATTTTTTACCTCAACATCTACTGTGCTGCTGATACAAACTATACCCATACTATCTATCTATCTATCTATTGCCAGACGCCTCAGTCCCGTTTGGGGTGGCCACAAACAAATCGCCTCCAAGTCGCCCTGTCCCCCGCCATTTCACTCCCCTGCTCCCAACTCACACCCCCCTCTCTCATATACCTCTCCACCCCATCCCTCCATCTCATCCTCGGCCTCCCCCTCCCTCTTTCCCCCTCCACCTCACTCACATACACTCTCTTCGTCAGTCTTTCACCCTCCATCCTCTCCACATGGCCAAACCACCTCAGTATGTTCCTCATAACGCTTCCTATCACATCCACATCAACATCACAACGCTCCTTTATATCCTCATTCGTCAGCCTGTCTCTCCATGTGACTCCACAGGCTTCTCTTAAATAACTCATTTCCACTGCTCTCACTCTTGACTTGTGTCCTTCCAACAACGTCCAAGCTTCACTTCCGTACGTTAGAGTTGGTATCACAATACTGTCATGTAGTAACTTTTTCACTTCCATGCTCACTTCCCTGTTTCTTATCAATGCTTTCAAAGAACCAGCAACCTTTCTTCCCTGCTGTACCCTTTCAAGCACTTCACCCTCCAAACCTCCATCCTTACTCATCACACTACCCAAGTACTTAAACGTACTCACATTTTCCAATTCCTCACCATCCAACCTCGCTGTACATTCACTGACTTCACCTCTCTCAAAGACCATCACTTTACTCTTCCCTACATTCACCTTTAGATTCCGTTTCCTACACACTCTCCCAAACTCATCCACCAAGCCTTGCAGCTCCCCTTCGTCTTCACTCAACAACACAGTATCATCTGCAAACAACAGCACAGGGAGTTTCCAAACACTATCCTCTCTCACCAGGGCCACTCCAACATCCACTACCCTACCTTGTACCTCTTTTATTACCCCATCCATGTACAGATTGAACAACCATGGAGACATGACACATCCCTGTTTCAACCCAACTTTCAAAGAGAAAAATTCACTTAGTTCACCATCCACACGCACTGCAGCCTTCGCACCATCGTACATACTCTTCACAGCATTCAACAACTTCCCATCTACTCCATATATTCTTAACACTTTCCACAATCCTAGTCTATCCACCCTGTCATATGCTTTCTCCAAATCCATGAAAGCCGCATACAACTTCTTTCCCTTCTCTAGAAACTTTTCCACTAAAGATCTGAGAATGAATATCTGATCTACACAACCTTTTCCCTTCCTAAAGCCTCCCTGTTCTTCTCCAACTAATTCCTCTGTTCTTTCTCTAACTCTGTCAATAAGTATCCTACCATACACTTTTCCTATTATACTAAGAAGACAAATGCCCCTATGATTACCACACACTTCTTTTTCCCCTTTTCCTTTGTACAAGGGAATAATTATACCTGACTTCCAATCCTCCGGGACTCTACCTTCCTCCCAGGCCAATCTGCACATCTTCCACATCCATTCTACTACTATCTCTCCCCCATGCTTCAGCATTTCACCACACACTCCATCAATTCCTGGGGCTTTCCCTGATTTAACTTTCTTCATTGCTTCCACAACTTCTATCCTACTGATTTCTTCCTGTCTTCTCACCTCCCTCCTTCTCCCAGCCATTCCCCAGCCACTTATACTCGCATTACTTCCATCCTCCACGTTCAACAATTCCTTAAAGTGTTCTCTCCATCTGCTCACTTTTTCTCCCTTCTCCACTAGTAATCTACCATTTTTATCTTTCACTCCCCTGCTAACTTCACTTCCACCCTGTCTTACTCTTTTCACCTCTCTCCAGAACATTTTCTTACAGTCCCTCCACTTTACACTCAAATTCCTTCCAAATTCCTCATCCACTCTCTTCTTACTCTCTCTTACTAATCTTTTCACCTCTCTCTTTCTTTCTACATATAACTCTCTCTTCCGCCTCTCAACCTCTTCCACGCCCCTATTCCTCATCCATTCATTGTATGCTTTCTTCTTTTGTGCCACAGCCTGTTTCACCTCTTCAGTCCACCACACTGTTCCTTGCACCCCCCTCCGTCTTCTCTTCCTTCCACACACCACATCACATGCTGCACATATTTCTTCTGTAAATATTCTACACACACCTTCCACGTCCCCCATCTGCTCCAATTCATATTTGCCCAATCGTTCCTCCACTTCTCTCTTATACTCTGCCTTTTTCTCATCCTCTTGTAACCTTTCCACTCTCCTTGCAACTACTCCTTCCTCTCGTCTTTCCCTTCTTCTGTTCCTCCATCTTACTTGGACTTTAATTCTGGCCACCAACAAGTAGTGGTCAGAAAGTCCACTCCCCCAACCTCTATAAACTCTTGCATCCAATATACATCTTCGCATCCTTTCATCCACACACACATAATCAATCATTGCCTTCCTTTCATTCAGTTCACCACCCACCCTTCTCATCACTCGCCATGTATACCTGTGGATCATTTTATGCCTGAAGAGGGTATTGGCTATCACCAACCCCCTCCCAGCACAAATGTCCACTAACGCACTGCCATTCTCATCTATCTCAGCAGGCACACCCCACTCACCAACTATTCCATCCACCTTCACATTCCCAACTTTACCATTCATATCACCAATCAAAAACACTCTCTCATTCCTTCCAAACTTTTCCATGCACACTTCTACATTTGTCCAGAACTCTTCTCTCACTCTTCTAGCACGATCTTGCGTTGGTCCATACACACACACAATCGCCCACATTTGTATTCCAACTTTCAACTTTACCCACACAATCCTTGATCCAACTGATCCATACTGTCTGATGCTCCTCTTCCATCTTTTACTCACAACTATACAAACTCCTTCCTTTGCCCTCTCATTCTCACCTACTCCTGCACATATACCCCATCCATACTCCCATTCTCTCACACTTTCTCCTCTCCATTTTGTTTCAGTTATTCCACATACATCCACTTTCGCATCCTCAAGCACCTGGACAATCTCTCTCTCTTTCACCTCATCATTCGCTCCCCTTACATTCCACGTTCCAATTGCAATGTCCTTTGTCCGGTCCTGGGTCGTCAACGTTTGGTCAGTCCTTGTCCGAGGCTTATTGTTTGTTTTTTTAGTTAGTTGTTTTCCGGGGAGGGGCACTAACCCTCCGCCAACCCTTTTAGTCGCCTTTTACGACAAGCAGGGATACTGGGGGAGTATTCTTGAAAAACCCCCCTACCCCCAGGGGGGTACTAAACAAAAAATATACAAATAACGTACTGGAGAATATTAAGATTTTCACTGGAAATCACCTGTTATGTGCTTTATATTGTGTAACTACTGACGGTATTATCAGGCAGAAGAGAAAATTAGAGCTCCGAAAATTAACAGAAATACCTTACATCGTTTTTTGTCGGGGAATACGGAGCCTCATAATTCCAGGTATGGGTGAGTGATTTTATTTAGCTTACAAAATTGTGCCACTAACAAAGTGTTAAAATGTTTCACACAAAATGTTTCGCTAGGAAAAGTAAAGTTTCCTATCCCTGTGAGAATATGGCCCGAGACGGTAATCTTTTCACTTGGAGGATTGAACCTGGGTACTTTTAATCTCACTAAAACCAGACCATTCAATTCAGTTGAGAGTTTCCCGAAGCTGATAAAAGAGCAGATCCTTCACTATGATGGTGTATACCATTTTCTTCTTGACACTAAATGATTTTATTTAACTCAGGTGAGTTTTTCTTTCAATTGCATGGATTAGATATAACTCACGAACCTCTCCATTACGAGAAGTGTATCCTATGTAGAATTAAAGTGACTGGTGGCAGCAGGTATCAAGAAAATGGCGGCAGCTTACAGAAGGGACAGTACTGTCTCAAGGATCCTTTCACCGCGATGGTTGAACTTGTGTTTTACATGTAGCTGATGTAAAGTGATTTTATTCACTCTGGAGAATATTTGCAAAACAATAGATAGATTCATTTCCTGTGACCATTTTAATAACGTTTTGGCACCTTATTACATTGCAAGTTTCTGCAGATATATTCCAGCAAATTTGCAGTCAATTTAATCACCTATACTTCTACTCAAGGACAAAATCACAACCTTCTCTTGCTCTACTGGTGCGCTTTCAGGCCATAGCTTCCTCTCACATTTCCATCCCTGGCTGGAGAGTATTCGGAGCCTCGGCCAGGGTTGCACATCGAATTTATAATGTTGTCCAGATAAGCTGATTGTTCGAAACTTTGCTAGACTGAGTTTGTAAAACTTAACGATGACGCTGCTACTCACTCAGCGTCAAACTATTGCCTTAACATTGGACTGTGGCTGTTAGTTCAGTGTGAAACTGTGACTATGACTCCCCTCCAATCAGGAGCAGGGACAGTGGGTGAGACCAGACTATGACTCGTAACCGTACAATCGCCATCAAAAGTCCTGCCGCCTGTCCTGCTTCTTCTCTAAGGACTTTTGAAAATTACCAGCGCTGATGCCAATGATCTGTGGCTAAAAAAAAAAAAAAAAAAGAAGAAGAAAAAAAAAAGATTATCAGTGTCGGCTGCTTCACATCACACATACCTAATTTCGAAGACCTTAGAAGGAAAAGCTAGAGATGACGACAGGACTTTTGATTCTGAGTGTACACAAGTCCATCCATGCAGGATATGTTACTAATTTCCAATGGGTAGTTCATTGCCCTGCCTTCCCCACAATTCCTCAGTTCTGCATATACCACACCAGTACCTGTTGTCTTCCAGTTCCTCATCCTCTTCACAGATGAGACGACGTTAAGGCGATTGCAAACCATTTTTATCTTACTTTGTCTTTTCAGATATCACACAAGACGCACATGAATCACTGAATTTCCTTATGACTTTCCTTGCCTACCCCTGACCTTCTCACGACGACAACATCTTTTATTGTTCTTCTGATAGTCAGATATGACATGGAGGCGATTTGTTTGTGGCCGCCCCTTACGGGATTAAGGCGTCTGGCTGTAGATAAATAGATATCGTCAGACAGTTTTATTCAACTTCCATTAAGAAACTGGAAAACTTATTTACCCTAAGTATTATAACGTCCCTTTTTTCCCCCTACATTTTACTCTTGCTGCCGTCAGATCACGGAGGAGAAAAGATATCTTTTCTCCTCCGTGCGTCAGATGCTTTGTCTTTTCTACAACCAAATAATTATGATATACTTTTACCGTCAGACTTTTTGTTCAGATAAAGGGATACCTCGTAGTGAAGGAGTTGGCAACAGGGCATTCTGAAGTCTTAAATAATTCCAGTCATTACTTATCGCACATACACAGTATGATATTACTACGATGATGCATTTCTTAGTTTATTCTTGATGCTCCCGGTCGATAATATTCAGACTAGTGAAAAGGTTAATGACGACTGTATCTAATCTCTCCAGCTCGAAAAGTCTTTCCTAAGTTGGAAGAAAAATCGTCTGAATATGGAGAGGAAGAGAAGTATTAAAAAAAAAAAATAAAAAAAAAATAAAAAATAACACGCTTTCTGGCTGAAGGAGTTATTACTCTATAGAAGCCTAAATTATACTGTGCTTGTGGAGGGAAAGAAGTTTAGGTGTAGTACTGACACAAGAAATGAGAGAAGAAGGTGTGGAAGATTGTCTGATCATATGATTGCTGTATCGTTTGATCCAGCTGTGTATTGCCTTACGCCCCGTCGCATGAAGGGTGACGTCGACAAATGTGCCTTCAAGCGATTTCGCTCCTACTCAGTAACGACCCCTCTTCCTACGACACACTACCCTGCCTTATATAATTCTCGTACCTCACCTCTCCATCCTGTTCTCGGTCCCCCTCTCCTCCTCCCAACAACCAGATTGTGAAACACTTTCCTAGTTTCTCTCTCATTCAACATTCTCTCCACATGGCCAGACCATTTCCGGGTGGGTCCTTATACTAATCACACGTAACCCTCTACACCACACGAATCACGAATCCTCCCATTTATTCAACTATCCTTCCAAGCATCTGAAATTAAAAGGAACATTGAAAAACAAGGGTGAGAGAGTTCTGAATAAAGAAACAAGTATGGAAATCCTGAGAGTCTAAGCAGATGAGTATTAAAAATGACGGATCAGCTCCGGCCACTAAACTGCGAACGAGTGGGCTTAGATTATATGGAAACTAAAAGAAACCAGTTTGGTCAGGAATGTTAAAATACGAGTGATTACGAGCGAGCCAGCGAAGCGAGCTATACTCAAACCAGGATATGATGAGCTCTGAGGTGGGGCAGGTAAGAAAAGCGCATTGCCAAACATTATAACCTTCAGCATTACATTGTCGAATGTTAAGGTATTAACAACTTTATATTAGCTTGAAATACTCTATATATAATATATTATAAAAAAATCATAGTAACTATTTCTTTTCTATATAAGAATATAAACAACGACTCTATACAACATGTAACAACGTTGCTTAGACCACATGTCACGTTTCCGGTGACTCGCGTGTTTGGGTCAGTCACGGCGACTCACATACCACCCACCATAGCTTGCATTTTTATACTGTAATGGCCGATAATAGCCTTAATGGAACCAAAAAGACTAAACGTAAATGTACGGTAGCATATTTTTGGCGGAGTTATCACCTTCAAAATATAATAGAAAACTTTGGATACCGGGTGGTTTTGTTTTGGTAAAGATGTGGCTGTTCTTAATCCCCCTCTCCTCCCCAGATCTTTTCATATTCTGGTTTGACTATAGCTATGTTTACTCTCAGTTTGAAAATGGGCGGCCCGACCCGACCGTCACGCAAAGCAGAAGCTTGTAATTCTACTTCTGTGTGAAGTAAAGTTCTTGCTGCATGTGGTACATTCATTCAATAAATTTTGTTGTCAACTAAAGACTCAACCACAAAGGCGTAGGAACCCCTTGGAATTTCGAGTTTTCCAAGGAAGTGTTCGGCTCTAATCGGTGAACGCCTCAGTTACGAAATCAGAGTAAAAGATTTTCAGTCGAATCACTGTGTTTTTTGGCATCAACTCGGACAATTAAATATCGGAGATTCCGCCAATAATTTTATATCGGAAGGAAACTGCTCGCTCGTCACGTGCGCACAAAGCGACTTTGGTGGTTGGTAGTGCAGCGTAATCATCCTGTAAAAAAGGGTGCACCAAGTTTGGGTGCAGAAATGAAAAGAGCTGTGGACGAGAAAAGGAAGAAATAAATGGAATGGGTGCAAGAGAGAAATTCAAATGACAGAAAAAGGGAACAAAGTGAGAGTAAAACGTCTGTAAAGAGATTGGTGAAATATTTATCTGTAAAGAGATTGGTGAAATATTTAAAGTGTGTATACATATATATATATATATATATATATATCTATATATATATATATATATATATATATATATGGAGCCTCTGTGGTACAGTGGTAAAGTGTGCGTTTTCGTACACTGGAGAGCGAGGGTTTGCGCCCCGCCAGGCTAATAAACTTTGGAAGCTTTCTCCCGGCCATGTACTGCTTTGGCGGACACCAGGGGTGCTGTGGTTGAACCAATGTCGCATACTGTAAAGTATGTTTGCGTTCACAGACTACACACACATCCAAAGCCACTACAACAGTAAAACCACACTTACAAGCGTTTCTCACCCTACATACAATCTCAACCAGACAGCCTAAGCCATTTGGTAGAGATACATAGGCTGTATCGTCCCTACTTCGGTCGGGATAGGCCGGTCCTGCAGTGGATACTCAATATATATATATATATATATATATATATATATATATATATATATATATATATATATATATATATGTGTGTGTGTGTGTGTGTGTGTGTGTGTGTGTGTGTGTTTAAATTTCTCTGAAAATAGGAAACTCGTTCGGAAAAACTCGTGCAAGTATCGCTACAGATAATTATGAATAGATGAAAACGAAAAAATTATAATTAGCTGAATGGAAGACTGAAACAGATAGCCTAAAGAGTCGTCGAGTAAACGTTCGTCAATGGGCATGGCAAGAGCAGAGGGTGCATAACATGACTGGCTTGGGTGCTGCACAAAGAAGGAATGTGTTGCTTGAGAATGTCATAACAGTAAAAGTGTTGCACATTGTGTTAAGGGGTTGAAGAGAGGAAAGGCAGCATAAGCTCATGAAGCTTTTTCTGAAATAATAAACTACAGGAAAAAGATGAGTGTATTAGTGAATTTGTGTCAGTAGAGTGGATGAAATATACTTATCTTTGAGTAAAATTAAACAGGGCCAAAGTCTGTGCAAAAATTAGCATGCAATAAGTCTGATGAGTAATATGGGCGAGGGATATGGGAGAGCACTGATATAAAGAAGGCGAATTAGGTTTCAACACACCTGATGACTGATGAACAGGGTGGCTTGCAGTAAGACAGATTGTGAAGAAAACATACAACCGTACATACATACATAATTACATACATACAGGTAGAGAGAGAGAGAGAGAGAGAGAGAGAGAGAGAGAAAGCGTGAATCACAGTTTTATGTGCTAGAGAATAAATTCGAAATGACGGAAAAATATAACTATCTAGGTAATGCAGTAACAGATAGTGAGGTTCGTGTGTAAGGAACTGGAGAGTTTTCAAAGAACGTTAAGTGGCTGATGCTACGAAGACCTGTTTACGGTAAAGAGGTCAGAGGACAGGAGCTACAAGAGGAATACATGATGGTATGCTGGTGCTGGCATTAACGTGTGGGAACGAGACTTTGATATGGCATGAGTATCAACAACAAAGAGTGAGAGGAGTAAGACTGAGCTATTAAGTAATATATGTCCGATGCATGGGAGAAAACGGATTAAACTTATGTCTGCTGACTTAAGAAGGCCAAGTAAGGCAGAGGAAAAGTTTGACTCAGTCACAGTTTTCCCCTATTACAAGTCGGAGGTGATACGAATGAACAAGTGGTAACACTTCCCCTCGCCTTCCACAAGTCTCCACCCTCACGCCTAGGCCTCATCCCTCACCGCCAGTTAGCCCGGTCAGGGTGAAACTCGAATCCAGTTTCCTGCACTTTCCAAAGAGTGAGAAGACAGAGCACCTAGACGTGACCCGGGTAGCGATTACCCTCTTGAATGAGATGATGTATTGTGTACAGTAGGCGTACTGGGGGCACCTTTAGGCCATTTTATCCATTTTAAGAGAGATCTATATTAGTACAAAGATTAGACAAATCCATATCTAACCCCCTCAACCCCACCCACCCCAGTTCAACAAATTTCTTAGGTCAAACGTGAAGAAGCCAGAGAAATCAAAGCCTAACTACTAATTCGAAAAATCTCTGAGGCATATGTGTTGAACAGATCAGGGAACTCTCTCTCTCTCTCTCTCTCTCTCTCTCTCTCTTCATAGATCTATCTATCTATCTAGCTATCTATCAGTAGCCATATCTATTTATATCCATACAGTATCCACATCTACCTATCTATCTAGCTATCTGTCTATCTGTCTATATATATATACAATGGGGGAGGCGGTGGCAGAATCGGTAGAGAGGCGGCCTACAGTCCTAATGGACCCAGGTTCGAATCCTGGCTGGGGCAGGGAAAAGTTTAAGGATTTGATTTTCTTAAAAAGGCGACTTTTCTGATCTACCAGATGACACACCGATATGTCATAAAAATACCCCCGCTAACACCAGTCCCGTAACAGACAGCCCTGTCATGTATTCAGTATGGATTGTGGGTGTTAGCGCCGAAGTGGTGACATGTGGAGATGAAGGAGGACTACTGGGACTTGGGAATAGGCCCTGAAGCCTTTGCCCAAAGTCGGACACGTTATATATATATATATATATATAAAACCCCCGCAAATCGTGTAGACTCCTCGGCGTTTGATAGTACACAAATCAAGGAAACCTAGACATAACCTCCCTATTTCGAAAAATCTCCCAGCCTTTTACAGCACAGAGATCAAGGAAACATCTGTGTAATCATCCTCATTTAAGAAATCTCGGCCTTTTGCAGTGATCAGATGAGAGAAACCTAAAACTAACCCTCTTATATTCCAAAAATATCCTAGGCCTTCAGTGCAGAGATCAGAGAAACCTGTAACGAACCTCGTATTAGAAAAATGACTAAGGCCTGAGGTCGTGAACAGATCCGAAGAACCTATAACAAGCCTCCGAAGAGTTAAAATAAATAAATGAATAAAATCTCCAAGCTTAATTTCTTATTTTGTCTGGAGGTAGAAATTATTAAGACAAAAATTCCACATTTGGAAAAGAAGTGAACCCCTTCAGGGGCTCAGTTTTCGAACATTTTTGCAATCTCCTGAGGATTTTATTCAGCTTAGGATAAACTTTTGCAGCGGAAAGGGTTTGGTTTAGCCAAGATTAATACTTTTCTGCCAAATTCACACAATCTGAAGAAAAAAAAATGTTCGGTGGTGGAAGGACTAGAAAGAAAATTGACGTTTAATTAAAAGAAGTTCTTATTGTGGATGTAAATGTATGAAATTGTAATGTTTGGTTTGTAGGGTATTGCTACGAGCATTATCATAACACCTACAGCTCATTCAATGGAAAAACATTACTGTAATGAGTGACTAGCATTCCTTATCCTACAAACTAAACATTACATAACTAGCAACAACACAAATGCCCCTCTCCTCCCTCCCTACTCTCTCGCAAGCCATAAAATTTGAATTTAATCCTTAATTTACAGTCGATTTGTGCAAAAGAACTGCAGGAATGCATGACGATGTTAAAGAATCAACAGACTTCGTCAAGTTTCTTCTTAAAACTCGTTTGTACTGATAGGATATGGGATTTTTATGTACATTACAGCATAAGCGAATAATACTCGTCTCCCGTCGCCCTGCAAAGCTCTCACACAATGGCACCTATGCAGCCACTATTACATCTAAACAGCCGAATGCTGGGTACTGAACTGGGGTCACAGAGAGTATATATTATAGAACAAAATATACTCAAAATTGCATGATAGATCATTGGTGTAAGTTTTTGTCATACGTCGCGTTACACCCTGTATATATATATATATATATATATATATATATATATATATATATATATATATTTATAAATATATAAATATATATATATATATATATATATCTATCTGTCTATCTGTCTATCTATCTGTCTATCTCTCTCTCTCTCTCTCTCTCTCTCTCTCTCTCTCTATATATATATATATATATATATATATATGGAGCCTCTGTGGTACAGTGGTAGAGTGTGCGTTCTGCAGTCTGGTGAGCGCGTGTTCGCCTCCCGCCAGAGTTGTAAAAACTTTGGGAAGCGTTCACCAAGCCACTTGCTACTTTGGCGGACACAAGGGGTGCTGTGGTTGTACCAGTGTTGCATATTAGTATGATTGCACCCAATCGGCTTGCGCGGGCCGATTACACTTGGTTCACAGACTACACACACATCCATAGCCACTACAACACTACAGTTACACTTACAAGCATTTCTCACCCTACATACAATCTCTACCAGACAGCCTAAGACACTTTGTAGAGATACATTTGCTGTATCGTCCCGACTTCGGTCGGGATAGGCCGGTCCTGCGTGGATACTCAAACGGATGATGATGACGATATATATATATATATATATATATATATATATATATATATATACAGTATATTTGTTGCCAGATGCCTTAATCACGTAAGGGGTGCCCACAAACAAATTGCCTCCGTGTCGCTCGTCCCCCGCAATTTCACCGCCCTGCTCCAAGCTCACACCCCGCTCTCTCATATACCTCTCCATTCCATCCGAACATCTCATCCTTGGCCTCCCCTTCCCTCTCCCCCTATCCACCTCACTCACATACACTCCCCTCGTTAGTCTCTCATTCTCCATCCTCTCCACTTGGCCAAACCACCTTAATGTGTTTCTCCTAACGTTTCCAGTCACGTCCACATCCACACCACAATACTCTCTGACTTCCTCACTTGTCAGTCTGTCTCTCCATGTGATTCCACATGCTCCTCTCAAATAACTCATTTCCACTGTTTTCACTCTTGACTTCTGTCCCTCCAACAAGGTCCAAGCTTCACGTCCATGTGTTAGAGTTGGTATCATAATACTGTCATGTAGCAGCTTTTTCACTTCCATGCACACTTCCCTATTTCTTATCACTGCTTTCAAACAACCAACAACTTTTCTTCCCTGCTGCACCCTTTCAAGCACTTCACCCTCTAAACTTCCATCCTTACCCATCACACTACCCACTTACTTAAACGTACTCACATTCCCCATCTCCTCCCCATCCAATCTCACTGTACATTCACTGACTTTATTTCTCTCTCTGTGAATATCTTGCACACACCTTTAGATTCCGTTTCTTACGCACTCTCCCAGACTCATCCACCAAAGCCTTGCAGCTCCCCTTCATCTTCACTTAACAACACAGTATCATCTGCAAACAACAGTACAGGGAGTTTCCAAACAATGCCCTCTCTCACTAGCGCCGCTCCAACATCCACTGCCCTACCTTGTATCTCTTTTATAATCCCATCCATGCACAGATTTAACAACCATGGAGACATGACATATCCTTCTTTCAATTCAACCTTCAAATAGAAAAATTCACTCAATTCACTATCCACAAGCACTGAAGCCTTAGCACCCTCATACATATTCTTCACGGCCTTCAACAACTTCCCATCTACTCCATATATTCTTAATACTTTCCACAGTCCTTGTCTATCCACCCTGTCATATGCTTTCTCCAAATCCGTGAAGTCTGCATGCAACTTCGTTCCCTTCTCTAGAAATTTTTCAATTAAAGATCTAAGAATGAATATCTGATCTATACAACCTCTTCCCTCCCTAAAACCTCCCTGTTCTTCTCCAACTAATTCCTCTGTTATTTCCCTAACTCTGTCAATAAGTATCCTACCATATACTTTTCCGATTACACAAAGAAGGCAAATGTCCCTATGATTACCACACACTTCTTTTTCCCCTTTCCCTTTGTACGGGGAATAATTATACCTGAATTCCAATCTTCCGGGACTCTACCTTCCTCCCAGGCCAATCTGCACATCTTCCACATCCACTCCACCACTATCTCTCCCCTATGCTTCAGCATTTCACCACACACTCGATCAATTCCTGGGGCTATCCCCGTTTTAACTTTCTTCATTCGTTCCACAACTTCAGTCCCACTGATTTCTTCCTCTCTTCTGACATCCCTCCTTCTCCCAGCCATTCCCCAGCCACTTACACTTGCATTACTTTCATTCTCTATGTTCGACAATTCATTAAAGTGTTCCCTCCACCTGCTCACTTTATCTCCCTTCTCCACTAGTAATCTACCATTTTTATGTTTCACTCCCCACCTAACTTCTTTGGCACTCTGTCTAACTCTCTTTACCTCTTTCCAGAACATTTTCTTACATTCCCTCCACTTCACACTCAAATTCCTTCCAGATTCCTCATCCACTCTCTTCTTACTCCCTCTTACTAATCTTTTCACCTCGTTCTTCCTCTCTGCATATAACTCTCTCTTCTGTCTCCCAACTTCTTCCATGCCCCTGTTTCTCATCCACTCACTATATGCTTTCTTCTTTTGTGCCACATCCTCTCTCACCTCTTCAGTCCACCATGCTGTTCCCTGCATCCCCTATCGCCTTCTCTTCACCTCACACACCACCTTACATGCTGCACATATTTGTTCTGTGAATATCTTGCATACACCTTCCACGTCCCGCATCTGCTCCAATCTATATTTACCTAATCGCTCCTCCACTTCCCTCTTATATTCTGCCTTTATTCCATCTTCTTGTAACTTTTCTACCCTCCTTGTAAGAACTACTTTCCTGTCCTTCCCTTCTCCTATTTCTCCATTTTGTTTGACTTTGATTCTGACCACCACCAAGTGGTTGTCCGAAAGTCCTCTCCCCCAACCTCTGCATACTCTTGCATCCATTACACACCTTCTCATCCTTTCATCCACACACACATAATCAATCATTGCCTTCCTTTCGTTCAGTTCACCAACCACGCTTCTCATCATTCGCCAAGTATACCTATGCATCACTTTGTGCCTCCCAGCACAAATGTCCTCTAAAGCACTGCCATTCTTCCATCTCTGTAGGCACACCCCACTCACCAACTACTCCATCCACCTTCACATTCCCTACTTTTCCATTCATATCTCCAATCAAAAACACTCTCTCATTCCTTTCAAACTTTTCCATGCACGCTTCCACATTTGTCCACAACTCTTTTCTGGCTCTATTTGCATGATCTTGCGATGGCGCATGGACACACACAATCGCCCACATTTGTGGTCCAACTTTCACTCTTACCCACACAATCCTAGAGCCAACTGATCCATACTCTCTTATATTCTCCTTCCATCTATTGCACACACACACGCACACACACACACACACACACACACACACACATATATATATATATATATATATATATATATATATATATATATATATATATATATATTCAGAAAGAGACAACTCTAAGACGGAGGCCAATTAGGAATATAAAGTCTGCTATATGTAAGCCTCGTCTACAAGCCAGGTTTTTTAATTATTAAAAAGTCAGAAACAACTGGCATACTTTAGGAAAAAGGCAGTCGAGGGAGGGAAAAAAATATCTCAGGCTCTCTATTGTATTTTGTTTTTCTCTTGGAGGGAACTGTTATTGCGGCTCATGGCCTTTGGTTCCTTCTTCCTCGCATAAAAAAAAAAAATCCATCTAAACCCTTTCCCCTTTCTCTTCATTCCTCCCTTTCCTCCCTTCCCTAACCCCCCCCCCTCTCAAGTTCATCCCACCGCACCACCCACACATTTCTCGCTTTCACTGGCCTGGCCACCCCTCCCTTTCCTCTAAAATTCATTCCCTTCGTATCCTCATATATACATCTCTCACGTCCTTTCTCTCACCCCACCCTTTTCCTTTCTCTTCACATTCATCCCCATACCCCATTTTCCCCTCAGTTTCATCTTTCCGCAATTACACATCCGTTTCTCTTCACATTAATCCCTCCCCCCCTTTGAACTTCCCTCCCTTTACCCCTGCCCCTTCGCTTCTCACTATCACCGCCTCCCCATCCCTTTCCCCTCACTTTTATCCTACTCTTTACCCCTTTCCCATCACAGTCACCCACTCACCACCTCTTTTCCCTATTTTAATCCCCTTCCAACCCCTGTACCTCAGATTGACCCCTTTCTAACCCTTCCCCCAATGTAATCCCTTTCATCACCACTTTCCCCTCTCACTTGCTCTATCTTCACTCTTTTCACTTTCACCCACGCCCTACCTCTTTACCCTCACTCTCACCACCTCCAAACACTTCCCCTCACTCTCACCCTTCCCCGTCCTTTACCCCTCACTTTTGCTTCACTCCCCATCTCTTACCCCTCGCTTTCACCCCTTCCCACCACTTTCCATTAAGTTTCACCCCACCCGTAGTCCCTCGTTTTCACCCCTCTCCATCCCTTTCCCCTAACTTTCACCCCTCCCCATCCTTTTCCACTCTTTCTCACTCCTTTCTCACACCTCTTCCCTCATTTTCATCTCACTCCATCCCTTTCCCCTCACTTGCATCCAAACCCCTTTCCCCTCAATTTCACCCCCATCCCACCCCTATCCACTCAATTTTCTCCCACTCCCCATCTGTTTCCCCACTTTACGCCTCTCCTATCCCTTTCATCCCACTCCCCGCCTCTTTCCCCACACTTCAACCCCTTCCCCACCACTTTCCCCTCATATTAACCCCACTCCCCTCAATCTGAACAACTTCCCTCTCCCTTCCACTAATTTTCTATCCCTCGTCCCTTCCCCCACTCGCCAGAGACTCACCTAGGTCATGTCCAATATAAAGTTGCAATGTGCCGTGTCCATACCAGAGATTATGCCAGCCTAATCTCTCTCTCTCTCTCTCTCTCTCTCTCTCTCACACACACACACACACACACACACACACACACACACACACACACACACACACATGAGGTACGAGGTGATAGGGCAGGAAAATTCGCATTACTGAGGAGAATGAACTCTATATAGGCAAACTGGGGAAGGAAGAGGGTGGGAACGGGGAGTGTGAGAGGGGAGGAAATAGAGCGAGATGAGAGAGGGGGAAAAACAGGAAAAAGGGAGAAAGTGTAAGAGAGGAAGAGAGAGCGAGAGAGGAAAGGGAAATATTGTGTGTGTGTGTTTGTGTGTGTGTGTGTGTGTGTGTGTGTGTGTGTGTGTGAGAGAGAGAGAGAGAGAGAGAGAATCGGGAAAAGTAGGGAGTACAATAGAGGAATACGAATAGTGTGAAGCGAGACATAGGAGTTCGAATATTAAGGAACAAGAGAGGTCGTGGTTTGGGAGAAATGAAAGGGAAACGAGATATGGCAAGAAAAAATGAGATAAGAGAGAAAGTGGGGCAGGAAAGTGAAAGGGATAAAGAGGAAGAAATATCGAAAGAATATGTGAAGGAGAATGAGTGAGAAAAGTAGGGACAGAAAAATAAAACTTACACAGTGAAGAAGAAACGGCAAGGACTGATATATATATATATATATATATATATATATATATATATATATATATATATATATATATATATGACAGAGAGAGAGAGAGAGAGAGAGAGAGAGAGAGAGAGAGGTCGAAGGTGCTTTTGACTGCGATAATTATGAAGAACGCTTGGTAAAGCTTTATTCCAGGTGCACCAAAGGACACTTACTTGAGAATGAGCTCTGGGAGAGGACCGTTAATATATATATATATATATATATATATATATATATATATATATATATATATATATATATATAGATAGATAGATAGATAGATAGATAGATAGATAGATAGATAGATAGATAGATAGATAGATATAATCTCTCGGAAGTGAGTCCTTCCTACAACATGGATAGTAAGTTGTGTAAAACATCAAATTCAATGAATTATAAGACAGTCATTAATATCCTTAATTAATAGCCATATCAAACCTCCAGTCTGACTACACATGGGCATCAAATGAAAGAAGTTGGGTTTGGGATCTTCACCAACTTTGAAATACAAAACAAAAAAATCAAAAACGTTCTATAGTATTATCCCACCAGAAGTCACAAAGGTAACCAACTGGATGATCAGTACGTCCTGGATCTGCACATGACTTCATTATATATCTTCACGGATGTTGTAATGCAACAACACCAAGAATTATGCACCATTACACATAAATACCGGAACAAATACTACCCCGCCATATATGTAAACAATGGATAGGCACTACACAAAGTAAATTTCATCTCAGAGTGAGAAAACAAGTAGCAAGGAATATTTGCCCCTGGCAATACCTTTTTTCTAATGTGTCTTTCTCTGGGAATATGCTTAATGGCCCGTTTCCTTAGGCCCAGCAGTTCTTTGTATCACACACCTCAACATGTCACCATTTTGACACTAATACCTACCATCCATACTGAACATATTACTAGAGCTCTCTCATTTAGGACTGGGGCATTGGTGATACTACCCTCACCTGCTGCTTCATCCACCGTGAGGGAGAAGCTGATAATATATAAAGATAGATAACCTTTCATTGGACTACATCTCTGTCCTGACTCTAGACATCAGTGGCATGCTGAGGTTTGACGAGGCTTTCAGTTAGATTTGTATAATGGTCTCTCTTAACCCCTTCAGGCAGATCATGTATTTCCAAATGAATCTCGTTACCACCAAACAATATATTAGCCTAAGACAGTCCTCTGTTTGTGAAGGGGTTAACGAAGGCTATAACTTACTCCACTTGTTGAAATGTTTTTCCGAGACATTATAATCATGTGATGATAATAAGAGAATGGAAATACGACAAGGGAGTGGTGCTTAAGTTATCAGCTGTTCATCGAATGGCTAACTCTCGTGTCTCACACAGACCAATTCCGTGAACGTAATGCGTGTGTTAATCTTCCTATCCGCTATTCCAGAAATCTAAAAAGCTGGACTAATTCAGAGACATTCCCTGCCGCTGGTCACGGCATCCCTCCATCTGCACAACTATACTTCATTTGTCTTTTCTTGTCAAAGATTTATGTTTTTTGGCAGCCTAGTTTCCTAAATATCAAGTGAAGAACAACACATTGCTACGATATAACCAATTTTCATGGGACTTCTTGCGACTGACTCAGTATTATACTGTAAATCCCTTGCTGTAGCTTAGTATTCAAGATGGAGAGATGAATTTATGCCTAGTTGAAATGAACAGGGAATAGACTTCCTGGATCAGTATGAGACGGATTCATGACGGTCCCTCATAAGGCTCGGATTGGACGAGTGTATGACCTGGCCATCCTTCTATTCCAACACGCCACTGCACACATAAACACGAGAAGGGTGCAGCCAAGCCAGCAGCTGGTGGAGGTGCCAAGGTGCGACGCCGGCCAACATCTGCGGTCCTTGTCGGCCACAAGAGTAAGGATGAGTTCACATTAAATGCTTTCTGGCGCTGGTTCGTGTGGAAGGGAGTCTGCATCGCTGAAACCCAAAAACGAGTAAGTGGACCCCCTGGATTCGGGAAAGAACTTTAGCGGATAAAAGTGATGCAGAGCTGTCGGCCGCGCCAGCAAGCATTTGGTGTGGACGAACCCTGAAAATGTGGTGCTTGTTCACCACTGCCACACATGTCGCCTCCAGAGCCACCCAACAGGTATTAGAAGCGGCCCATTGGAGCACGCCAGTACACACAATACTCATCTACTGTAAGTCTTTTGCTCAGTGTAACATACGTGCAGTTTCGCAGCGACTGAATACAAATTAACATCGATTAACTCTGCTGAGCGAAACACATAATGTCGCCTATACTAGTTAATGATTCAGAGAGAGAGAGAAGAAAGAGACAGACAGACAGACAGAAAGGGGGGCGGGAAGAGGACAGGGAGAATACCAAGCAGAGCAGGAGTGACACAGGGGGGAAATAATGGTTGTAGCTGAAAGGTGAAGGGAAATGGAGTGAGAAGTTAGGTTTGAATGAGAAGTGAGAGAGAGAGAGAGAGAGAGAGAGAGAGAGGTGAGGTGATGGGAGAGGGGGTAAGGCAAAGGAAGAGTGTAGGGAAAAATTAAGGGGGGTTAAAATGAGGAAGACTGAGAGACGAGAAGAAAGAGAGAGTGAAGGAGAGAGGGAGTAGTGCAAAAGAAACTGACGAAATGAGACGGATGAGGGAGCGGAGAAGATCAGAGGTGACACATGAGGGGTGAAGTGAGGGATGAGGGGACAGAGTAGGAAGGAGAGGGAAGACAGAACAGGGAAGACAGTGCGAGGTGAGAGAGGACTGCGAGAGATATGCGAGAAGAGGAAAGGTTGCTCTGACTGAGTGAGAGAGAAGAGGGAAGAGAGTGAGAAGAGTGAGGGGCGAGAGAGCGGAGGAGCGGAGGGTGAGAGAGACAGGAGGAAAGAAGGGAGAAGGTGGGAGGTGAGAGACACAGGAGGAAAGAAGGGAGAAGGTGAGACGTGAGAGAAAAGGGGAAAGGGTGATGGGAGACGGTGATGGAAAATAATCACATCAAGCTTCAAAGCAGACACACTCCCTTCCCACTTATGAACAGTCTCTCTCTTTCTCTCTCTCTCTCTCTCTCTCTCTCTCTCTCTCTCTCTCCAGGGGCGTCATTTGGGGGGGCAGCGAGGGGGGCTCGCCCCCCCAAGCTTTCTGAGGGGGCCTCAAAATCAACTACAGTTCATTAAAATAAATATAAGGTTAACACCGTGAAATAAAAAATAATAATTTGTATTTAGCCTCAGTACGTTTTGAGTGAAATATATCGTGTGTGTGTGTGTGTGTGTGTGTGTGTGTGTGTGTGTGTGTGTGTGTGTGTGTGTGTTTCTTGTCTACCTAATTGTTCTTATCTAATAATCAGGAATGAGTCAAGGTCGTACTGTCCCGTGTATTAAACCATTCTTATCATACGTATCCTTAAATTTATGAATAGTTTTGGCACACACTATTTTAGTCGGTAGTGCATTCCACTGATCAATTGCCCTATTTGGGAAAATGAATTTCCTTATGTCTCTATCGCCTCTCTTTTCATATAATTTTTTGAAGTGTCTTGCTGATGCTTCTTCATGGGATATACATTCATCTATGTCTATTTTCTCTTTCCCTGAGATGCATTTATATAGCATAATCATGTTTTCTTTTTTCCTTTTCTACTGTAGTGTTGGTAGATTCAGTTTTTCTAGTCTTTCTTCGTAGCTTAGATCCCTTAAGCTTGGTACCCGTCTTGTAGCTGCCCTTCGTACTTTTTCAGTCTTATCTATGTATTTTTTGAGACGAAGATTCCAGACTACCGATGGATACTCCAGGGTTGGTCTGATGAATGATGCTCTTATCTTTCTCAGCAAGTCTTCGTTTACGTATGTGAAGGCTACGAGTATTCTCATATTAGCAAGCAGTGTATACATGTTCCGTACCTTTTCACTGATGTTGTCGCTGGAGACAGTGTTTTATTGATAATCATTCCTAGGTCCTTCTTCTTTTCTGATGTGTAGGGTTGATCTTTCTAACATATAATCCCAATCTGGTCTTTTCTCACTTTTACCAAGCTTAATGCCTGACACTTGTCCACATCAAATTAAATTTGTCACTTATTGCTCCATTTATGAAGCTTACTTAATTCCTCTTGCAGCTCTTTGCAAGACTCTGTGTTAGTAATTTTCTTTTGTATTTTGCAACATCCGCAAACATAGATAGCTTCCATTTCCAATGTTACTGTCTATGTCATTCATATATACTAAAAACGTAATTGGTGCCAACACTAAGCCCTGTGGAACTCTGCTAGTCACCCCTCCGTGATGAGTAATTTTCCCATAATACTATTCTCATTTCCCTTTTTCTGAGAAAATCCTGCATCCAACAGTGCAGATTGCCTTGGATACCTCCTTGATGGTACAGTTTCCATAAAAGTGTTTGGTGCGGTACTCTGTCAAATGCTATCTTGAAATCTAAATGGGTACTGTCCACCCATCCTTCTCTTTTCTGTAATGTTTCTGTAACTCTATCGTAGTACCTTAATAGATTAGTAACACATGATATTCCCTTTCTAAAAGCGAACTGCCTCTCACTTATAATACTGTGTTCTACATGGTTTACCCGAACTTTTCTTATAAGCTATTCTAGTACCTTACTTACAACACTGGTCAAAGATACTGGTCGGTTGTTGAGTGGATTCTGTCTGTTCCTTTCTTGAATAGGGGAACATGTTTTCTTTCTTCCAAATATCAGGTAATTTTCCTTGACCTAACGATTCCTTGAATATTAAATACAATGGTCTGCTTAACTCTTCTACACATTCATGTAGAACCCAACATGAAATTTCGTCAGGACCATTTGTGTGTGTGTGTGTGTGTGTGTGTGTGTGTGTGTGTGTGTGTGTGTGTGTGTGTGTGTGTGTGTGTGTGTGTGTGTGTGTGTGTGTGTGTGTGTGTGTGTGTGTGTGTGTGTGTGTGTGTGAGTGTGTAATAATCACAGTAAGTTACTAGGTATATTAAAGGATGTTAACGTAAATACGTTCCTAGGCCGCTGTTCAGTTAACTTCAGTATCGAACTGCCCTTTTTATTGTATTCTGGCTATCATTAAAAGTTTTTATTCATCTTAGGAACTACGTACCTGTAGGTAGGAGTCTTGAGAGTTCATTTAGATCAGTGGTTCCCAAAGTGGTCGGTGGAAAGATCCAAGGGGACGGTGAGGTACCGTGGGACCGTGAGGAAAAAGGGGACGGTAAGGGGGGCGGCAGGGTGACATCAGAACCAAGTAAGAATTTTATTTTTTACAAAATCTATATGGCAAAATCCAAGTCACAAACACTTAAGTGACATGTATGCATTACAAAAAAATAAACATAGAATTGTACACGAAAGCATGGTTTTATTTTATTTTGTGGTTCGAAGTCGGAGTTAAAAGTTCGAGCGTTTGCCAATGCTATAATATCCATTAGTGTGTGTGTCAGGAAGTAATTGGTGTAATAAAAAATTACAGCATATACAGTATATATATTTGTTTACTGCTTTAATTCCCTAAATATAGCTTTTTGCATGTGGCTTCAAAATGCTCGCTCGCCACCTCACCCATGTGGGAAGGTGGGAGGAGGGGCCCTCCTAAATAGCCTATGCCCCCCCTCCAAGGAAAATTGAAATGACGCCCCTGTCTCTGTCTGTCTGTCTGTCTGTCTGTCTCTCTCTCTCTCTCTCTCTCTCTCTCTCTCTCTTACGTTTTAAAGTTACAAATATTGGAAGGTAAAACTGAGGAAATGTTATGCGCAACTGCAGTCTCTTCACGTTAACTGTCCCCAGATTACTGTCCTTGTGTGGTTTGTTTCATGTACTTCATTGGCAGAGAAAGGCAATTGCTGTGGCTGTACATCCTTCTGCATGACTAGCAACATATTCTAGTGTTAATTTCCTACTTAGTTCAGCATTCAAGGTGGAAAGATGGCAACTTAGGCCACGGTAATGTAAAATGAGCATAGTATATAACGAATTAAAAGATGTTTCAGTGACTTCATTGAAGCCAAAACATTCCTTATGATTGGTTATGTGATGATGTGTAATATGAACAAAAATCACAGTATAATGAAACTTTACAGCCATGAGCAAAGTTCGCCGACACTCCTCTGCCGGCTGTGGCAAAGAAATGTGTTACCTGAACAATATTAATGTGACACAGCAGTCGAGCACACAGCAAATAATGTTTGACAAGGACGCATACAATGTCATTAGAAGTGGATTACAATATATGGAAGCTAGAACACAAAACTAACAGAGTATTGTCGGTGAACGAATTGCCGTCCTTATGTTGCAAAAGGTACAAAAGAGACAGACTGACATTGTGTATCCAGATGGTCTTCAGTGAGTCGTCAGTGTGGTTTGTTGGGTAGACCTGTGTACGACATGTGCAGGAGAGGGCAGTTAGTGTCATGCTGCTGTGCCTGATAAGGTTAACAATTGCTGACGTATGGACCTTCACCTTAGGAGCTCCATCCGTAGGTGGTTAGATAGCGCCTAGTCAATAGTTGTAGCAGTAGCAGTAACCGCAGTAGTAACAGTAGTAGTAGCAGTAGCAGTAACAGTAGTAGTAGTAGTACCGGTAGTAGCAGTAGTAGCATCAGTGATATTCGTAGTAGTTGTAGTAGTAGTAGTGGCAGTAAAATGCCTGCTGCCGGACCACCCACCCCGCCACCCCCCACCCCACCACCGGGCCACCACCACACCACCACCCCAGGAAGACACAACGGGGGGGCTAGTGACCCAGGTCAAGAGGGTCACCCGTCCACTACTGACCTGAGCTCCTCTTCCCCGCAACTGCCCCGACACCAGGTGACCAAAGAATGACAACAACCTTGCAGGAGGGACAACCATCGTCAGGAGGGGTGGGACTGAACAAGGTTCAGTCCCAAGTAACGTCTTGTCGACGGCCATAGTTACACCCTCAAGGGCAGGAGGCCCAAGGCTACGGCCTACAGTGAGCACCAGGGTGTCAGTGCCCTTAGCCACTTCCAGGGCAGGAGGCCCTAACGTGAGCACCAGGGCGTCAGTGCCCTTAGCCACTTCCAGGGCAGGAGGCCCTAATGTGTGCACCAGGGCGTCAGTGTCCTCAGCCACTTCCAGGGCAGGAGGCCCTAAGGTGAGCACCAGGGCGTTAGTGCCTTTAGCCACTCCAAGGGCAGGAGGCCCTAGCAGACAGCTAGACGTGGGTCCCAGGGCGAGAAGACCTGGAGCCACGGCTGTAATAGACCCAGGGGAGAGTCGCCTCTGTGCTTCCCTCCCTGTATATAGGAGAGGACACGGTTTCCGTGGACATTCTACCTATCTCGTTCCCCTGTGGGAACTGTTCATCACCACCCGTGAGTGTTGCCCCGGAGGTGTCGCCAGAGTGGTGGCAAAGTCCGAGACCGGACCTGCCTCCCACGCCTGGGAAATCTCTGTCTTTTACAGACACCAGGCGGAGACGAGGTCGCAGTCCAACCCTGACGGCGCGTCCCCCAGCAGACGATCGCACCCCCAGGACCCCCAGGCGAGACCAGCAGACTACAGGCGAGGGCGACCCTGACTCCCTCACCCCGCGGAGCCACAGACGCCAGGCCCGCCTCCTCCAGCTGTTCTGCCCCAGTCCCGAGGGTCACCTCTCAAGTCGAGGCCCCCAGACAGGAGGGCCTCCCTGCACCTCACCGACGACCAGGACCCGGGCAGTGACTCCCGTGCGGGTAGTGTGTTGCCCATCGCAGGCAGAGTCCCCCTAAGGCCCTCTCCTCACGCCCCGACGACAGAGTGTATCAAACCCAGGAAACATGGGTAAATTAGTGACGCCCCTTGTACCAAGAATAAGCCAGGGGAAAAAGAACAGTGAACAGTGACAGAGTGCAACTAATGTAAAACCAGTGACAACTGTTATTAACCTAAAAGAACTCTATACCCGGCAGAATAGAAAAGTACTTGGACCGCCAATCATAGAAAGTAGAGTAATTATACCTGCCCCAGAATAAAAGAACTTTCAGTAATTGTGAACGAAGACCAGGGTGCGCGGGAGAATCAAAAGCCTGTGTAAAGTGCCACCGCGACTAGGTGACTGTGTCGAGTGTCGCGATCCGCACTCTGTCTTTTTATAGTAGTATTTCCCTCACGGACTCTTAACCTTGTTTATTCTCCTTGTTCTCAAGTGCATACATGTTTTGGCTTTAAATGAAATACGGGTATATCCATATATATAACTAAAGACACTGGTATACGTGTATCATATCATGTGTTAAGTGCAACTGTATTTTGTGATATCAAAGTCTAACTCTGTGTCCCTGTATCTTGTATCTTTAATATCACTCTGTGTTATATTGTAACGGTTTAGAATTAAGGCAATAGATGTGTTAAGGTATACTGCCTGGTTTTTATGTCCTGTTCCTTTGTTGGTGCTTTACTTCCGGTCAGGAAAGAGGACCCCGCTCAGTCGCTAGTGTTTTTAGGATGAGGAGTCGACTTAAAAACACTCAGCATAACACTGGTGGCAAGCGGTGGTTCTGGATCCGAGTAAAAGCATGAAGGAACGAAAAAGGAAACTTGCACAATGGCAGCCAAACCGCACATTCAGTTGCCGAAATTCAACCCGGACCAATGTGACATTGATGTGCATTTAGATATGATTAAACCCCTGTTAGACATAGGGTTTGACTCGGACAAGGAGAAAATTGCAGTCACATTGCCTAACCTGGGAAAAATAATCGCCACTGTCGCAACAAAAGTCATTCCAGAACTGACGTGGGACCAGTTCTCGCAAATTGTGAGACAGGCTTTCATGCCTTCCATGGGCAGAGTTGTCGCTCTCTCGCAGCTCGACGCCCTCACCTACGACAGTGACCTAGACGACACTTTCGTCCAGGCTTGGCACCTCGTCAGCGCCGTTTATCCCTAGGCAGCAACGAATACTCGGGATACCCACACATTTAATGTCCTCCTGAGGATTCTCCCTAGCACAGTCAGGGAGCACTTCCCTATCTATGATCCCTCAGGGGACATGGATCAGGACCTGCAACTCGTCCGACGTCTCCTCGCCGCCCGTCCCATACTACCTGCAGTCACGAGGTCGTGACTTTTTCAACACGGAGGGTGGTAAAATGCCCGCCGCCGGACCACCCACACTGCCACACCCCACCCCACCACTGGGCCACCACCACACCACCACCCCAGGAGGACACAACTGGGGGGCTAGTGACCCAGGTCAAGAGGGTCACCCGTCCACTACTGACCTGAGCCCCTCTTCCTCGCAACTGCCCCGACACCAGGTGATCGAAGAACGACAACGACCTTGCAGGCTGGACAACCATCGTCAGGAGGGGTGGGACTGAACAAGGTTCAGTCCCAAGTAACGTCTTGTCGACGGCCATAGTTACACTCTCAAGGGCAGGAGGGCCAAGGCTATGGCCTACGGTGAGCACCAGGGTGTCAGTGCCCTTAGCCACTTCCAGGGCAGGAGGCCCTAACGTGAGCACCAGGGCGTCAGTACCCTCAGCCACTTCCAGGGCAGGAGGCCCTAACGTAAGCACCAGGGTGTCAGTGCCCTTAGCCACTTCAAGGGCAGGAAGCCCTAATGTGTGCACCGGGGTGTCAGTGCCCTTAGCCACTTCCAGGGCAGGAGGCCCTAACGTGAGCACCAGGGCTTCAGTGTCCTCAGCCACTTCAAGGGCAGGAGGCCCTAATGTGAGCACCAGGGCGTTAGTGCCATTAGCCACTCCAAGGGTAGGAGGCCCTAGCAGACAGCTAGAAGTGGGTCCCTGGCCGAGAAGACCTGGAGCCATGGCTGTAATAGACCCAGGGGAGATAGTCACCTCTATGCTTCCCTCCATGTATATAGGAGAGGACACGGTTTCCGTGGACATTCTACCTATCTCGTTCCCCTGTAGGAACTGTTTGTCACCACCCGGGAGTGTTGCCCCGGAGGTGTCGCCAGAGTGGTGGCAAAGTCCGAGACCGGACCTGCCTCCCACGCCTGGGAAATCTCTGTCTTTTACAGACACCAGGCGGAGACGAGGCTGCAGTCCAACCCTGACGGAGCGTCCCCCAGCAGACGATCGCACCCCCAGGACCCCCAGGCGAGACCAGCAGACTACAGGCGAGGGCAACCCTGACTCCCTCACCCCACGGAGCCGCAGACGCCAGGCCCGCCTCCTCCAGCTGTTCGGCCCCAGTCCTGAGGGCCACCTCTCAGGTCGAGACCCCCAGACAGGAGGGCCTCCCTGCACCCCACCAACGAGGCCCCGAGGTAAAGGCCTCCCCTCAGGTCGAGGCCCCCAGACAGGAGGGCCTCCCTGCACCTCACCGACGACCAGGACCCGGGCAGTGACTCCCGTGCGGGTAGTGTGTTGCCCATTGCAGGCAGAGTCCCCCTAAGGCCCTCTCCTCACGCCCCGACGACAGAGTGTATCAAACCCAAGAAACACGGGTAAATAAGTGACGCCCCTTGTACCGAGAATAAGCCAGGAGAAAAAGAACAGTGAACAGTGACAGAGTGCGACTAATGTAAAACCAATGACAATTGTTATTAACCTAAAAGAACTCCATACCCGGCAGAATAGAAAAGTACTTGGACCGCCAATCATAGAAAGCAGAGTAATTATACCTGCCCCAGAATAAAGGAACTTTCAGTAATTGTGAACGAAGACCACGGTGCGCGGGAGAATCAAAAGCCTGTGTAAAGTGCCGCCGTGACTAGGTGACTGTGTCGAGTGTTGCGATCCGCACCCTGTCTTCTTTATAGTAGTATTTCCCTCACGGACTCTTAACCTTGTTTATTCCCCTTGTTCTCAAGTGCATATATGTTTTGGCTTTAAATGAAATATGGGTATATCCATATATATAACTAAAGACATTGGTATTGTTACGTATTCATGGCTTTAGCTGAACACCTTAACAGAAATGAACAAAAACATTGTTCATTCTAATATCCACACTAAAGATAAACAAACATGGAAAAATAAACACGAGGCTTAAATATGTACACAATATAATTCACTTAATTAACCCTTAACTTACATACTAGTTAGTGTGACTGGGGATGACAAATAACAGGATTTAAATCCTAATATCCTTGCGGTCCCCTAACAGCCTGTGACTTCTAGTGTAAGGGTGGTTCACTAACCTCATACAAATAACCAGAACCCCCTAGTGAGGTCTGTTACAATACCTGGACTTCGTCAGAACAAGGCTGGAGCGCACCAGTAGTCTTCCCCGTCTCCCTCACACTAACTATGGACAGCTACCCCAAGCTTATATATGGCAGCCCCAAGCCAGAAATGGCGGGAATCACTCCCATCATGCATCACTTCTCTAAACACTATGCACCATACATGATTCTGGATAACAAAGTATTTAACAAACATTAACAAACAATGCAAATACAGTTTACATAAAATACACTTACAATTATTAAATAAATCCCAGTATATATAATTTCACCTGAAACTGACTCTAGATCCTTCTATTTGCTTCACGAGAATATTTCTAGTTCCCCATGGCTTCATTCAACTAAATCGAGATCCCAGTCCGTATTTATGGTACACTATTATGTTTCTTAAAGGATCAGCAAATTGCCGTACCTAACACCCCCCTATCCAGAGAGAATTTAGGTTGTACCCTAAATTACTAGAGAGAGCACATCTGCCACTACATTTTCCTTCCCTCTTATGTGATGGACATTCATATGGTATTTCTGCAGGAATAAAGCCCATCGATTTAGTCGCTGGTTTTTGTTCTTCATTTTATTCAGGAACTGCAATGGACTATGGTCACTGTGCACAGTGATGGGTCCACCACGGCCGAGATACACATCCCACTTCTCCAGGGCTAGTATCAGGGCCAGCAACTCCTTTTCAATAGTGCTGTAGGATTTCTGATGAGGCTTGAACTTTTGAGACATGTAGCTGACCGGGTGGAGCACAGCATCCGCCCCATTACCTTCCTGTAATAGCACTGCTCCCACTCCTGTGTTACTGGCATCTACCTTTCTGTAATCCGTGCACATTCTGTAAGTGTTGTCGGACTTGGGAACAAGCAGGCAAGGAGATGCCTACTGACTGCAACTAGGTTCTGCCAAACCGTGGTCCACAAGGAATTTCACCTCCTTCCGAAGAATTTCTCTCTTGTGTGGATTCATCCGGTATGGAGCTTGTTTGATGGGTGCACAGTCGCTCACCAACACCACGTCGTGACTCGCCACCACACTCTGCTGAGGGACGTCCTGAAACAGACTGGGGAACTTGGACAGCAAACCTCTTAGCTCTTCTGCTTTTTCGGGCTCCAGATGCTGCAATATAGGTTCTGGATTAGCAAGGATGACAGAATTATTCATGACGGGCACCATAGGATTAAAGTTGTCTTCCAATTTTTCTTCTGTTTTCTCCCCAGACGACTTTTCTTTCAGTACCTGTAAGGCCATAACTACTGGTCGTTGTTTAAATAACTTCATGTTATTAGCATGGACCTGTCTCTCAGTCTTCCTTCTTCCGGGTGTCTTTATTACGTATCTGTCACTACCACTCTTGCTTTTTACCTCATATGGTCCTTCATATTTTGCCTGTAGGGGTGTTTTATACGTGGGTAATAAAAGTAAGATCTGATCTCCCACCTCAAATTTCCTATTTTCAGCTTTCTTGTCAAAATTGGTCTTCATACTGCTTTGACTTTCTTTTAAATTATCTTTAGCAAACTGCCTTATCTTTTTCAATTTATTGGTAAAATTCTCCACATACTTGCACAGTGAAACCTGCTCTGATTCTTCTAGCCACGAGTCTTTCATTAACCTCAACGGTCCACGTACATCATGTCCAAAAACTAACTGATGTGGACTGTACCCAAGTGACTCTTGTTTACTTTCTCTTATGGCAAACAATAAGAGATTGATTCCATCATCCCATTCCCTTCGCACTTTCTAAGCAATATTTTCTCAGCATTGACTTAAAGGTCTGATGGAATCTTTCTAACATACCCTGGGATTCGGGGTGGTAAGCAGTAGCTAGATATTGTTTTACTCCCAGTTGCTTCATAGCGTCTTTAAACAAATCTGAAGTAAAATTAGTCCCCTGGTCAGACTGTACTACCTTTGGAATCCCATACCGAGTGAAGAAATTAATCATTTTATCTACTATTATCTTTGCATTTATCTTCTTAATTGGAATGGCTTCTGGATATCTGGTTGTGGCACACATCATAGTTAACAAGTAGTTATTACCTCTTTTGGTTTTAGGAAGGGGGCCAACACAGTCAATGATGATTTTTGAGAATGGTTCATCAACTACAGGGATAGGTTTGAGAGGCACTGGTTTTAATACTTGATTTGGTTTCCCAGCTAACTGACACTCTCTACAAGATTTGTAAAACTTAGCTATATTTTTCCTTAAACCGGGCCAAAAGAAGTGATTCAGTACCTTGTTGCAGGTTTTACTACAACCTAGATGACCTCCAATGTTATCATGAGCAAGACTTAAAACTGAATTTCTCAAAGCAGATGGTACAACAATCTGATGAACCTCAGCCCATTTATCCTCAGATGAAAAATTACTAGGCCTATACTTCCTCATAAGTACTCCATTCTTAAGATAGTAACAACAGCGATGATCTGCAAGGTCTTCTTCTGGAACAGCTTCATTAAAGCAATGAAACAAAGTTTTATCTTGATTCTATTCCTGAATTAACTTTTCTTTGGTCACTGGAAGGCTCTCTATTTTAGACAAAGACACACTCGTAGAAACATTACTTACTGCAGCTTCAGAAGGGGAAGGATTACTCACTGTAGGATCAGGGGACCTGGCGAATAACCTGCCAACACCAAGATCCTCCTCAGCATCCCCAGAGACAATCGGATCTGCAGCTTCTTGGGTAGTGCCTGAATTAGCACGTGATGAAGCCATACTCCGAGTGACTGCACATACAGGGAACAGGTCAGGATATTTCTTCTCAAGCTGCTTAGTTGGACTGTCAGCAGAAGGTACCTTTGTTACTATCAAATTAGGATATACCTGATTACCACCTATATCGTTCCCTAACAAGAAAGTGACACCAGCTGCAGCTATCCTTTCATCAACTGCAACAGTTACAAACCCAGTAAAGTAGGTAGACTCGAGATAAACTCTGGCTTCAGGAACTTCGAAAAGCCCACCTTGACTATCAAGGACCCTCTTCCTGCCTGTTAAACACTCCTCTACCTGGGGAAATGAACTGCGAAGTAAAACACTTCGTGTGGCAGCAGTGTCACGCAAAACCTGTATGGGGTACTCTATTCCCCCTGGACCATCTTTTGAAACAAACCCTAATGACAAATATGGTTCAAAACTACCCTCTTCACTCGAAGTGTCACTAGCTGGGTTAATCTTCTCACTTGTACTGCTGTTTTTCTTCTGACCATCTACAGCGCCATTTTCGGTTAAGCACTGTACTACCCCACCAACATTAGTTTTTCTTTTTGTTGCACAATTTTTAGCGATGTGGCCATATCCAGAGCACTTATAACATTGAACTAACTTTGATGCACTTTCAGCCTTTTTCCTGGTCTGACCAGAACTATCAGTGGGAGTGTTACCTTCGTACTGCTTACCAGTGCTACTGGGCTGTTTACTGTTAGACTTACCTCCAGCCTTGTTTACAGAAAGATGAGAACCACCCTTATGGGTTAAAGCATAATTTTCTGCCAAGATGGCTGCATTATGAGTGTCTGAGGGTTTTTTCTCTTCCAAAAAAGCCTTTATGGGAGGGGGCATCTGCCGCTTGAACTCCTCCAACAAAATCAAATCCTTTAGTCCCTCGTAATCACTGACATTACGTGACTGCAACCATCTTGTGAAATATCTCTTTTTAGCATAGGCAAACTCCAGGAAAGTTATAGACTCTGTCTTCTTGAAGTCCCTAAATTTTACTCGGTAAGCCTCAGGTACCATTTCGTATCCTTTGAGAATAGACTCCTTAACATTGTTATAATCACTTACATTCGTCAAGGAGTTGAACACTGCCTGGGCTTTACCCTTAAAAGAAGACTGAGCTAACATCACTTTATACTCCTCCGGCCACTTCATACTCTCTGCTACCCTTTCAAACTGCAGAAAGAACTCATCAGGATCAGAATCATCAAATGCAGGTACCATCTTTAAGTACCTGGTCAACTCGAACTTTTCACCGCCACTAGGAGGGCCACCAGATTGCTTCGAGTCTGCTCTGCTCTGCATCTCTAACTTTGTAAGCTCGAATTCTCTCACTTTCTCTCTTTCTTGTCTCTCGTTCTCCTCTTTTTGTCTTAGATATTCCCTCTCTTTCTCCCTGTCTTCTCTTTCCCTATCTTCTTTCCGTCTCAAATATTCCCTCTCTTTCTCCGCTCTCCATGCTTCAGCCTCAAGTTCCATTTTTCTAATTAACACTTGTGGAGACTGCTCGGGAGTGACCTCTGAGCAAAATGAAAGAGCCTGACTGGGTAGTTTTCCTTGCCCCACTAACCCACGAATTACCTTATTCTTCACCTCTGCCTTGCGTACAGTCAGGGGACATTCTATCTGGTGATGTTTGGCTATAGCTATCCAGTCACACTTTCTCAGCTCAGTTTTATTCAGATAATCAAGGGATGGATTGTCTATGAATTCGGAAATATCTCCAGAAGCCATGATGAACTATGAATGAAAATTACCAAAAAAAAAAAAAAATTTGTAAGTAAATAAAATTGAATTAATGGGATCAATCACGTCCTGTCACGGTCGCCAATTTCTGTTACGTATTCATGGCTTTAGCTGAACACCTTAACAGAAAAGAACAAAAACATTGTTCATTCTAATATCCACACTAAAGATAAACAAACATGGAAAAATAAACACGAGGCTTAAATATGTACACAATATAATTCACTTAATTAACCCTTAACTTACATACTAGTTAGTGTGACTGGGGATGACAAATAATAGGATTTAAATCCTAATATCCTTGCGGTCCCCTAACAGCCTGTGACTTCTAGTCTAAGGGTGGTTCACTAACCTCATACAAATAACCAGAACCCCCTTGTGAGGTCTGTTACAATACCTGGACTTCGTCAGAACAAGGCTGGAGCGCACCAGTAGTCTTCCCCGTCTCCCTCACACTAACTGTTTTTTTTTTTTTTTTTTTTTTTTTTTTTTTTTGCCTATCGACCATTGAGGCCGGAGCCCCTGGTCATTAAGGCAAATGATATATATGTATATATATTTACACATATATACATATATACATGAACATATATATATACATACATACATACATACACACACCCATGCATATGAACATACACACTTTCATGCACACGTACATATATATATAATAATTTTTATTTTATTATTTTTTTGTAATTTTATTTTTATTATCTTTTTTATTTTTTATTTTTTTATTTTTTTTTAACCTTATATTACTTATAAACTAAAATACCTAATGTAAAGACCCTAAAACTAATCACCTAACAGACAAATCGCTAACCTATACTAAATCCTACAGAGACAAATAGCTAAACCTACACTAATAGTAAAAATACCTCGACTAACAGAACACCATCGACTGCAGATATGTAATGCCTTTCTACATGACATACCTGCACTCATCACCTGGTGACTGTCAGTCGAGGCACAACCTAATACAGGGGACATCAATATATGAAAGGGAACCAGACGAGTCAGGAACATTTCCATATACGTCAGCTGTCGTCCCTAATTAGAATAACTTAAGCCAGATAATATAATGTATTTACATAATTTGTACAAAAAGTGAAGAACCTCGGCCAGCAGACCACCATCGACTGCAAGTGCCCAATACCTTTCTATATTGCACACTTGCACTCATCAGCTGGTGACTGTTAGTCGAGGAACTTGGCTTAATGTAGGGGACATCTATATTAGAAATAGATCAGTGGGAGGAGGAACTATTTCAAATATGTCAACTGTCAACCCTAATTAATATTACAATATATACATATTTACTGTTAATAAAAACCACAACCACACAGTAAAAAAGTCACATCACTCTGATCAGTCCGGTCTCTCTCAAGAAAGCCATCAATTTATCAGTCATAACAATGTCCCCATCACCCAGGATGGTGGAAAGGGTGAAGGGGACGTCTGCTGCACCGCAGTAATTTTTAAGTGAAGTACGTTCACGAATAAATCGCCGACAGCGCAGGATGATATGACTGATAGATAACACCGCATCACAGATGTCACAGTGCGGTGGGAAGCGTCTTTCCATATAAGGTTTCATGTGTGTTACAACGGTGGCATTAAGCCGTAATCGTGCCAACACTTTTTCTTCCAGGCGACTGGGGCGGTTGGCGGTATCCCAGTCGCCCAGGTACGGCTTACAGGTTGGAATATTTAGTCTGGTCCACTGACCTTGCCACAGAAGATTTATTGATTTCTTTCCGAGAGAGAGACTCGACCGTAGATCACGAGGAACGTCCCAAGTCTCCTCGAGCTCTACAGCCGACTTTGCAAGTAAGTCAGCCTGCTCATTACCGTAGATACGACAATGACCAGGCATCCAGATCAGCGTGAATGACTTGTTGCATGAATGCAACTTATTAACGATGCGGCCCTGGATCTCGTGAGAGTCCGTAGTACAAGATGCAATTGCCTGAAGGGCTGATTTTGAATCTGAAAATATGACAAATGAATCATGCCTAGAATTGAGTGCATAGTCTATGGCTTTGTCAATGACAAAAAGTTCTGAGGTAAACACAGATGTATGAGTCGGCAACCGATACCTGAGGGCACATTCAGTCGACCACACACTTGCACCCACACATTCACTCGACTTGGAGCCGTCGGTGTACAAGTGGTGGGATCCCAAGTGACGAATGATGATGTTACGAAACAAGTGGTGGACCTCCGCCTCCGGCGCCTTGGCCTTTGGTGCTGGGAGCCATGTAACATCAACAGTAAAGGCAGGTGGCTCCCAAGGCGCTATATTTTTTAACACCAACTTGTCACAGTCACTGGGGTCCACACCAAGCTCCTGAGTCAGTAAGTGGAGGCGAACGGCAAGTGGCCGACGCACCCCCCGCAAAAGGTGGTGGTATTGACGCAGGGGGGTACAGGCCACATTGCCGATATTACTTTTTCTAAATGTCCTTACACTATAGGACAAGGCCAGGTGGTCACGGCGAATACGGAGGGGAGGCACATTCGCCTCCACTTCCATACGAGCTACACGGGTACACCGGACAGCTCCAAGACACATTCGCAAACATTTATTCTGCAACACATCCAATCCTTTCAGAGTGGCATCGGATGCCGAGCCATACACCTGTGCGCCATAGTCTAGCTTCGATCGAATAAGGGACTTATACACCATTAATAAAGATTTTCTGTCGGCACCCCAGGTAGTACCCGCTAGGTACTTGAGGACATTTAACGGTTTATCACAACGAGCAAGCAAAGTATTAACGTGAAGTTTAAAATTCATTCTACGATCAAAATGTATTCCTAAAAATTTTACAGAATTTTGAAAAGGTACCGCCTGATTATCTAAAGTTAAGCACAAATTAGGTACGTTACGATTAGTGAAAACTATAGCGGCACACTTACGGACGGAAAACTTAAATCCCCACTGCAAGGCCCATTGGTGGACAGAGTCAAGGGCTGCTTGAATCCGCCCAGCCGAAAATTGTGCATTACGGGAAGAGTGCCATATTGCACAATCGTCAGCGTAGAGTGAGTATTTAAGATTCCTCGGGATGGGAGCTGATGACAGAATATCATTGATCATAATACTAAATAAGGTAGGACTAAGCACACTTCCCCGCGGCACCCCGTTTTCCTGGATAAATATATCCGATGTTACGTTACGGGGCAATTTGACAGAGAAAGTTCTGTCCCTTAAGAAATTTGAAATAAAAACAGGCAAATTTCCTCTTAAACCATAAGCATAGAGCTTCATTAGTATACCGTGTCGCCATGTCATGTCATAGGCTTTATGGATGTCCAAGAACACCCCTATCATGAATTCTTTATTGGCAAATGCCTCTGCAATACAATGCTCCAAATTCATTAAATGATCTAGTGAACTTCTGTATTTACGGAAGCCACATTGTTGATCATTTAACAAATTCTTCGACTCTAAAACAAAAAGAAGCCTATTGTTAACCATACGTTCCATGACCTTACATAGACAAGAAGTCAACACAATAGGACGAAATGAAGTGGGATTCATAAGACGACCAGCCTCTTTGGGTATCGGTATGACGTGCGCAAAGTGCCATGAGTTTGGGAACGTTCGAGACGCCCAAATCTCATTGTACAATGCTAACATCTTAATCAGGTTGTCCTGATTAAGATGCTGGATCATACTGTACGTGATGGTGTCTGGTCCAGGGCTGGTGTCTTTACAGGATTTAAGGGCAAGGAGCAGTTCATCTAGCGTAAACTCTTGGTTGTACGGGGAGTTTACGTCTTCTGTGGCAAAGTCTAATATCTGTAGCTCAGCTGTGCGTTTATGATGTTGGAAACGCGGGTCATAATTGGCTGAGCTACTTACGTGAGAAAAACTCCTGGCGAGGATGTTAGCAACGTCCACGGGCTCGTCATAGATGTTATTATTGACTTTCAAGGTGGTGATTGGGAAATATGGGCCTTTATTATTTAATATTCTTATGGTGGACCAGACTTTACGTAATGGTGTTGTACGAGTCACCGTGGACACAAAGGACCGCCAGGAGTCACGTTTGGCCCTTCTTATCATTCTCCTTGCCTCAGCCCATGCCTGTTTGTATGCAATAAAATTTTCCTCAGTGGGCTGACTATCAAAAATCCTGTATCTCCTATTGCGTTTTCTTAATGCTTGTCGGCAATCCGGCGACCACCAATGTGCTCTATGCTTCGCATGAACTGTAGAAGTCTTGGGAATAGCAGCCTCAGCTGCGTGTAATATGGAAGTAGTTATATTTTCGACCTTAACATCTATGGTCTCCCCAGATATATCTAAATTGGCGATCCTTGAGAAGGATCCCCAATCTGCTTTCTTATAGTTAAATTTTGGAGGTGGAGGGTCCGAAATGATGTCGCGTGTATAAGAAAGACAGATGGGTAAATGATCACTTCCCAAGGAGTCGTCGTAAGGGTCCCATGAGAGATCTTGATGTATACCAGGGGAGGCCAAAGATAAGTCAATGGCCGAAAAGTTACCAGTACGATCATCTACACGAGTCGCTCTACCATCGTTCAGAAGACAGAGGTTGGAGTGTAGTATTAGGTCGGCTACTTGCTCCCCACGACCATCAATCCTCAAGCTACCCCATTGATAGTGATGGGCGTTAAAATCGCCCAACACTAACTTATTTCCAGGCAGATGTTCAACTAATGAATTTAAAGCATCACTATCAATGGGGCCATGTGGGGGACAGTACAGAGAGCAAATAGACAGATACGTGTTATCAAATTTTACTCTGCACGCGACAGCTTCCAGAGTAGAATTTAGAATCACTTCCGTTTGTGGGTGTGATTTGTGTGTGTAAATGGCAACTCCGTGACCTTCATATCTTCTATACGAGTGGTAGTGTCTGAACTGTGGAGGATCAGGATGATCCTCCAGGCACGTCTCCTGTAAACAAACAACGTCTGGCCTGTGTAGTGAAAGCAAGATAGCTATATTATGTAACTTATTCCCAATACCTCTACAATTCCACTGCAGTATAGTGAATGCGGCGGTTTAAGATTTTCGAGGGTGGCCAGTGTGCTTAGTCTTTTTATGCCCCCCGCGACCAGGCGAGTGGCTACCGGGGGACCTATCCCAGTGCTTGTTTGTGGAGATCTCCATAGTCTCATCAATAACGAGGCTCCCAGATTCCATCGAGGAAGAGCTATTCTTTCTCTCCCTCGCCGGACCAGGAGCAGGAAGGACATGAGGACGTGACTGTTTGGTGAGGGTGGTCATAATCTTTATGTTTCTGCCCGGAATCGTGCTAAGTCTGTTCTTCGCTCTACTAAAAATAATTTCATCCATACTAAATGCTCTCAACTCTCCAACTCGAATTCTTCCCGCTCCTTCTGGCACCTTGCCAAAAATCTTTCTAACAACTTTACCTCATCATCCTTCCCTCCTCTTTTCTACTCTGATGGTTCTGTAGCTATTTCTTCTACTGATAAAGCAGATCTCTTCGCACAGACTTTCTCCTCCAATTCCACCTTAGACGATTCCGGTGCTGTTCCTCCATCACTTCCCCCCTCTGACTTCCTCATGGCTGACATTAAAATTTCTTCAGTTGATGTATTTTCTGCCATTACTGGCCTCAGTACTAACAAGGCATATGGGCCTGATGGGGTCCCTCCTGTTGTTCTCAAAAACTGTGCTTCTGTGCTTACACCCTGCCTAGGCAAACTATTTCGCCTTTGTCTGTCAACTTGTACCTTTCCTTCTTGCTGGAAGTTTGCTCTCATTCAGCCAGTCCCAAAGAAGGGTGACCACTCCCAACCCTCCAACTATCGTCCAATTGCTTTAACGTCCTGTATTTCAAAAGTTTTCGAGTCAATTCTTAATAGAAAAATTTTAAGGTATCTTTCCTATCACAACCTTCTTTCCGATCGTCAGTATGGGTTCCGTCAGGGACGCTCCACTGGCGATCTTCTCACCTACCTTTCAGACTCCTGGTCATCCTCCTTTCGGGACTTTGGCGAAAGCTTTGCCATTGCACTTGACATCTCAAAGGCTTTCGATCGAGTCTGGCATAAATCTTTAATTTCCAAACTGCCCTCCTACGGTTTCTATCCTTCTATCTGTGCCTTCATCGCTAGCTTCCTTTCTGGTCGTTCTATAGCTGCTGTCGTAGACGGCCATCGTTCTTCTCCTAGATCTATCAACAGTGGTGTTCCTCAGGGCTCTGTCCTATCACCAACTCTCTTCCTTTTATTCATCAATGATCTTCTAAGCTGTACATCTAACCCTATCCACTCATACGCTGATGACTCCACCCTTCACCTTTCCATTCGGTTCCCGCAACGCCCATCTCAACAGTTACTTCAAGAAACAAGGGATGAGGCTATGGCACACCTAATGTCTGACTTGGCTCATATCTCTGACTGGGGTAAAAATAATATGGTTGTCTTTAATGCATCTAAGACTCAGTTCTTACACCTATCAACCTGACAAAATCTTCCACAGGTATACCCATTAATGTTTAATAATATTCAGCTTAATCCTGCATCATCCTTGAACATGCTTGGGGTTTCATTTACTCGGGACTTATCTTGGAAAGATCATATTACATCTCTTGTAAAATCTGCTTCCAAGAGATTGGGTGTGCTAAGCCGACTCCGCTCTTTCTTTACCCCTGCACAATTGTTGACTCTATACAGGGGTTTTATCCGCCCCTGTGTGGAGTACAACTCTCATGTGTGGGGAGGCTCCCCACATACAGCTCTTCTCAATAGGGTGGAGTCAAAGGCTTTTCGTCTCATTAACTCTCCTCCTCTTACTGACTCCCTTCAACCTCTGTCTCTTCGCCGCACTGTTGCATCTTTATCTCTTTTCTATCGCTACTTTAATGGTCACTGCTCCTCTGAACTGTCTGCTTGCATTCCTCCACCTCTATGACGGGCGCGTAGCACCCGTCTGGCAGCAAACTCTCATCCCTTTTCTGTCCAACTCTCTAATGCAAGAGTTAACCGTTACTCCCAGTCTTTCATTTATGCAACAGGTCAGCTCTGGAACTGTCTCCCTCTGTCTGTATTTCCTTCTGCCTATGATCTCCAGTCTTTCAAACGTAGTGTTTCCAGGCATCTCAAAATGATCGGATCTTGAATTTGGCTCTCTATTGTATTTTGTTTTTCTCTTGGAGGGAACTGTTCCTGCGGGCTCATGGCCTTTGGTTCCTTCTTCCTCGCATAAAAAAAATAAAAAATAAAGTTAATTTTATCTGACTTGTCACTCTTCTGTTTTGACCGCACTGACTGCGAAGGAGCAGCGGCAGCCTGAGAGTATAAAGTGGCAATTGGGATGTCTGTCAGAGAGTTGGAACGTACAGGAGGCTTAGGCTGAGAGGTATGGCGTGGGGCATGAGGAGCGAATGTAAGGTCAGTCTGTGTTTCAACGGTGCACATCACGGGACGGGACACAACCGCCGATGCATAGGAGACATTAGGTTTGGGAGTTGCATGCAACTCCTTCACCTTCTTCCTAGCATCGTAAAAGGAAATGCCCTCGGTTGCCTTCACTGTGCAGACCTCTTTCTCCTCCTTCCACTTGGGGCAAGCCCTCGAGGAAGTGGAGTGAGCATCCTTGCAGTGAAAGCAGCACTCCGTCTCAGATGTACAGTGTTCAGCAGAATGTCCCACATTCGCGCACCTACCACACACTGGCTGGGAAGCCCTACAAGCCTTTTCATGATGCCCATAAATCTGGCATTTTAAGCAACGCAAGGGGTTCGGGATATATGGTCTGACGTTAAGAATTTCATATCCAATTCTGATGTTGGAAGGTAAAGCAACTTTGCCGAACGTTAGGACAACTGTGGCGGTCTTCGTCTTCCTGCCTTCCGAGAATCTAGTTATAAAACGTGCCTCTATAACATCCTGCTGTGCAAGTTCCTGTACGATCTCTTCCTCCTCCATGACCACTAGATCTCTGCAGGTGATCACACCTTTGCAGGAATTCATGGAGTGAGGGATCGTGGACTGAATATCATAACAATGGAACTTGCCCAGTTTTAGCAAATCCTTTACCTGACTTGAGTTTCTAGTTTTAACGAGAAGATCTCCACTCGCAAGTTTTTTCACTTGTTCCACCTCACCTGCACACCCATCAATCACCTTCTTGATGATAAAGGGATTGAGGCTGGACAGGGGAGTGGGACCAACCGCGTGGATCTGTACAAACTCGGCGTTTCTATAATTGATGTCAAGACGGGTACGTGTCTGGGGCCGTTCAGTCTGGGGGTAGTCAGTCCGTGAGACAGTCGGGGGTCGGTCAGGACTACCTCCCCCCCTGAAAGGGGGGGGAGGCAGCAGTGGCGTCCGCCATAGTTACCACTTCCCCCTCACGGGGGAAGTGGGAAGAGAGAGAAAAACGACCAAGGGAGAAATTGCCCGGGGATCACACACCTAATCTGAGATTACCCTCTCAAACCACTCTCGGGAGGACGCGCCCGTGTGTAACTCACACCCCAGAGCGATCAGTGGGGGGTACACTCCAGAGGTGAGTAAGCAAAGGCAATCTCAGGAAACAGATATAGACACTTACTATATCTACAAAGGCCAGGGAGGAAAATGAGATCTAGCTAACCTAACTTTATTGAAAAACGCCCTAGTGGCGAGAAAAAGAAAAAGCTAAGGCCGGTGAGGCAACCCTGCAGCTAGACGAGAGCTCAGAAACACGTCCTCACTCTTCGCAACCATCCATCAAAGTCCCTAACTATGGACAGCTACCCCAAGCTTATATATGGCAGCCCCAAGCCAGGAATGGCGGGAATCACTCCCATCATGCATCACTTCTCTAAACACTATGCACCATACATGATTCTGGATAACAAAGTATTTAACAAACATTAACAAACAATGCAAACACAGTTTACATAAAATACACTTACAATTATTAAATAAATCCCAGTATATATAATTTCACCTGAAACTGACTCTAGATCCTTCTATTTGCTTCCCGAGAATATTTCTAGTTCCCCATGGCTTCATTCAACTAAATCGAGATCCCAGTCCGTATTTATGGTACACTATTATGTTTCTTAAAGGATCAGCAAATTGCCGTACCTAACAGTATACATGTATCGTATCGTGTGTTAAGTGCAACTGTATTTTGTGATATCAAAGTCTAACTCTGTGTCCCTGTATCCTGTATCTTAAATATCACTCTGTGTTATATTGCAACAGTTTAGAATTAGGGCAATAGATGTGTTAAGGTATACTACCTGGTTTTTATGTCCTGTTCCTTTGTTGGTGCTTTATTTCCGGTCCGGAAAGAGGACCCCGCTCAGTCACTAGTGTTTTTAGGTCGAGGAGTCGACCTAAAAACACTCAGCATAACAGGCAGTAACACTAGTAACAGCAGTAGCAGTAACAGTAACAGTAGTAGTAGTAGTAGTAGTAGTAGTTGTAGAATCGTAGTAAGAGTAGTAGTAGTCACAATCCCAAGCTCATGTGATAATGAACCCAGTGATCTGCAGGCTGTATTGCATTCCTCCTACATCTCACCATCCCCCTTTCGAGGGATAGGGAGGAGGCTGTCGGACGGTTGTATAGCCGGGCAGTGGAGTAGTTCTGCTATACTGATGCCACCACACGAAGGCGTCCCTCCAGCACCATTTGCACAGTGCCAGGTGGGCATGGAAGGCTGGCCAGGTGAGGCACTATGGCCAGTTCACCTGAGGGAACTAGGTCACCTCTCCAAACTGGGTATGCCGTGCTGTAGCTGCTTGAAATTCTATCAGCCATAGTTATGAGTCAAAAATGAATCTCCTTGGCTACCAGACTGTTTATACACTAATTTGGCCAAAAATTATCATCTCTCTAATATTAATGCTGAATTGTATGGACACGTCAGTATGGGTTTCGTCAGGGGCGCTCCACTGGCGATCTTCTCACCTACCTTTCAGACTCTTGGTGATCCTCCTTTTGGGACTTTGGTGAACGCTTTGCCATTGCACTTGACATCTCAAAGGCTTTCGATCGAGACTGGCATAAATCTTTAATTTCCAAACTACGCTCTGACAGTTTCTATCCTTCTATCTGTGCCTTCATCTATAGCTTCCTTTCTGGTCGTTCTACAGCCGCTGTTGTAGATGGCCATCGTTCTTCTCCTAGATCTATCAACAGCGGTGTTCCTCAGGGCTCTGTCCTATCACCAACTCTCTTCCTTTTACTCATCAATGACCTTCTAGGCTGTACATCTAACCCTATCCACTCGTACGCTGATGACTCCACCCTTCACCTTTCCATTCGGCTTCTGCAACATCCATCTCAGCAGATACTTCAACAAACAAGGGATAAGGCTATGGCACACCTAATGTCTGATTTGGCTCATATATCTGACTAGGAGTAAAAGTAATCTTGTTGTTTTTAATGTATCAAAGACTCAGTTCTACACCTATCAAACCGACACAATCTTCCACAGGAGTATCCACCAATGGTTAATAATATCCAGCTTAATCCTGCAGCATCCTTGAACATGCCTGGGGTTTCATTTACTCGGGACATATCTTGGAAAGATTATATTGCATCTCTTGAAAAATCTGCTTCCAAGAGATTAGGTGTGCTAAGCCGACTCTGGGCCTTCTTTACACCTGCACAGTTGTTGACTTTATATACACTGTATATATATATATATATATATATATATATATATATATATATATATATATATATATATATACACACAAGCTTGGCGACCTGTTGGGATGTTGAAATCTGTTTGGAATAATAATATGCTTTCAGTGCATACTAAAATAAAAATATACAAGTCCATGGTTAGACCAATTTTAATTTATGGGCATGAGTCATGGTACAGTACAATTGCAACAGATCAGAAAATATTAGGATTTGAGAATAAAATCCTGAGAAGGATTCTTAGGAAAAAGTGGCAAGACAGAGTTACAAATGAAAGAGTAAGGGATATTACGAAATTGGAACCAGTTAATGAATATATGAGACTGTCTCGCTGGAAATGGCTGTGGCACATATATAGAAATGAAGGCAGTTTAATAAAGGATGTGCCAAAGTGGACTGCTAGAGGAAGAAAAGGCAGAGGTAGGCCGAGGGAAGCCTGGTTGAGGACAATGAAAAGAGAATCGAGAGAGGAGTGTTGGTGGGACCTGAAGGAGATGGCAAGAGACAAATATTGATGGAGAGAGTTCATCGAGACCCTACGCATCCCGTGGAGTGCCACAGGAAATGACTGACATATATATATATATATATATCATCAGCCGTTTGAGTATCCACTGCAGGACCGGCCTATCCCGACCGAAGTCGTGACGATACAGCCAATGTATCTTTACCAAGTGGCTTAGGCTGTCTGGTAGATTGTATGTAGGGTGAGAAGTGTTGGCAAGTGTACTGGTAGTGTTGTAGTGGCTTTGGATGTGTGTGTAGTCTGTGAACCAAGTGTAGTCGGCCCGCACAAGCCGACTGGGTGCAAGCATACTTTATAGTAAGCGACACTGGTTCAACCACAGCACCCCTTGTGTCCTCCAAAGTAGTACGAGGCTGGGTGAACACTCCCAAAGTTTATTACCCTGGCGGGGAGCGAACCCTGGTTCACCCGTGTACGAAACGCACACTCTACCACTGTACCATAGAAGAATATATATATATATATATATATATATATATATATATATATATATATAGATAGATAGATAGATAGATAGATAGATACATACATATAGATACATATATATACTATATATATATATATATATATATATATATATATATATATATATATATATATATATATATATATATATATATATATATATATATATATATATATATATATATATATATATATATATATATATATATATATATATATATATCGCCAAGTTCCCTACTACTGTACGTGATAACCGTAAACGATTCGCACCCATGCCTTCCTGTTCTCCATCAATGGGCAGCCTCTCTCCAAATCTCTCCTATGCTTCTCCAACTCATCCCTTCGTCTCATCCTCGGTCTCCCCCTCCCCCTCTGCTCTCCGTCTCACTCACATACACTCTCCTTGTAAGCCTCATATTCTCTATCCTCTTCACGTGGCCATAAAAACATGAAAGTGTTTGTACAGTTCTATCCAGCAGTAATATAACCCTCAAGTTCTTATGACTCACTCTCAGCCAAGTAAAAGCGTCTGGCGCTAAGTGGAATAAGAGAGTAAAATTATTCCCACCATCAGAGGGTTTATGGTACCAGTATCAACACATAGATTCCTTTGACTCACTCTCACCTGAATGAAACTGTCTGGCTTTAACGGGAATAATATACAAAAGAAGACGCTGCAGTGAGAAACTCCCCAAACCTCATCCATCCGCTAATCCCTAGGGCGCCACAGTGTATGATTTCGGGGCCATAAAACAATACAGCCATATAGCAATAGAGTCATATAAAGGAAAGGCCATAAGATGGAAGCAGCACATTTCTAGAGCCACCCTGATTTTCACGGCAGAGTGGGATCATACACCATCCAGTCACTCGATGTAGTGCGGCCTCAGGGTGACTCGGCGCTGAGTGACAAACCAAACCGTTTCTTGTTTTCCAAGAAACGATTTTCTATGTTGGGTGGTAAAGATATAACCAAATGACGCCTGCTAGACTGGGTTAAGGTACCCTAACCGGGTTATGCCTTAAGTTTTACAGGCGAGGGCTGGCAGGGGTTAATTACTTACATAATGCTACGTAGACGTGAATGACAGTGGATACCCTTCCCTTAAAAGTCGGACTAGAGTAGCCTAACCCCTGGACCCTATGCTCTTAATGGGGAAAGAAAAAGACTGAATGATGCATGGACGAATGGATGTAATCAATGACATATCTTCGAGACACTGAAATAGAAGGCCATAATTTTCACTGACTCCAGTAAAGCAACCTACAGAATAATGATCTCTGTGCAACTTATATCCGGTATAACGATTTACTTATTTTTAATCCTCTAGGACTCAGTTCGATACTAGCCAAGGATGGAAAATACGCCGTTTTAACTGCTCTCACGTAATCACATCCTATCAAGGATCTCTGCTGCAGTTTTATCATCACTCATGCTCGTATGACCAATTGGTGATGTTAATCGTATGGCGTAAGCTGGTATGTAGCATTAGAATTTTCTCGAATTGGGAGCTTTAATGTTAACAGTACTAATGCTCTCAGGCTCCTGTACTCACTAACAACTGAATAAAATTGTCCGGCTTTAGCTGGTATAGACGATTAGACTTGTGCCGAACATGAGAGGGTTAATTTCACCCTTTCGTTTTTCGGGACCCTTGGCAGAAGGTGGGAATATGGGTCACAGGTTCACTTCTTCACCCCGGGTACATCATCTGTATACTATTTTTGCTGCTGCTGTGCTGGAGAGGGACGTCTTCATGTGGTGAGTCCGACATTGCCATACTGCATCACTGCCCGCGTATACAAACGTCCTTCAGCTCCCTACCTATCCCGCAAAATGAAGATGGTGAGTTGCGGGAGGAGGGTAACTTTAGCCTGCAGTCCACAGGACACAAGCTTCAAATGTACCTGGAGCTGCAACTACTACTGATACTCCTGCTGCTGCCAGATATTTTTACTCAGTTTGAAGGGAATCTCTTTTGCTGATGGAGTGGTACTACTAGCTGTATTCCAGGTTCATCTGAAGCATGAACCCAGTTGACTTCAGTCTGATGCTCTCCTTTTCCCCCCAGTCCACCATCCTTCTTTTGGGGAACAGGAAGGGAACTAAGAGGCGTTTATATAACTGGGCAGTAGAGCCACCCAGTGATATCAGTGCCACCATGTAAAGCCGTCCTTCTCGATAATAATGGAAGAGATTATAAAGGCTTTATCTAACCCCCAGCTCTTAAAATCTCCCCCGACCTCATTAAATTCGTTTGAAGAATGTAAGAACATAAAAACGCCGCTGGACAAAAGACTTAAAACAGAGAGAGAGAGAGATTTCAGTCCCTGTCGAAAAAAATAACGCCAGAGATAAAAGCAAGCAGAAAAAAATGACAAACATAAAAAAGACGAACATATACACAAAAACAAACTCACATACTATCATCACAAACACAGCAAAGCAGACAAAAGAAAACACACAAACAGATATGCAATCACACAGCAAACAAACACAAACAATGAAACTAAGTGGTACACTCACAAGTAACAAACCAACATATACAAATCAAACATACACATAACATATAACAAGAATCATACACACAACATATAAACAAAGGTACACACAATAATCACGTACACAAAATACAACCAAACAAACTCAGAACAAACAAGAACAACAAGCCAACAGATGATTACATGCATAATGAATAAAAGCAAAATAATTCGCCCAAGAATGCTTATCGCCCGTCATCTCTGAGAAGGCTACAATAGTAATCCTCTGGGAACTGGAGGCATATCATCGCAGCCTCGGCAAAATCGAAAAAAAAAAAAAAATTAAGCCCCTATCACACAAACGCGACTCAAGGCCCAACCGCAGCGCAACTCAAGGTCGTAACGGCTTTTGTCATTGGTCGCCCCTTGATTCTCCGATAAAGCCCAGTCTCTGGAGGGCGGTCGTGAGCCACTGGGATTACTCCTCGAGCCTCACGAATTTTTAACGCGCGCGTAAAAAAATAGTGGCCACCTCACGACTTCCCAAAAGTCGGGTCACAGTTGCATCGTAGTCGGGAGTGTCGTAGGTCAGTCCTGAAGCAGTCTTAGCTCAATTGGATGCATCGTGATGCGTTCGTTGCGTGTCAGTGTGCAGTCTGTCACGAGTCGGCTAGTGACATTGGTTTTTGTGGGAAACCGCGAACTCAAGTGGAATCCCAGTTTATCATTCAGTTAACTGCTCATTCGGACGGAAGCTTTGTCAAATAAATTTTTCATTGTCATACGTGATCGTCTTTGTGTGAGACATTAGCGCTTCCGCTGAGCGATATGTTTTGGGCGCGTTTCGCTCACTCGATCATTAAAAGATGCAGCCTATCGCTCCCATTTCTTTCTCACGAGTTTACTCAGTCCAGTGTTTGCTCTGACGGAGAGAGGTTCTGTGCTCCAGAAGTGTGAGAGGAGAGGTCGCTAGCACCCAGACTCCACTGACTACAGTTCTCCAGTGCTCCCACCCTTAGTTCTCCAGCTTTGGGTGATACACAGCATTCATTGACCAGTATTTCTTTTCGTTTTCCTAGTCTTAAGAGTTTAATTAAGGTGTTTTTTTTTCCCAGGCATAAGAATTTAGCTCTTGTGTGAGTGAGTGAGTGCGATATCATTAATTTGATTTTGAATTGTAACGTTAAATTTATTTTGTAATCAATAAATTTAACAGTTCTTTTTCTTGAGCTTAATGTAATGTAAACTCTTGTTTCATTTCTCCACAATTAAGCTTATTTTCCATATAGCTCCTGACTTGCATAAACGTTTGCCTTTCATAACTGGTACTTAGGCCAGTCTTGTGTATTAAGCTTAAAATCCGTTGTGCCACCTAGGAGTTAAGCATCAGCAAGAACCTGATATTATTATTAGTATTAGTTAATTATTGTCAGGGGTGAAGTAACTTTCTCCAGAGGCTAACAGTACTAAAAAACAGCAATTGAGTAATTAGTCTCTGCTGTGTACTGTTGAGAAAGTTTATAAATTCTCATTCTTAGAGAATCGTGCGAAGCAAGTCAATGTGAAGTAATCGTTGCTTGATTTAGTAAGACAATCACTGTCCCTGCTCTGCAATATTATTGAACATTATTATCAATTAAATAATATTTAGCATTTATTTTAAAAACCCCGTGATATTTTAAAAACCCCGTGACAATTGGCGACCTCATTCCAGGATATTAACTCTTAGCTCTAAAGCTATTCACGAGATAGTACTCACTCGTTCATATTTAGGAATTTATCATTAAAGTTTATCGGCACAAGTTTACTGGTGTTTACCGTTAATTTAGCAAGTGAATTTTTGCTTTATTAATCCATAGAGTACTTAACTCTATTTAGTATTTTATTTTTGGTAACGCCAGACGATTTTATTCGCTCCTGGGTAGCCGCCGTACCCATTGTGTTAATTATTGAGTCTTCTCAGTTATTTGCATTTTTGCTTTATTCCTTTCCAGTTAACTAGATAAGACTGGTCACCACTAGCTTGTGTCTGTATTCTTTATTTGTGTTATTAGCATTCGTTTGTGAAGCAGTCAGTACTCAGTTTCGGTTTGCTTAGTAAATTAGCGTCATGGCTACCACTTTATTTTTACAGGAAGCCAAAGAAATGGGTCTTTCGGACCCAACCAAAATTAAAGAGTATATACTCTCACGGCATAATCAGGAGCAGCAGCGCGAGAACGATGCCCGTGAAGAGCATAAGATTCAGCGCGAATACGAGTGAGAACAGCGTGAGGAACGTGAAAAGGAGCGCGAATACGAGCGAGAACAACGGGAACACAAGCGGGAACAACGTGAACATGAACGTGCCGAACGTGAGGCACGAGAAAAACATGAGCTTGAGGTTTTGAAGCTCAAGCGAGATTCCTTGGCTTCAGGCACATCTGCTGCAGCCAACCCAAGCTCCACTAGCGCTCTTCCTGCACATGTCCTGGCGACCCCACGCATCAAGCTTCCTTCATATAAGGAAGGCGAGCGAATCGAGCCGTACATAGCTCGTTTTGAGGACATGGCAGACATGTATCAACTGGATGAGGCAGCTAAGCGGCTCCAATTTCTTAGTTTATTTGAGGGCCCTGCCCTCGATATTCTCCACAGAATTCGTGGAGACAATCTCACATATGAGATGATGAAAGCTGCACTCATTAAGGCGTATGGTCTCACAGTAGACGATGCCAAAGTTCAGTTCATGCGAGCTCATCTCCAAGACAAGGAGACAGCTGTTCAGTTCCTTGATCGTCTCACTGCTTACTTAAATGAGTGGATGGAGAAAGATGAAACTCCTTCCACACGTGAGGGGATAATTGACCTTATGCTGCGTACACAGCTAGAGAGGTCGTGGCCTGCTGAGCTCATAGCACAGCTTAAGATCTGCCAGGTGAAAAATGCCAGCCAAATGGCAGAAAAGGCTGACGCATTCTTTACTGCATACGGGTATCAAACTCGTAAGCAAAACACCTGGAACAGAAAACCTGACAAGTCTGGGAAGCCGTCTCAGCTACAAGGCCATTCTCAGAATAATGGCCAAGGTCCAAAAGAGCAGTGGAAGGACCAGGGGCAAAACACTCAGAAACCTGAGTGGAAGAGGTACAACAAGTACCCTAACCAGCAGCAGTATCAGCCACACAACCGACCGTCGGGACAAACTTTTTCACCATCAGCTCAAAAGAGGCAGGAAGCGAATGCAGCCTTCATTCCTCAGCAGCAGCACGGTGATCACGTCCCTACCAGTATGGGTACTTCCCCACAGTTCACTAGTCCCACAGTGACAGTGAACCCCCCTCCACAGATGGCCAATGTTCCATCTTCCCAATATATTTCTCAAGGCACAATGTTTGCCGCATCAATTCAGCAGCTTCATGAGTGGCTAGCTGCTTCCTCCACAGGCCCTCCCACAGGTGACATTACCTTCCTTGTTCAGCCAGGGTTTGTGGGAGGCATTCCTGTGAAGGTCCTGAGAGATAATGGTTCCTCAGGTTGCTCTGTCAAGCAGAGTCTAGTTCGGCCTGAGCAGTATACAGGTCGACAGATCCATGCAAACCTTATCGATGGATCAGTGAGATTATTCCCTGAGGCATGTATCCAGGTGGCATCTCCATTTTATACTGGTACGACACTTGCAGTTGTCATGCCAGAACCTTTATTTGACCTCATAGTAGGAAACATTTATGGTGTCAAGGATAGTTGCACCGAGCATGACGCTACTCAGACTTCGGCTGCTGCGGTAACACGAGCCATGGCTGAGGCTCCAGACTGTGTCACCCCAGTGATCATTGAATCGCCGCAATATCTGATGTGTAGCCAACCTGTTGTTCAAGAACAACATTCTGAACCGACACTTGCTGCTGTGCGGAACAAACAAAAGGGTCGAGTGATTAAGTATTCACGGGGAGGTCGAGCCAAGTTCCTTCGCAAACAAGGACGGCTCTACCGTGAGTCACAAACACCCGAGGGCGAGGTTCGACTGCAGTTTGTCATTCCCGCCAAGTACCGCCTAGCAGTGTTACAATGGGGTCATTGCTCAGCCTCAGGAGGTCACATGGGCAAAAGGAAGACCCAGGGCCGTATCCGAGCTGACTTTTTCTGGCCAGGGATGGGACGAGACATAAATAGTTTTGTCCGTTCCTACAGTGTGTGTCAAAGTAACACCACTAATCAGGGACATGTCCTTCCTGTGCTGTTCGTAACCACACCTGTAATCTCTGAGTCAGTTGAGAGACAGGGTAGTGGTGAAGTGGGTGCAGACCTGACGTCTCTCCCACTGGCCCCAGAGGACATAGTATGTCCAGGGCCTGTACATATATATTATGTACTGTAGGTTAAGGGGGAAGTGAGAACTCCACACAGGCGACTCGAGGCTATGGAAGACCCGAGTTTGCACAAGGATTCTCAGCTCCCCGATACTAATATAAGTACTGTAGGTTAAGGGGGAAGTTTGAGAGAGAACTCCGCAGAGGCGACTCGAGGCCATGGAAGACCCGAGTTTGCACAAGGATTCTCAGCTCCCCGATACTAATATAAGTACTGTAGGTTAATGGGGAAGTTCGAGAGAGAACTCCGCAGAGGCGACTCGAGGCTATGGAAGACCCGAGTTTGCACAAGGATTCTCAGCTCCCCGATATTAATATAAGTACTGTAGGTTAACCCGCCCCATCCCGACCACTTTTCCACCACTGACTCCCCCCAGTCCCGACCATTTTAGGAAAAATTTTTTTTTGGCTCAAACCTTTGCTTTTGGTGAGAAACATCGAAAATTCATAGAGAAATCGCTCACCTGAGGTTTAAAATACTCATTACAGGTAGGAGTACCTCCTTACCTTACTGGGTTTTCTATCAGGCTGGCACCAAAGAAAACGAGTTCTATGGGAGGATAACTATTTCACACCACCCATAAACGGTATTTATTTATTTACTTGGTACGAATTTATATGCAGTACAAGAGTATATTGGTTTTCAAGCAGTAATATAGGCATTATAAGCATTGTTTCACTCACTAATACCTGACCTTTTTTTGCCACATTACCTGATCATCATTTCTAACTGTTTCTTCCTCTAATGCAATGTAAAGTTTGTCCTCCACATTGTCATTGGTTGGGAAATCACTCTGGCCCTGAATTTCGTACCATGGCATGACATGGCTATACTGGCCAGGTCACTGATAACAGGTGAATTGCTGAGACAATGGCATGCAGGGGGGGGGAGGAGGTCATGCTGGGTAAGGTATTGTCCCTGCCTGGCATCTTGTTGAGGAAGGTGTCACGTGTATACGTACCAAAAATGACTCACGAAAATTGAAAATTGTGCAAATTAGGGACCTTGCAATTTTTTCGCGTTTATGTACGTTGACAGGATTGGCAGTGACAAAACGTGTGGACGTTAAAGAACGTCGACGGGACGCCGTGGGTTAAGGCACAGGTTGAGGACCCGTGTGCAGTTCGAGGCTATGGAAGATCCGAGTTTGCACAAGGATTCTCAACTTGCCCGACACTAATCGTGTGCTATAATTAATGGTGACCTCGAATGTACGAAACTTAGGCTGTCACTTGTATTTTTCAGCTAGAGCGTACTTTTCGTAGCATGTACTGATTGCTAGGCAGAGAGAGTAATTGTAATAAGAATTTTTGTCCCATTGACATTTTTGATGCTCCACCTCAATTGATTTTGCAGGTACAGCAGTGGGTGTAGCAGTTTTGCTGTGCGGGCCAGCTGATCGTCTGCCGCACGCTGCTGCCTCTTCTCCTCTGCCTTTGTCATCGCCATATTATTATTTACTGTGTCATTTTACACGTAGGTACAGTTACACTACAACTGTCACACCTACACTGTGTATTACATACTGTACACCACACTACACAACAATTAGTTGTCAGTGTAAATGTAGCGACTTTTCGCTCAGTTTGACCTGAGTACAGGATTTTCCCCGTTGTCACGGAGTTTTTCCCTCAAGTTTGCTTCTATTAACATAAATACGAGGTTTTTTTGCTCACTGGCGACTGCGACTTTCTCCTGTAACAGGATAGCACACACACCACAGTGTGAATCTTGTGTGACTGAGCTAGGATTTATATGTATGCATATTGAAATTTTTTTTCTGAAGGAAAAAAGATTTGATTTTGTTGGGGCGTAATGTCACGAGTCGGCTAGTGACATTGGGTTTTGTGGGAAACCGCGAACTCAAGTGGAATCCCAGTTTATCGTTCAGTTAACCGCTCATTTGGACGGAAGCTTTGTCAAATCAATTTTTCATTGTCATACGTGATCGTCTTTGTGTGAGACATTAGCGCTTCCGCTGAGCGATATGTTTTGGGTGCGTTTCGCTCACTCAACCGTTAAAAGATGCGGCCTATCGCTCCCATTTCTTTCTCACGAGTTTACTCAGTCCAGTGTTTGCTCTGACAGAGAGAGGTTCTGTGCTCCAGAAGTGTGAGAGGAGAGGTTGCTAGCACCCAGACTCCACTGACTACAGTTCTCCAGTGCTCCCACCCTTAGTTCTCCAGCTTTGGGTGATACACAGCATTCATTGACCAGTATTTCTTTTCATTTTCCTAGTCTTAAGAGTTTAAATAAGGTGTTTTTTTTCTAGGCATAAGAATTTAGCTCTTGTGTGAGTGAGTGAGTGCGATCTCATTAATTTGATTTTGAATTGTAACGTTAAATTTATTTTGTAATCAATAAATTTAACAGTTCTTTTTCTTGAGCTTAATGTAATGTAAACTCTTGTTTCATTTCTCCACAATTAAGCTTATTTTCCATATAGCTCCTGACTTGCATAAACGTTTGCCTTTCATAACTGGTACTTAGGCCAGTCTTGTGTATTAAGCTTAAAATCCGTTGTGCCACCTAGGAGTTAAGCATCAGCAAGAACCTGATATTATTATTAGTATTAGTTATTTATTGTCAGGGGTGAAGTAACTTTCTCCAGAGGCTAACAGTACTAAAAAAACAGCAATTGAGTAATTAGTCTCTGTTGTGTACTGTTGAGAAAGTTTATAAATTCTCATTCTTAGAGAATCGTGCGAAGCAAGTCAACGTAAAGTAATCGTTGCTTGATTTAGTAAGACAATCATTGTCCCTGCTCTGCAATATTATTGAACATTATTATCAATTAAATAATATTTAGCATTTATTTTAAAAACCCCATGATATTTTAAAAACCTCGTGACACAGTCGCGGACAAAAAAAACTTTACGACTGTGTAACGAGTTGCCGACCATGACCAGACCACGATCAGACTGCAACCAGACCCCGAGCCGACCATGCAACGCATTTTGACAGTCCAGTCGGCTATTCGGAATCATGGCTCATGACCACGTGACAACTGCCAGCAGACCACACAACGACTGGGCTAGGACCGATCCCAGACCATGCAAAGAGTGAGCCAAGAGTCTTGGCGGGAAACCAGGTGTGGTCAGTGATCTGGCAACACCGGTCACACATGGCAACTGCGTGCCGGCAAGTGAGCGGCGTATAAAGCGTGAGAGGCCTGCGCTTGCCATCATGGGGGGTGTCGGCAGGGGGGCAGGGGAGGCTAGGGGGGGGGTCGTCGTGCATTCCCCGAACACTTCACGCAGTCGTGTTGTATTCTTGGGAGGTCATGGCTGACAGAAATCCATTAAAATTTCAAACTTGAAGCAATCCGTTAAAATTTCAAACTTGAAGACTCATTGCTCCCTTGCCTCGTGGTCGCCCTTCAGTTGCCTTGCGGCTGCCTCGCAGTCGCCTTGTGATCTGGTCACGTTCTTGAGGACGTCACGACCAGTCATGAGGCAGTCATAAGCAAATTAAATTCGGGGCCAGTCGGGAGGCGTGGGAGCCAACTAAGACACGACCTTGAGTCCCGCCGCGGTCGGGCCTTGAGTCGCGTATGTGTGACAGGGGCTTTAGCATTTAGCTGTTTACTCCTACAAAGTTAAATATCACACTAGCATTCAGAAGCCTGCAGTCAGAGATATTATGTTGGTGAAAAACATTCAGTATAATAGTCCTCTACAGAATTTTTAACAGCTACCCATTAAATACCCATTCTCTTCGTTGATGGTACGATAGAAAATGGTGAACAATGGCAAGGTATAAAAAAGGCAAGGGGGTACTTTTTCTTACAAAATTATCAAGCAATTGGAGGAAATAGGAATATCATCGCAGAGTCGTCAAAATTATCAACAAACCATATATGCCGAGATACTACTCACAGAGTTGGATACAATTTGCACACTTGATTTTGAAATATTTTTCGAGCAGCCACACACACACACACACACACACACACACACACACACACAGAAGCAGGCGATTACATTCGCGCCTCGCAAGGCGGGCGATAACAAATAAATTTACAAGAACACACGCAATATATGTGATGGACACAATTAGTATTAAAAATAAGAGGAAGAAGAAACAATGGAGGCAGATTCTCTATCTTCGATCATCTTTTCCCTTGTCCGTCAGTCTCTCCCCTCACCGCTTAAATATACCTTTTATACCCCTCTCTCTCTCTCTCTCTCTCTCTCTCTCTCTCTCTCTCTCTCTAAACACGTTTCATTTCTACCGTCCCCCTTTCCTCACTTAAACGCTTTTAACGTAAGCTTCCAGATATGAGCTTCCGAACAGATCATACGACAATCCTTTTAACAACAGAGAGGGGAAGAAAGGAGAGACGATAAAAGTGTGTGAATAATACGGGGAAAATACGAGAAAATGCCATTCTCTGAAATGCATTTGAAAGAAAATATGCGCGCGAGCGCGAGCGTGAGAGAGAGAGAGAGAGGTGGGGGTTATGAAAGTCAGTGTGTGTGTGTGTGTGTGTGTGTGTGTGACTGAGATTGGGTGGTTGGGTGTGTATGTCTGCATGTGCTGCCAAAGAAGGAAAAATAAATTATAAAAGGAAATACTTCTTTATTATCTCCAAATACTTTTCCTCAATACGTCTACTGGTTAGCCTCTACATCACAATCTCTTTTACCCTTGACTCTCTAAAAAGACGACTTAAAACTTTATGTATTATTAAGGCAACCAGAATATTAACTTACGGTTCCGAGACCACCCTACACCCTCATTATTCTGACTTGGCCTAAACTGCCATCTCTCTATCTTGAATGCTGAGTTCTAACAGTAGATTAACACTAAACTATGACGCTAGTCAAAAAGAAGTGCTATGGACTGGATGTAGAGCAGTAGCATTATCTTTTCATGCCACCCAGCTACGTGAATTAAACGGAAAGGGAATGAAAATCTGTGCCAGGCTAAGGTGAAACTAATATATATGCATAAGGGTCAGTGGAGGATGTGCAGGGTGTCCATATATAACTCCCCTCTCCCACTCCACAAGGAGATTTCTCGTGTGTTGCTGGGACGGTCCAGTGAACGTTACAAGTGTCTACCTTGCATCATTTATTCACTTCTTACTCCAAGTAAAACATCCTCGAAATCATTTATTCATTTTTATTCCCTTTGTTACACCCACGCCCACACCAGCAGACCGTGCCGTTCCCGCAAAGCATATAACACCACCAGATGTGTTTCTAGTGGGGCGCTATTTACGGACCCCCTGGTATGCAACCCCTGCTCCCTGTAACCCCTGGCGTGATGCTGTCCTCAGTCTCGGGGGCATTTCAGTGTTGTCATTGCATTCCCACTTACACCAGACCAGAGTGAGCCAAGAGTCTTGGCGGGAAACCAGGTGTGGTCAGTGATCTGGCAACACCGGTCACACATGGCAACTGCGTGCCGGCAAGTGAGCGGCGTATAAAGCGTGAGAGGCCTGCGCTTGCCATCATGGGGGGTGTCACCTGAACATGGCCATATCAATTTGGTGCAATGAATTTGATTAGCCCTTTCGCTGCCATGGATCCAGGTCGATATTTCAACATGCGAATATAAACTACTTAATTCAGAGAAATATTCGAGTGTAAAAAGATTAAACGAAGCAGCTCTCAACTCTTTGACTATTAAAAATCTCCCCAACTTAAACAAAATCATCCGGGAGTAACCTGAGTGAAATATCACTTAAAACCTTCACAGAAGGCAAATGGACTAATATTGCACCATAATAAAAAGACTCCAAGGACACACACACACACACACACACACACACACACACACACACACACTTATTTCAGACTCAGACACATCTCATTCTCAGACTTCCACTCTCTGACACCCAGGGGTCTTTTGTTCTTCACGGTCTTTGTCACGATCTTTGTATTAGCTCTTTGTATTTCTCTGTCTACATCCTTTGCATTTCTTTGTATTCTCAGCTCTCATTATTCTCCGTCCATTCTCACTCGTCTGATGTCGTGTTATGAGCAGGATGATGTGCGCAACTCTCTCTCTCTCTCTCTCTCTCTCTCTCTCTCTCTCTCTCTCTCTCTCTCTCTCTCATACGTAAAGCTTTATATCGTCGTCAGAGAGTTAGCGTATACTATTTTAAGCCTATGATGATCAAAGACCGATCTTAAACTGAAGTAATTTGTCTGGTGATGGCAAGACTTCAATGATCAAAATCTGTATCATCGTCAGGGGCTAAACCTGGTCCTCTTACCAGTGAGTTTCATTAAACATATGTCTTTCTATAGTTCTTTTATCTTAACTTCTCCCGTGTTTTCGTCCTTTTGCACCATATTTCACGTAGCTTACTGGCAGAAAAAAGACAACACGCTGGTCTACATCTTTTTCATTGCTCTGCTTTGCATCACATTCTAGTGTTAATCTATTGTAACAACTGGTCACTGAAGATAACGAGCTAGTATCTTTATGTCAAATTAAAGTGAAATGAGTATCGTAGTGAAGGTGTTAATCAGAGCCATGAAAAATGCATCTTATTTGGAAAGTCTCTCCACAGTTTCATCAAATCGCCTGTCGGAAGCAAGACCTAGATATAAGGACATTTTTAGATTGAAAGGGATTACGGACAACTATTACCCTGTGTTCAGTCGGATTTAACTTGGCCTAAATTTGCCGTGTCTCCATCTTGAATTCTGAGATATAACATGAGACTGACATTACAGCCGGATGCTAGAGACGATGAAATAGCATGGGATGGACGTGGACCCAAGGTATGATCTTATTCTGCCATCCGGTTAAAGGAAATCACGTGCAAGATGTGGAGGAAACTCTCCTCCAGGTTAATGTGGACAAACCATAATATACTTTGCTCAGAACATTTCACGAAGACATTGCGTTGTCAGTGGGCACATACTTCAGAGGTCTGGTCGAAGATGAATAGAAACACACAGTAACAAGAGGAATATAAGTTAATAGCAACAGAAGCCCATCTCCGGTATAATATTAACTTTGGCTACACAGACGAAGACTGAAAATTAATATGCCATGTCTTCCAGGAACCCATCCATGCATCCACCTACCCATCCCAATACTTTTTTATCACAGTGCCTCAGCAAGTTTACACACACACACACACACACACACACAGGCTTTTTTGCGCACATATGGGGCTTACTGAAGGGGTGTTTCGGAGAATGTTTCCACACCCATCCCGTCAAATGCCCTCCCCTGAATGAAATAAAAGATTTCGTACTGAAGACTAACTGGAGATACAGCGTTCCTCCTTCCACTGCATCCCACTGTCATTCCTTTGGTGAACGCCATCCAAAGCCTTCAATTAAACAGCATCCTTCTCGAACCACCACCAGACAAAATTTCATCATAAAACTACCCTACCCAGAGACCAGAACACATCTAACCAAACCTTGATACGATCACCACCCTTCCCTTCTGCACTAGGAACCAAAAGTACAATCTCACAAAAAAATCACTGTGCCCACATCCCAGTACAGCTCCCACACCACTGCACACATACTCACCTCATGCACCACTCTTACACAACGAGGATAATTTTTTAACATACCCTCAACAAAAGAGCTCTGGGAGTGACCTATTGGTGTGGTTGGTTTCCTGCAGTCCACTGGGATCACGTCCAGATGAGCTTCGGGTTACAACAACAACAACAACAACAACACCATCAACAGCAAACAACCCATTTCACTACAAGAGGTCTGGCCGAAGCTGCATAAACATAAAACATCGTCATAGGAAAGTGTTACGAGGGAGTTTGGAAAGTGTTATAAGGTCAAGTGAAAAATAAGCATGATATGAAGATTTGATAGGCAGTACTAAAGTGCGTGATGTATGTGCATAAGTATTTAAATAGGAAAATAGATATGTCCGTAGAATGATAGGTTGACAGAAAGGTTGATGGATAAAAAGACAGACACAGTGACAGAAAGACATACAGACGGGCAGACAGACACACACAGAAAGACAGATAGATAGACAGTGAGGTAGAGTAGATGGATAGACAGACATAGATAGATAGGTTAAATAAACAGGAAGGAATATAGGGAGGTAAACAGATATAGTGGATAAATATTATGAATTGCAAATACCCTGTCCTCTAATTGCTTCCCATTGGTCTCTCTCTCTCTCTCTCTCTCTCTCTCTCTCTCTCTCTCTCTCTCTCTCTCTTTCTCTCTCTCATCACCAAGCAATATTCACAGAAGTGGAAAATGAAGGAATGAGTGAACTAGAAGAGGAGATGAAGAGCAAAGAAATGAGGTCGTTCCAAGAGGTCAGCTGAAGATGAGTGAGGGTTCATTTTCTCGAGATACATCATGACAAAACGGGCTTCCAAGAAATCAGGTGTGTCAAGCCGACACCATGATTTCTTTACCCTTGCACAACTGTTGACTTTATACAGGGGTTTCATTCGCCCTTCAAGGAAGTATTGCTAGCATGTGTGGGCAGCTGATCACATACAGCTCTTTTAAATAGAGTGGAGTCAAAGGGTGTTCGTCTCACCGTCTCCCTTCCTCTCAGACACTCCTTTCAAACTCTCTCCACTCAAGTGTTTCATCTTTGGCTCCTTGCTGCCGGAACTCCAATAGTCACTGTTTCTCTACACTGTCTGCTTGTCGTAAAAATACTCCCGCTAATACCAATACATCAGTCCTGTATGAGACAGCCCTAGCATGTATTCAATACGGACGGTGGGTGTTAGCGCTGAAGTGGTGACATGTAGAGGTGTATGGTATGTAGGAGGACTACTGGGCCTCGAAAGCAGGCTGTGAAGCCTATGCCCAGAGTCGGACACATAAAAATAAAATCCTTTCTCCATTACAGTGAGCGCGTAGCATCTGTTTGACAGTACATTCACAGCCGTTTTCTGTCCAGCTCTCTAATGCAAGAGTTAACCGATACCCTCAGTCATTCGTGTATGCAACAGGTCAACTCTGGAACTGTCTTCTTCAGTCTCTGTTCCCTTCTGCCTAAGGCCCCAGTCTTTTTAACGTAATGTTTCCAGGCATTAGCATGTGAATGGATCTTGCATCTGACTTTCGTTTTATATTTTTCTTACAAAGAGCAACTTGTGAGCTTTTAGTCTTTGCTTCATTCATCTTTGCGTAAAATAGGGTTGGCTTATGGAGATGAAACACACACACACACACACACACACACACACACACACACACACACACACACACACACACACCGCTCGCTGGTGCAGTGGTAACGTTCTCGCTTGCCATCTGGTAGACGGGAGTTCGCGCCTCGCTCAGGTTGAGAAAAGTTTCACTGACGAAGTGGGTGGTTACTGTCCCCCTGGAGCAGGGGGACGGGTGTGTGGGTGTGTGAAGGTCACAGCCTTGCCCTTAGATCGGACTATATGAGCTCTCAGCTCCCTTCCGGGAGGGTAAAAGCTGACGATCACGACCATCAGGTGATCCTGACCGACCCGGTGAATTACACACACACACACATAGATGTACAGTGTATGAAGAAGAGAAAGGAAAAAAATCAAAAATTCAGGCAAGAGGCATATTACTGCAGTCCAGTATTTTTGGTCCGCTGCTCTACCTGGTGAACAAGCCTGTATCATTTCTATCCTTAATGACCTAAAGCAGCTTGTACAGCACCCTACCCGTATCCCTGACCGCCTTGGAGAGAGCTTCAACATACTTGACCTCATCCTTACAACTAATACTTCTGCTTATGTTGTTATCCTTTTCTCTCCGTTGGCCTCCTCCGATCATAACCATATCACCTTAACCTGTCCTATCGCTCCAGTAAAGGCTGAGGATCCTTCCAAGAAGCGGAGGTGTGGCACTTTCGGACTGTTGATTGGAAGGCAATCAGCCAGTACGTCTTTGATTTTCCCTGGAATGATTATTGCTTCCATGACCGACAGCCATCTGAGTGTGCCTTGCGCATTACGGAGGTTATTCTCTCGGGCAGGGAAGAACACATTCCATTTTCATATCCTGTGACAAATGCAAGAAATCCTTGGTTTAATCAGGCTTGTTCTAATGCTGTTCACAACAAGAACAAAAAGAGGGCCTACAAAGGGTACCGGAACGAACCCACCTTTGAATCTCATCTTTTTTATTTTTCTGCCCGGAATACTGCTAAGTCTGTTCTTTGCTCTGCTAAAGATCATTTCATTTGTACGAAATGCTCTGAGCTCTCCAAATCAAATTCTTCTCGCTTCTTCTGCCACCATGTCAAATATCTTTCTTAAAACTTTACCCCATCATCTTCCCCTCCTCTTTTCCACTCTGATGTTTCTGTTGCTGTTTCTTCTACTGTTAAAGCAGAACTCTTTGCTCATACACTCTCATCCAATTCCAGACAATTCCTGTGCTGACATCACTTCCCCCCTCTAACTTTCTCAAGGCTGACATTAAAATTTCTTCAACTGATGTATTTTCTGCCATCACTGGCCTCAATACTAACAAGCCATATGGGTTCTCATGGGGACCCTCCTGTTGTCCTTAAGAACTGTGCTTCTGTGCTTACACCTTGTCTAGGCAAACTCTTTCGCCTTTGTCTGTCAACTTGTTGTACCTTTCCTTCTTGCTGGAAGTTTGCTCCCATTTAGCCAGTCCCAAAGAAACGTGACCATTCTCTGTCCTCTGCTTTAACATCTCGCCCAACTGCTTTAACATCCTGTATTTTAAAATTTTTGGATTCAATTCTTAAAAAAAAAATTTAAAGCACCTTTCTTATCACAACCTTTTTTATGATCGTCAGTATGGGTTCCCTCAGGGATGCTCTACTGGCGATCTTCTCACCCATTTTTCAGACTCCTGGTCATCCTCCTTTCGGGACTTTGGCGAAAGCTTTGCCATTGCACTTGACATCTCAAAGGCTTTCGAACGAGTCAGGAATAAATCTTTAATTTCCAAACTGCCCTCTGACGGTTTCTATTCTTCTACCTGTGCCTTCATCACTAGCTTCCTTTCTGGTCGTTCTGTAGCTTCTCTTGTAGACGGCCACCGTTCTTCTCCTAGAAATATAAATAGTGTTGTTACTCAGGGCTCTGTCCGGTCACCAACTCTCTTCCTTTTATTCACCAATGACCTTCTAAGCTGTACATATAACCCTATCCATTCATACGCTGATGACTCCATCCTTCACCTGGCCATTCGCGTCCGGCAGCGTCCATCTCAGCAGTTACTTCAACAAACAAGGGATGAGGTTATGGCACACCTAATGTCTGACTTGGCTTATATCTCTGACTGATGTAAAAGTAATCTTGTTGTTTTTAATGCTTCAGAAACTCAATTCTTATATCTTTCAACCCGACAAAATCTTCCACAGGAGTATCCTCTAATTTTTTACAATACCCAACTCAGTCCTGCATCATCTTCAAAAATACTTGGGGTTTCATTCTCTCATGATTTATCTTAGAAAGACTATTTTACCTCACTTGTAAAATCTGCTGCCAAGAGATTAGGTGTGCTAAGCATACTCTGTGCCTTCTTTAACCCTGCACAGTTGTCGACTTTATACACGGGTTTTATTCGCCCCTTTTTAGAGTACAACTCTCATGTGTGGGGAGGCTCCCCACATAAAACTCTTCTCAACAAGGTTTAGTCAAAGGCTTTTCGTCTCATTAACTCTCCTCCTCTTACTGGCTTTATTCAGTTCATGTCTCTTTGCCGCACTGTTGCATCTTTATCTCTTTTCTATCGATACTTCAATGGTCACTGCTTCTCTAAACTGTGTGCTTGCATCCCTCCACCACTTCGGCGGCCGCATAACACCCGTTTAGCAGCAAACTCTCATCCCTTTTCTGTCCAGCACTTTCATGCAATAGTTAAACACTACTCCCAGTCCTTCATGTATGGAACAGGTTAACTCTGGAACCGCCTTCCTCTATCTGTATTTCCTACCGTCTATGACCTCCAGTCTTTCAAACACTGAGTGTCCAGGCAAGTCGAAATGAACAGATCTTGAATTTGGCCTTCCGTTATCTTTTTCTTTTTTTTCTTGGAAGGGACAATCTTACGGGCTTCTGGCCTTTGGTTCATTCTTCCATGCATTAGAAAAAAGATAAAAATAAAACCCGGTCGTGTTTACTATCCCAAAACTGCCAATGCTATCATCAGCGTCTGTCCGGCGAGGGTGGCATAATGAAATGTTATCAGCAAAAAGAGAAATAAAGTAGGCGACCCACCAAATATTATTTAGAACTTTTTTTCTCTTTTTTTTCTTATTTTCTACGTATCCGACTCTCCCTTTGGCCTAGCAATCACCCTACTTACCAGACATCTCTACATTATTTGTGTGTGTGTGTGTGTGTGTGTGTGTGTGTGTGTGTGTGTGTGTGTGTGTGTGTGTGTGTGTGTGTGTGTGTGTGTGTGTGTCCGACTCTGGACACAGATTTCACAACCTGTTCCCAAGGCCCAGTAGTTCTCCTACATATTATGCATCTCCACATGTCACCAATTCGGCGCTAACACCCACAATCCATATTGAACACATGCTACGGTTGTCTCATACAGGACTGATTTATTGGTATTAACAGGGGTATTTTTACGACATGTCGGCGGGATTTCTCCATGATCAGTAAAGTCTGCTTTATGAAATTCAGATCCTTAAACTGTTTCCTGCCCCAGCCGTTATTTGAACCTGGATCCACTAGGACTGCAGGCCACCTCTCTACCGATTCACCTCAGGCACTGATATCCAGCGTCCATACTGAATGCATGCTGGTGCTGCCTCAACCAGGACTGGTGCGTTGTATTAATAGGGGCGCCTTATGACGTGTCAATGGGTATTATGGAAGATCAATAAAGGTTGTTCAGCGAAATACAATTCATCAAACTGTTCCCTGACTCACTCTTGGGTCGAACTCGCGTCATTTCAGACAACAGACGACCTCCCTAACTACTCGGCCACTACCTCCTCCAAACTCATAATGAAATTTAGCTGCACTTCGCATCCCTGCCTTGCTGCTGAATGCTTTGAATGATGTGACACGCAGGCGAACATCACCCATAGTAATGCCTACGACTGTTCCACAAATAATCGTAAGAATTTGTGGATTTCCTTCCCTTTTCTTCCTCTGAGTTTATATAGTACGGTCGTATGTTACCTATTTTTAAGTGTAGTGCGTCCGAAGTAGCTCATAAATTAGTCCGATCAGTTTCTCCACTCGTCATGCTTAATAATTTGAATCATAGAATGAGGGAGTTTAGAAATAGTGGACTTCCTTTGCTCTGTGTTCATAATCACAATTTGTTTTTCACAGCTGGAGTCACCAACCTCTTCAGCCCTGGACGTTTTCTGCATCATGTTCCTGTTATCGCTACACGATTCACCTTAGCTCGAACAGGAGGGACTAAAATAATGTAGTCTTCATTGTTACATGTTAGTATTTGGTAATATCTAAAAATTCGTTGGTTTAATCATCATCATCATCATCATCATCATCACCATCATGAAGAAGGAGCACCCATAGCTTGCAACACCCGCGCCCACCAACTTGTATATGGGCCAAGCATATGAATTTGCCCTATGATCTTACCCTTGGACCGATCGCTTTCAAAATGAAATTACTTCATTTTTGCATGACCCCCAATACTTCCACAAAGTTCAGTCGAAATCAGACCAAAACTGCTTGAGTTGGCCTGGTCCTGTGACCTTGATCTTTGACTTTTCTCTGTGGCCTTGACCTTTGACTGATTGTTCACAAAATGGAACCTTTACATCCTTGTCTTACCCTTAATCTATCTACAAAGTTTGATGTAATCCGGATAGAAATAGTTTATGCTGACTTTAAGATCTGACCTTGGCCATTAGCCTACTGTTCTCAGATACAGTATGTCAGTCCTTGGCTGATCCTCAGCACATCCACCATGTTTGGTACTAATCAGATCAAAACTGTTTTACTTATCTCTTTGCAGACACATAAGTCAGACCTTGACCATTCCCTGTGACCTTAACCTTAAAGTCGAACCCCTTATCTCTTGCATTACCCTTAACACTTCATCAAGTTTGGTTTATATGGGATGAAAACTACTTAAGTTGACCTGCCTTGGGCAAACTTTGACTTAGATCTATGACCTTAACCTTTGGTCGACTGCTGAAAAGAAGAGGTTGTCACCTTGGCTGTTCATCTACCCCTCAACGAAATCTGGTTAAAATCGGATTAAAACCGATTGAGATTTCACACACGAACCAGCGCGTCAAGCAAAATATAACAGCCCTCTCGCTTTGCGAACGCAGATGTAAAACGTCATTAGAGGAATGATTAATATTTGTATCCCACATATATTAATCAAACTGAAACCTGTTGACAAACTTTGCTAATCGACCCATTTTCATCCAGCCTGTGGGTACGACCACCTGTTTTGTGAAGGAAAGTATAAACAAGTATTGCAATTTTTGTTACTCCTTGTCCTTTGACGTCTTTATTACTTTATAATGATGTCCTCCAGGGATCAGAAACCTCCCTAGCCCACAGAACCCCAGCGTGTAGCTTTGTTTCTTGTTATTAATTTTGATGTCAACAGACTGCATTTAGCTTTGAGGACACCAACCTGTGCTCAGCAGATTCTGATAATGGGTTAATAGTGTTTAACTTCACACACACACACACACACACTCACACACACACACACACACACACACAAAAATATATGTACAGTATATACTTTCCCTATATTTCTTGCCATAACAGCAATTACTCTATCTCCTACGAAATCCGTGACATTTATCCATGAAAACCCAAGCAATATCCATGTCACTCTCACTTGTTTAGAAATCTCCATATCCAAACTAGTTCACTCTTTTTAGAAGCTAGGGTGTGGGGATGGCGTTGGCTGCATGTGTACACTCGGTCCAAAAAAGTATCTAAAACTTTTCCTCCTTTATGTTTTGAAGCAGTTGGTGAAGCCTTTGAAAATAATTTCCATTACCAGTTCGTGGTGATGATTGCATGAGGTACTTTTTTAACCAATAAATCTTAAAAAAAGAACTCTATACAACCTATGAAGTGCAACAGCTATTCAAATATTTGTCCAAAGGAAAAAATCACGAACAGCAACAACGCTAACTGTGAAGCCTTCGATCGCTTGCTTTTAGAAACATTTTATTTTTAGCAACTGTACGTGATAAATACAAGGTGTGGGTGCGGGAAATGGAAATTCATAATTTGTTTGACTCTCACACTGCCAAATCACATACACATCTGACCGATCGCTTAAAAGTTTGAAGACAAACAGACAGCAAACACACAGACGATCAGAGGCCAGAGTCATGAAGTTTAATTCAATCCCTTCAGTCAGGTGACATTTTATGTCATTTAGTGATTATTTTATTCAACATATGTACCACCATATCACCTCACTTATCTAGTTAACTTCCGTCGCAGAGGTTTATGCATGGAAACGCTTATAATTTAAGCACTGAGCTAAACCTCACCACTCTCTCCCTCTCTCTCCCTCATTTTTTTTTTTCCACGGTCGTACCCCGAAACTCCTCGTCGACAAGTGACTGTTTCCCCTCATTTACTTTGCCCTGTTCACACAACCCCAACAAATCCGAGACACTGTACATTAATCTTTATGTGTTCCTACTGCTTGACTCTTGTATCATTATTTTTGCCTTCTCGCCCTTCCCTCTCCCTTCTCCTTTTACTCCCTCTGTTCTCCACTCCTCTTCCTGCCTTCTTCCCCTCTCCCCTCTCCTCCTTCCTCTTTCTTTCTAATTCCCATCCTTCTCTCTTCATTTTCCTCTCACTCCCCGTCTCTCTATTTCTCACTCATATCTTTTCAATTTTCTACTCCGAAAATATCCTTTATCAGATCATTCCTAACACAGAGTTCGCTCGGTATGAATCTCTCTCTCTCTCTCTCTCTCTCTCTCTCTCTCTCTCTCACTCACTTATATATCCTTTCCTTTCCTTCTTCCTCGTCTCCTCTTATCATCATCATATTAATTTTCTCATTTGATAAGAATTATTGCATTTCTTTCTTGCCCCCACATCAACAAATGGAACACCTAAACCAGTGGATTTTATTGGCACAGTATCTAAGAAAATATGCAGATTCAGTGCGTAATAATGTCTTCGTAAATTTGGTACATAGCCCTTTTTGGCATGTGAATAGCATTTTTAAGCCAATAAAATATAAAAATAATGAATTCATCTACGTCTTACATCGAAGGAAATATTATAATACCATGTCACAGAATGGTATTTCTCCAGTTAAGTTAGATCGCCTTTGTGCAATATCTTCACAACTGTTTCTGAAAACAATACATTAAAAAGTAAAATATATATCTGGATCATCTGTCTCATATTCTGTCACTAAGGTTAATTTGAACTTAGTTCGCAGAAATGTTCTTTGAAAGCAATGATAAGGAAGGGGGAGGTGAGAATGGAAGTAATAAAGTCGCTGCATGACAGTATCATGAAAACAACTCTAACGTATGGAAGTGAAGCTTGGACCTTGCAGAAAGGACACAAGTCAAGAGTGAGAGCAGTGGAAATGAGTTATTTGAGAGGAGCATGTGGAGTCACATGGAGAGACAGACTGGCAAATGAGGAACTGAAGGAGTGTTCTGGCGTGGATGAGGATATGATAGGAAGCGTTAGGAGAAACACACTGACGTGGTTTGGCCATGTGGAGTGGATGGAGAGCGAGAGTCTGACGAGGAGAGCGTATGTGAGCTAGGCGTAGGGTGGTAGAGGGAGGGGGAGGCCAAGAATGAGATGGAGAGATGGAGTGGAGAGGTATACGAGAAAAGGGAGTGTGAGCTAGGTGCAGGGCAGTGAAATGGCAGGGGATAGGGCGACATGGAGGCGATTTGTTTGTGGTCACCCCTTACGTGACTGAGGCGTCTGACAATAGACAGATAGTTAGACACCTATGGAAATGTGTCTTCGTCAACAAGGAGTAATGTAAGTAATAATCACTTTTTTTCAGTTATGTAAAATTACGTTAATACATATTATGGAAGATTTAACCATATTAATCTATGTACTAACTACTGACTTTTAACATTACTCTGTCTGCATCAAGAGTAATACAGCATACAGCCTTTGTGTGCCAAAATGTGACAAGCCACTGCATTGTTTCCATGATTTCCTGAAAATGTTATCGAACTGATTTTTTCTGAAGACTTATTTTGTTTCACTGATTACTTGCAAAGGAAAGATCATTATATTTTTTAATAATAATTACTACTGACGGGCATGGGACTTCTGAATCTCGCAAGGTAAGATAAAATTATTTTCAAATTTCATGTAAAATGTTGCGTAAAACAAACATGAAAACCAGCAAACCCTCGTGTTAAATTTAGTCTTATGTCAAAAATATATCTGTACTGGAGATATTTATGACAACTGGAGATATCCTTATCCACCAGAAGAATAGAAGTAAATAATAAAGGGAAAAAAGAAATCATCATCACCGATGGATATAATTCGTTCCATATTAATACATCCCATGAATACACTGCGTTAGACTGGGACAAACTAAGTGGTTAAACTGATGGTGTGCTTTAATATATTACTCTCCCTCCCTGCCTCTCTCTCTCCCGCGTTCATGAATTTCCCTCCTTTCACCCTAAGGCAGTTTTCTCTCCATTTCTCTCCCCTCTGCCCAACTCCTTCTTATTTCCTTTTATTTCCTTTTTCACATTTCCCTTCTCTGTTCCCTACTCCCATTCCTCCTTCTCCTCCTCCTTTCATTTCTTCATCCTCAATTTCGTTTTTTCACACTACACTCCCACTCTTTTCTCTCTCTCTCTCTCTCTCTAAGTTCATTTTAAAACCCGTCAACCCCGATAACTCAGAAAACGTGTCGGGGACAATTAGAAAACTTACTGAAAACCTGGCGAGGCGAGATGGGAACAGGGATGGAAAAAGTTGCGTGTGTGTGTGTGTGTGTGTGTGTGTGTGAGAGAGAGAGAGAGAGAGAGAGAGAGAGAGAAATAGGTAATATTTTCTTTAAGAGGTGGTCCAGTGGTTTAATATTCAGTTAAGTCCTTCTTTTAGTCTATGTCAGTATACTGAAATGAAGAGATATGTTGGAAATAAAGGTAATATATGTTCAGGCAAACACTCTAACTCTGCCACCCATCTCGTCACATACTATCACACTACAAACCACTTAATACTTACAGTTTCCCTCTAAAGATTTCTTTCATTCTAAGGCTTCTTGTCACCTTAGAAGAGTTGTTTTGGAAGGAAGGATTTAGATATAACCTTCATTAACCCTTTTAATATGAAAGACATTCTGGAAATTACAATTAATCGTCCGGTAAAGAAAAATGAAACAGTACAAACATGGTCAGCTCTAAAGTGTTTAAGTGTGGGGGGAGACCTAATGGGTACCTATTCGACCAAAGACATAGTTTTACGCGCCACTGAGAAACGTGCGGTATTTCAGAGTTAATTTATAATCTCCCCATATCGCTAAAACTACTTGTGATTTATCTTTCTAGCTCCAGGAAATAATGCCCGATATTTTACTCACCACTGACATGCCCTTCGTGGTCAAAAGGTCCATCAACACCTGTAATACTGCCAACACCCTGATCTGCTAACCTACCATTGCCAACTTATAGCATTTACCGCTGTGACTGCTGCGAACATAGCACAAACTATCACATTTTTCCGTCAATCTCATCTATCATTTCTGCTTGGCATTCTGGTGATAGGTTCTCTCTCTCTCTCTCTCTCTCTCTCTCTCTCTCTCTCCCTGTGTGTGTATGTGTGTGTGTGTGTGTGTGTGTGTGTGTGTGTGTGTGTGTGTGTGTGTGTGTGTGTGTGTGTGTGTGTGTGATTTTTGTCCTTCTTGTTTTGAGACAACCCACTTCACTTATTGTACCAGGAACATGGTGAGTGTGATTATAATAATGATAATGCTAGTGTCCGTTAAGCTTGCTAATGGATGGCTTGGTTTCATCTGACAGAACCAGACCGCATTTAAAGCTTGAATACGAAGCCGTGGTTGTATGAAAATCGATGGTCCCTCGTTATGTGGTATAAACGAGTCTTCTTGCTTAATAGTCAAATCACCCATTCCGAGTACATTTCCTTTTTTTTTTTTTTTTTTTTTTTTTTTGGCAGAAGAGGAACAGGAGAAGGAGAAGCAGATTCTAAAAGAAATCCATATACAAGGTTACAGGTGTCCTATATTCATTTTTAAAAATCTGTAACATTTGGATTTCAACAGCTGTAAGTTGAAGTTTGTGGGGAAGTTAATTTGGGTATGCTGGTTTCAGTGCGTGGCAATTCGAAGAATAAATGAATTATGATAGCCACGGGGTAAGGTGTAGAGAGATGACACAATGGCTATAACTTCGTCTGAGCATTTGCCACAAAAATATCTCTAAAATAATGCTAGGGAGGCAACATTTCCTCGTACTTGTAAGGGAGATAGTTCATTTGTAATGTCTGGATTGTTATATAATTACTCTAATAGCTTTGTTCTGAATTTTCTACAGTTGTTCAAATGCAATTTCTCCACATTCACTTCACATGGTTGACCAATATTCCAGCTGAGATCGAACGTGACCCTAATAAATTATACCTAACTGCTCGTTCCTGAAGAAGTTACTGATTCTGTACCTTACTCTAAGTTTCTTTGAGGCACTTTTAGTGAGTGATCTAACGCAAGAGGTCCAACTGACGGTATTGTTAAGCGAAACACTGAGAATTTCAGTAGTTTTAGAGGTAGGAATATTGCATGCATTGGAGGTAACGTAGTAATCAGGCAACATTTATGAATTAATAAACTGGACATATTTGGTTTTCCTAGCATTATATGAGACCACGTTATTTTGCTTCCATTCAGTGACCTTAGATAAGTCTTGATTTATGGAGATCGATGTGCTGAGTTGGGAGTAAGAGATATGTCTGTTTAGTGTAAAGGAACAGTGAAGCGTTAAGTCGTCTGCATATGAGTGAATGGGATTATGGGTGACAAACAAGAAATCATTAATACAAATGAGAAATAGGGTTGGAGCCAGAGCTGATCCTTGTGGCACGCCGGCATTAATTGGGTGGAAATTGTACTATACATCATCTACCTTTACTATTATCTTTCTACTGCTGAGATATGAAGAGATCGGTGGGACAAAAGTTGCTAGGCTGTAGCAAGGGAGCCTGGATAAGAGGGAGCGATGCCACACTCTGCCAAACGCTTTAGAAATAACAAGGTAACAACATGGGTTTCTCTATGTTGGTCAGTTGACTGATGGATGGTACGAGTCAAGAGATTGATTATATCAACAGTGGATCTTTCGTGGCGAAAATAATATTTCCTGTCACTAATTAAGTTCCTGGTTTCATTATGTTTAACACTGTGGTTAGTAATGATAATCTCAAATATTTTACCGAGAGAAGATGTAATTGCTATGGGTCTGTAATCACAGGGATCAGAGGAATTTCCTTTCTTTCGAACTTGGTGGATGTTGGCTTCTCTCCAAGAATTAGGGAATTAAAAAAGACGCATGCACGCATGCATAGTCGTAGTAATTAAGCTACAACAATAGCAAGTTCTGAGGAACACTTTTTCAAAACTAATGGAGGAATTCCATCTGGACCTGAAGCTTTGTTGGTTGGTAAATTGCTCAGGATAGATTTTGCGTATCTAGTCTGTAAAATTAGTGGAGCAATTTCGGGAGTCAAGTTCTAGTGCAAGAGCGTTCTGAATGACTTCCTCTTAGATATGATTTCTGGCAAACGTACTGGCAAGAATGTTAGTTTTTCCACGTGGATCATTTCCAGTGTTTCCGTCTGAAGTTTTTAGTGGGGGAATGGGTGATGACTTGTTAAAGTTACTACTGAAAGAACTGACAGTTGACTAACAAAACATTCTTTTATCAATAGAGTTATTTAATAGCGTGGATGCTTGGTTGTGAAGAAAGTTTGATCTGGTGAGAGTTATTACTGCTTTGGTCTGGTTTCTGGAGAACTTTATATGACTGAGCAATTTGGTACTTCTTTACTTTAAATAAGAGTAATACGCTAATGCTAAGGATTTATGGGTCCTTGCTCTGGCACAAATGTTGTCGAACCATTTTAGGGAGTCAGATCTTTTTAGTAAATTGCTGACAGAGTATGAACAATTCCATATCAACTGGTACTAAATTATGAATGTGAGATTAGGTAGTACTGAAGTCACTGGGTGAGAAAGATTGCAATGGAATATTAGCTAGATACTGTAATTTCTAACTCCTTCCCAAACTACCCTAACTGATTCAGAACGGGAAGGTTTAGGGCAACTGACGAATGAGGCTTTGATGAGAGTGTGGTCGGAGGATCCAAATGGTGGGAGTACCTCTATCCTGTATTGATCTGGGTTATTTGTCAGGAATACGTCCAAGAGATAGACACTATGGTTAGGATTATCTGGTATTCGGGTTGGTTGTTTCACCATTCGCATGATATTAAACGATCCTACAAACAGCTCGCATTTGAGACCATTGTCATTAGTCCTGGCAGAATGCAATAACCATTCTATATTATGGACTTTAAAAACACCCAACACGGCAGGGTGAGGTTTTATAAAGCTGGTCATCGGTGTGGATATGGAGCCAAATACGCTAAAGTCAAAATAATATTCTCAACCGTATTAAAAAGCATTAGGGATCTTCGTGAGGTTACAGTCCTCTACCCTACAGTAATATTCTGTGCCTAAGTGGATGAAGTTTATAATCAAAATATATTTCACGAAACTGTTACCAGCCCTATTTTCAGTTCGCGGAATATAACTTTTATGTACAGTATCTGTTTTAGGGCGGTCCCCCTCTCCCCCGTCCTTCCTCCACCCGTCCTCCCACAACAAATAAAGAAGAAATGTTCGGTTGGCGATCAGTGAACAAGATAAAAATAGAATGGAGTGTCATGAAGCAGGAAAATTACAAGGTTCAATCACGACAAACAGTGCTGTGTTGCAAGGTTTACAATCCCCAGGCGCGCACACACACACACACACACACACACACACACACACACACACACACACACACACACACACACACACACACACACACACACACACAAGTACAAAAAAATACCACACACATACATACACACCTAACAAGTAAGCACAAACACACAAAAACAGCTTCCTTTTTGCCCTCCCTCCCTTTCAGGAACTTGGGGTTAAAACAAATATTACCACCAGGTGATTTTTTACAACGATTTTATTCAATTCAATCAATCAAGGAGTTTGTTGAAGTCATTACCTAACATACCCACTTTGAAAATTCTCCCCAATACTGGAAAGACAGTCTGAGGGCAGGAAACAATTAAAAATAAGGGAAGGGAGGGAAGGGGCTAATCCTCTCCCTGTTGCACGGTCATCATTCCCAGACAAATGCCCACACATCGGGGCACCTACACCTACAAGCACCTACACCTACGAGCACCTACACCTACAAGCACCTACACCTACAAGCACCGACACCTACAAGCACCTACACCTACGAGCACCTACACCTACAAGCACCTACACCTACAAGCACCGACACCTACAAGCACCTACACCTACAAGTACCTACACCTACAAGTACCTACACCTACAAGTACCTACACCTACAAGCACCTACACCTACAAGCACCTACACCTACAAGCACCTACACCTACAAGTACCTACACCTACAAGCACCTACACCTACAAGCACCTACACCTACAAGCACCTACACCTACAAGCACCTACACCTACAAGTACCTACATCTACAAGCACCTACACCTACAAGCACCTACACCTACAAGCACCTACACCTACAAGCACCTACACCTACAAGCACCGACACCTACAAGTACCTACATCTACAAGCGCCTAAACCTACATGCACCTACACCTACGAGCACCTACACCTTCAAGTACCTACATCTACAAGCGCCTAAATCTACATGCACCTACACCTACGAGCACCTACACCTACAAGGATCTACACCTACGAGCACCTACACCTACAAGCACCTACACCTACGAGCACCTACACCTACAAGCACCTCCTCCTACGAGCACCTACACCTACAAGCACCTCCACCTACGAGCGCCTACATCTACAAGTACCTACATCTACGAGCACCTACACCTACAAGCACCTACACCTACAAGCACCTACACCTACAAGCACCTACACCTACAAGCACCTACACCTACAAGTACCTACACCTACGAGCACCTACACCTACGAGCACCTACACCTACGAGCACCTACACCTACAAGCACCTACACCTACAAGCACCTACACCTACAAGCACCTACACCTACAAGCACCTACACCTACAAGCACCTACACCTACAAGCGCCTACAACTACAATCGCCTAAACCTACATGCACCTACGTACACCTACAAGGGTCCACACCTACGAGCACTTACACCTACGAGCACCTACACCTACTAGCACATACACCTACGAGCAGCTACACCTACAAGCGCCAACACCTACAAGCGCCTACACCTACAAGCACCTACACCTACGAGCAGCTATACTTACGAGCACCTACACCCACAAGCACCTACATCTTTATCTATCTGTCTATCTATCTATCTATCTATCTATCTATCTATCTATCTATATATATATATATATATATATATATATATATATATATAGCCCGACGCCCTAATCCCGCAAAGGGATATATATATATATATATACCGGTACATACATACACTGTAGGTAGGGGTTCCCTGGAATATGAAAAATTGTTTCAGGTGTTCGTCCAAGGTGTACAGGTTGGGAATCACTGAGTCTTACATCTACGAGCACCTACATCTACAAGCGCCTACACCTACAAACACTTAGACTTACAAGCGCCTACACCTACGAGCACCTGCACCAACGAGCACCTACTTTACACACTTACATCTACGAGCAACTACGCCTACACCTAACCACTCTTGCCTTCCTCTGTCGACCACCCTCCTTTCCTATCCCTTCACCCCCACCTCGCCCGTTGCTGTGCATGATTAATAAGTATGTATTTTGGAGGTGGTAGTCGGTGATCAAACAGAGCATTAACACTATGATATATTTCGTTCTTGCCTTTAACTGACGATTTTATTCAGCTTAGAGCTTCCTTACACGTTCACGCGGACTATACCCAACCCTCCAATGGCTGAAAATTTTCACCAGGCGTGTTACCAGATTTTTTTTTTTTTTAGGTGACCGACTCTGGGCATAGGCTTCACAGCATGCTTTCAGGGCCCAGTAGTCCTCCTATGTACCGCACACCTCTACATGTCACCACTTCGGCGCTAACAACCACCGTCCATACTGAATACATGCTAGGGCTGTCTCATACAGGACTGGTGTATTGGTATTACTGCATTCGCCTTTAAAAAGCCCCAAATGTAAGCTGTACTTGACTTCCTTCCTTCGAAATATATGTCTAAAGCTGAACAAAAGTCAAAGGACAACAAGAACAATGAAAAATATCACCCTGACTGATGGGATTAAAGAGTACTCCTGACAACATAGGCTTTCCTTGACTTTCCAACCTCTTGAATCCGATGGTGTACTTATAACTATATACCGGTATATTTTTTCTATTCCGTGAGTTTTACTCCCCCAGTAATCCCCCTACAAAGTAGTGAAGTGGATTAATGAAGGCTGTACCTTATCATTCAAGTTCTTAAAAGTCTCCTAAGCTGAATAAAACTTTTTTTTTATTAGGCAATAATAAAAGAAAATAAGTACAATCGTAGTAAACGGAAAGAAGATGAGGAAGGAAGAATGAAAGACGTAAAAAATAAATAAATGAGAGAAGGAGAGATAAGCTAAAGGAACTCGAGGGCCCCTCACTGGACCGCATATCTCCTGCGGGGGCAACGTGGTATCCAAACCACTCCTCATAACGGGTTGGGTTTTCTCATCACTGATTAGGGTATCGTAAAACTTGTTTTCCGGATCCAGAGTCTGTAACACGATCCGGATCGGGCCCAAAAGTTAATCTACCCACCAAATTTGGTCCAGATCTCTCTTTTGGTTTTCGAGTAATCCATCTATCAGACAAACCAACTAACAAACAGGGGTGAAAACATATTCTCCTTGTCGGAGAGAGTGAAGAAAAAATGAAGAATGAAGATAACCGAGGATGGAAAGAGAAGCAATGAAAGCAAAAGAAATATTGAGAATGAGAGTGTAAGTAAGAATAGATGAATGGAGCTGTAAAAAAACAAATAAAAAGAAGAATTAATAACCGAGGGAATAAAGGAGAAGAATGCAAAAGAAAGAAGAATAAGGAATATGGTAAATGGGAAAGGGAAAACGGAATGGCAATAGACGTTGGAAGGAAGGAGGCTGGGAAAGTTAATTTGAAAAACAGGAAAAGAAGAAAGAAAATAGGAACAAGTGATGAATAAGGAAAGAAAGAAGGACAGCGAGAAAGTAAATAGCGATGAGAAGAGTTGGAAACAGAGAAGAAACAAAGAAACAAAGGCCCTCATTCTCGTGGGTTTAGGAAGCAACCCTAGTACCTTCTCCGTAGCGGCTTATTTAGCTTGCTGTAAGTTAATCTCATTTTGAGTGTTACGCAAATCATTCTAATACGTCATACCCTACGTATGTGGGGTACAAAATGGTATTTACCAGCCGGATAAAAAAAAAAAATCGCCGAGGAAGAAGTGTTAGCGAGCCTCCTAAACCGACTAGATTACGTGCAAAGGACAGGAGAGAAAAATTAAAGTCGAGATGAAGAAAGGACATGGAAAGATAACAAGGAAAAGGAGAAGAAAGCAGGATGGAGGAGAGAAGAGGAGAAAATTAAGAGACAAGATGGATAAACTCTAATGAGGAAGAAGGAAGAAAAAAATTAAGCTGGGATAAAAGAGAACTGAAAAAAAGAAAAGAAAGAAGACTGGATGAAAGGAGAAGGATGAGAAGAAAATAGGAAAGAGCAAAGAAGGGAAAAGAAGAAAGGAGGGGAAGTGTTAAGCTATAGGAAGTAAGATGAACTGACAAGAGAGAGAGAGAGAGAGAGAGAGAGAGAGAGAGAGAAGGAAAAAAAAAAAAAAAGGAGGGGGAGCAGGAAGGAAGAGCAATGATTAACAGGGAAACTTGAATATAGATCAAACAGGAACCGGATTGGGATCAGCTGTTTCGAGGGGATTGGAGAGAGAGAGAGAGAGAGAGAGAGAGAGAGAGAGAGAGAGAGAGAGAGAGAGAGAGGAAGGGGGTGATGAAAAATGTGCTGGCAAATATACTCAAGTCCCGCCAGAAATAGCCCCCCTCCCTCCCTCCCTCCCTCTCTCACTCTCTCTCTCTCTCTCTCTCTCTCTCTAATAAAAAGAGAGGTATTATTAGTGAAAAGAGGAAAATAAGCAATGAATAACCCTTTTATTCCGAGAAAGTGAAAATTAGAATTAGAGTTGTTGGAAGTAAACGAAAGGGGAGATAGTATGACCCCGAGACAGGCAGTGAAAGTGAGCATAAAGGGAAGATCGTGAAACTGATGGAAGACAGGCAGTAAAAACGAAGGGAACAGCGAGAGGGAGGGTGAAGCAGGTGTTGCTAACCCTGTCCAGCTCTTCTGTGGTTTAATGCAGATAAAGCCAGACGAATTGCTATTGCTAAGAAGGGATCACAGGAGAGTGGCCGGGCGAGTAGTGTTACCGTTAACTTTTTATTGGTGATGGAGAGGGATGCCTTCACGTGCTGGCACCGATATGGCAGGTTAGTGAAGGTGCTCGATTATAAAACCGTCCTTCAGTCCCCTCCCAGTCCATCGAAAGGAGGATGGTGGACAGTGAAGGGAGGGAACTTTGGTCTGCACTCCATGGGGTTTACTTTTAAACGGGTCTCTGTTTGCTGCTACTACTCTTCCAGCTCACGGCGCAAAACATAATATACTTCATTAGTATAGGATAGTTTTAGGTGTCTGACAAAGTTAAATCATATTATACTGTTATTTATTTTTTTATTTAGTTTTTACTTCTACGTTACTCCCCTCCTTCCTCACACGCCTCCCACACACATCGAATTGCAAGTCTATCCACCCTCCAGCACCCCAACTCACATCACATCATGGGAAAGCTGTATCTCGGTTACCACGCCATCTTTGTTTGTACAAATTTCCACACATTATTCTCGCAGTCCTACGTTAAGTGCTCACACTGCAGGTTTTAAAGCTTCAATGTGGTGCAATATCCAGTGGAACTTTTCACTAGGTGATATAATGGCGTTGTACAGTCTAGTTTTTACACGTAGTGAACAAAGTTCTTGCAGCATAACATAACCTAGATTTTTGTCTGCTTGTTGTTGATTTCGTCTAACTCATTTGCAGAGAAAGACAACATACAGCTATCATTTCAAAACACATTTTTCGTTACTGATATATAGTATTAATGTATTATTACAACTAAGCATTCAAGTGAGATATATCAGTTTTGTGCCGGGTTAAAATAAAAAGAGTACTGTGTCTCTATCCCATACAGGACATGTGTAACTTAATAATTCACGCTTATGGTAGACGGAGGGACGCTCCACTAACTCACATATGTAGAACTACCTTCAGGTGACAGTGCACGGAGTGATTATTCAAAGACTTCCTTGAAACGATTTACTACGTTTGGTGGCAACCGTGTAGCCTGGTGGTCTAATGGGTTAAGGTGTCCCGACACCTGTGGACCATAACGATAAAACATTTGACGGGTGGCTGGGTTTTTTTACACAGTGCCACTCAAGGAAAAGCGATTTGTCACACTCTCCTTCAAAATTTTATATTAAGTAACCTAGTCCTTGTCCCCAACAGTCCTAATGGGTCAATAAAATGTTGTATGATATATAGATAGATAGATAGACATTGATTGACTGATTGACTGATTGACTGACTAACTGACAGTATGTAGATATATCAACAGATGGACTGACAGATAGCTGGATTGACTGATAAAAGGATAGGTAAACAGACAAAAAAACAGACAGACGGATAGACAGATAGTATTAGGAGTATCCACGTAAATTCAATCATTTAGTCTCTTTTGACACACTCACAGATGGGTGTAACCGTCTGCAGCTAGATGGAAAAGAATACGAGAGTTGTTCCGACCATGAGTGGATTGGTTCTTGTGCTTACTCTCAGCCGAAAAAATCGTCTGAAGTTAGCTGGAATTATGTACTAGCGTTTAAAAGATCAAGAAGAAATAAATGTACGTATGTATGTATGTATGTATATTTAACAATCTTGCTCCTAGGAAACGTACTTTGCTCTCTGACTGGTGGTAAGATAAACTGCGAATGTTTTTTGTTCACCCGTCATCATCATCAGTCATCAGTAATCATCATCAGTCATTATGATCATTAACTCATTATCATTAAAGCAACAAAATCTTAGTACAGGAAGGACAACTCAACCTGTGCAACACACCCTGCAATTGCTCTAAAGTCTGAAAATTTAACTTTGCCCTGTAACCAGAATCTTCAACTGAAGGAACTACTTCCTTCATACCTGCCCCTCAGCTGTTCCACCAAGTTTCATCCAAATATGATCAAAATTACATAAGTTGACCTTGCCCTGTGACCTACACCTTTGACCTAATTATTTCCAAAATCGATACTCTTCATCCCTGGCTGGCACTCAGTCCATCCACCCAGTTAGGTCCCAACTGAATAAAAAATGTTTGAGTTACAGGGTTGAATGATTGAATGTCTGCTCTGGCCTTGCCTGGTCCTGAACCCTTCAACAAAATTTGGTCTAAATCAAGCAAAAACTCGTTAAGATAACATTTCCCAGGTATAGTGGCTCTTGACCTAATGTTCTAAAGAAAAGGGGGGGGGGGGAAATCAACCAATTGGCTGTCCCTTAACACATCCACTAAGCTTGGTCCAAATCAAATCAAAACTGTTTTAGGTATTTCGTTCACACACAGACACACACAAATAAAACTCTGTCCTTGCCGTGTGACCTTCACCTTTGGCTGAGTTGTCTGACAATAACGGGATCCGTTAGATTTTACCTCAACCCTTCCACCAACGTAGGTTTACCTAGACCAAAACTGTTGAGGCTGACCATGCCATGTAACACCAAATTTTGACCCATTGCTCTAAAAAGAATAATATGTCAACCACTTGGCTGAGCCTCAACACGTCCTCCAAGTTTGCGAAAAATGTGATTTAAAAGAATTGCGATATTTTCATCACACACTGAGAAAGAAAAGGACGACAGACACAGGCATACACGCCGTGGAATGCGCTACAAACTACGAGCTAAAAAAAAAATATGCCTACCCCATG